>NC_054870.1:47854645-48171116 GCF_018320785.1 Cheilinus undulatus | reverse complement strand
AAGTGTCTATATATGTTTCATCATATTATTCTAGTCACTTTTTATCCAATAAGTCAGCTACTGTAAAAGCTATATGATAGCTTGCATCGGTATATGAGATGTGATCTGTTTTTGGGGCTCTCTCAGGGCAAAAAAGGTTCAAAATGCCTTCCTCCTTGGGGTTGCATGACTTGAGAAAGTTTGAAGTTGAATGTCATATGATAAATGTCGACTCGACTTCAACTAGTCATTGACGAAATCATGAATGATTCTAGGAGAAGGGTATAGTTTAAAGTAACCAACAATTTATATATATTTTGAAAATCAAAATCCATATTCTCCTAAGAACAGGCAGCTTACAAACATTTTTGGTACAAGCACAAACAACAAAAGGTTAATATGTTACATAACATGCCAGAATAAAGTAGATCCTAGCCTTTAGGACCTCCAGAAAAGAAGAGGTGGATCCAGCCTTCTGAACACATTGTCAATCAAGCAGTTGGCAATCCATGATGCTGCTTGGTATGACATGCTAATGTGATGAAGCACATTTATCAGTAAATTGTGGTCTACAGTGTCAAAAACCTGAGATAAATCAATTAGAAGGGCTACACATCAGGTTTTGTATTTGCCTACTCTTGGAATGAGTGACTAGTCAATTTCAAGCAAAAAGAGCCATCACACAGCAGTAAAGTCGACTCGTCTATGCAGCCCCTACTTCCTCCTGTTGATTTCAGTAAGTCTTTTGTAGTCATGTGATTACAATGACATGCTAATGTAGGATGAGTGGCAGTAAGTATAGAACACCAGTTAGAAATGAATTGGAGGGTCACAGATGGACCCATGTATGTGGGCGGGCTGGGTTCACGTCTGGCCTGTGGCTCCTTTCCTGCATGTCTTTCCCCCACTCTCTTATCCATGTTCAGTTCTATCCACTGTTCTCCTCTATCAATAAAGGCATTAAAAGCCCCCAAAAATGTATTCAAAGAAAGAAATGAATGGGAACAGGGAAAAGTACATTAAAGCTCTGAATGGACTTGCAGCTATCATCTAAAAATTTCTCCAAGCGTGGTAACTTGGCATGCCAGATGGATATGTTTCACACATCCATCTGGTAAACCTCCCATGGACAGCGTTGGGAAAGGGCAGAGCCTTTGAAAAAACTCAGAGGGTGATTGGATGAACGTTCTGTCACATCTTTACGGGCCAGTCAGAGCAACAAAACATGACGTAGCCATTACCGAGCTGCACCCCTAGCCAAGGAGCAAACTCCATAGAGAACTGCATAACATGAACCATGGCGACTGTAAACATGTCAGCACATGACTTTTGTCGTTTTTGAAAAGAAAACAACTCAATTCTGTTTTGTTCTTCTTGTAACGGATAAATGTTGTCAAGTTCTGATAAAACTGGTGCTTTAGCAGCATCCACACTAATGTCTTCCACCATAATTACACCGGCCTCTTGTTGCTCCTTGCTCACATCACGACTCACCTGCACCCGAAAGTACTGATTAGTCCTGTCACTTTCTAACCGGGCCCAAACTGTTCAGATGGGAGCTTTGCAAGATGGATTCACTAGTGGGAAACACGGAAACGGGCGTATTCATCTGCTTTACAAGGTTACATACAGGGGATGTGATCCCTACACTTTACATAAAAGCAACTTTTTCCACAGGTCAACCAATTCAGTTGATGTGGAGGTGATACTGTGCAACTTTTAGGCATGTTTGGGCCATAAATTAGGCTCAAGTAAGGTGTAGATGTGGCGAGTAAGCTGCCTGAGAGTGGGAAGGTGTTTTGACACAACCCCAGTCATGCTCTAGATATCTTTGCATTTTATAAGGGGCATGAGATAATAATCTGTATTTAAAAAATCCATAAAAATTCCAGATTAGAGTAGAGGTGAATGTGGCCAGTAAGCATGACCTTTGGATACTGTCCAGGCGAAAAGTAGGATTGCCACGAGCCCTTGTGCTGAGGGTGGCTCGAAAAAGACGGTGGTCTCTGGAAATATTATCAGGTGTGGAAAGGCCTGGGCAAAAGAGATGTTGCCAAGCTTGACTGTGGCTCTCAAGTTGTGGCATGTTATGAGGAATCCTTAGCGCCCTACACCTAAAAATAATGACTGTATATCACACATTACTCAGTCCTGCAGACCTCCAAGCACAGGTCTAGTCACATGCAGGGAGACCAGAGGAGCTAAGATATTAGCTGCACCTCTTTAACAGCTTTTCATCCTTTTCTGTCATGAACATGCTTCTAATGGAAACACTGATATGCTGTTAACCAAATAAACTTTGTTGGGTATAAGCGTCAAACACGAAACTACGAAACAGCTCCTTCATGTCAACCACAGTAGCTAACTTCTCTTTGAGTGTCAGCTTCCTTCCCCCATTTTCTGTTATTGTCTTATTATTCTGGCATTTAGAAAATAGAAATAATTTTGCTTATCCCAACTATTTTAAAACAGGAAAAGTTTAGTCTGATTTAATGTCAGACAGTGAGAAGAAAAGGTTAAGCACAGTGTACGTAAACTTCTGGTTTTCAACTGTATGAGTAAATGAACCTAGCCAAGAATGGAAACTTTCTTTTCCAATGAGCCAAAGGTTAAACTGAAGTCCATCTTGCAGATGATTAAGGCAGAAAGTACAGACATTTGTGTTTAAATGAAGTGAGAAAGTTGACTGAGAAGTAAATACTTGAGTTAATACTAAAAACTCAGTCAAAGCACAGTTAAGACATATCTGAATATATTCTCTTTTCACATCTGAATACTTGAAGGAAACAGAAGGTTTTAAAATTTCTCAGCAGTTGTCAGACGGAGACACTGATGTGTCGTGTCTGTTGTTTGACGGGGAGCAGCTGCTCACCTGTGTGAGCTCACCGGGGATCAAAGCTCCAGGACCCGCTCGGTCACAGCCGACCGGCCCGCCATGCCACGCTTTGTGGATCAAATGAACAGAAGAAAGTCTCCCGGGGACCCGGCACCTTAGGGCACCGGCACTCCTACACCGTCATTGATTTTATTCTCTCACCGCTCACGAAAAGTCGAGAGTTGAATAAAAGACGGCTGGATGTCCTGTGGCTGAGGGACGGACGGAAACCTCCTGTTCTGCCCGAGGCTTCTGTCTGGAACATTAAGCAGAGACGTTTCCCATGATGCCGTGTGGGTGACCCGCGGGGACGGGCTCCCCTGTGAGCTGACTGAGCTAGAATGACAAGAACATTAAAGCGGAGAGGAAGAATAGCCACTGCTGATGGTGACAAATGCTCTTTGAGGACGATGGGAAACAAAGAAAACCTCACACAGAGGCTGCAGCCTGTGAACTATCTATTTCACTTATTTAGACATTATTTTAACAGCTTAACTCAACTTTACTGTGCAGTAAACACACATTTCTATCAGGGTTTAATGTCGTGCTGAAGTACACTCATGCTGACCAACAAAACATTAACTACCTTTGTCTAATAAATGAAGGGAAGGTGGGGGTGTAATTTTCTGCTTGTCTGCAGACGAGGGTGACTTATGCCCGACTCGCTTCCTTCCTTCCTTTCTCTCACGTTTGCAGATAAAAGCAGACACGCGCTCTTCCTCTCCGGGTGCAGAGGGGCTTCCCACTAAATGTTTAAAAGACTCAAAGTTGAAGAAGGTAAAAGTTTGTCATAGATTTAAAGTGCAATCCCATTTTAAAACATGTTGGGGTGCTTTGTGAATGATTTGCAATTCTGATAAACCTATATTTACTCACAATAAACAACATATCAGATGTTGAAAATGAGACATTTTATTTCCTGACAAATATCTCTTTTTGTATTTGATGGCAGAAACACATTTTTAAAAAGTAGGGGCAGGACAACAAAAGGCTGGAAAAGTAAGTGGTACTAATGAAAAAGGACTGGAGGAGCGATGTGCAACCAATTAGGTTGATTGGCAACAGGTCAGTAACAAATCAGGGTTTAAAGGAGAATTTAAGGGAGGTAGAGTCTTTCAGAAAGATAGATAGATTTTGTTTGGCAGCCTCCTCTGTAGGAGCCCCCCCGTTATGCATCCCGCTGGCGTGGGAGTGGGCACCTGCGAGAAAGATGCTCAGTATGGCAGGTTTGAGCGGGGCCACCCCGCCTAGCCTGCTGACTGGCTCATTTGCCCCGCCTCTGCCTTCTCACACAACGCCATCTCTGCCTCCTCCCTACCCTTGTTGTGCTGCCTTTGCGTCTTCCTCTTTTCAGTCTCTGAGCACTGCTACTGATGGAGTGCCAGGCCACTGCGTTCGTATGCGCCACCGCCATGCTACCACAATAGGCAGTGTTAATCTAATGTTAATCTTCTCTGTGTTTTTCTTGATGGGAGTTTTCCATTCTTTCTCTCAAAGGTGTCCTGGACTATCCATCTCCTTTGTTGTCAAAGGTTTCAACATATCTTGTCAACTTAATTGTGAAATAACACTACAGTTCCAAGGTATAACTCAAGAGTGCATCTTTCCTGCTGCCAACTGCTCTGGTTGCCCAGCAACAGAGGTTCACCAATCTGCTAAAATTAATCAAAAAATTGTGGAAGAATTTGAGAAAAGTATTCCTAAACATAGAATTGTAAAGACTTTAAATATCAAGAAAGATTAAGAATACCTGGATATATCTCTGCGCCTGGGGGACAAGACCAAAGGTATACATAGGAAGCTGGTGGGGTGCAGATGGTCTAGAATTAAGGTCGCACTCCATGTACACAGACAACCAGTTTTAAGTCAGGCCTGTGGCTCCTTTCCTGTATGTCCCTGTTTCCAACTCTGTCCACTGTCCTCCGCTATAATTAAAGGCATAAAAAGCCCAAAAATATATTTTTAAACAGATGAGTAAGTATTGGAATGCACATGATCTTCTGGCTTAAGTGTTGATTGCTGAGTACTCATGTGACATCCAGCCAATCAGATTGTCACAGGGCATTTGGAGAGGCTGTGGAGAAAATAAGCCACATCATTCTCAGATTACAGGGCTTTTCTCGTGTCTTTCTCTGACTCACACAGGTTGATGTGTGCAGAGCCAGCCATCTCTCAGTGACTGACATGTCTTATCTTCTGCATCACATGTGTAACTGTAGTGTTTTAAGCCCATTTTAAACCCTTTAACACACTGATATGTTAGGTAAGAAACATTGTGAAGGAGCCCTCAGGGTCACTGGTTCCTGCTTGAAGAATAACCGGTGTAAGCTGTCTAGTTTCCTGCTGAGAGAGTCGATTTGAGCTTCTGTTTTTCTCTCTCCTTATCAGCCCTCTGTGGACCGAGCCTCTCCTTCACAGGAACCTTGACAGAGGCCCGTTTTTCTCTCTCCCCCATCTTGTTTATGTGTTTACCACCGCACACTCACATCCTCCTCTAAATGATAGCCCCTGTACTGTCAGCACACAGGAGTCGAATTAGAGAGCGAGGCAGACCAGCGGAGCCGTTCCCCCTGAGCCTTGATGGGGGGGAGGCTGGAGCTGCAATCAGTTGAAATTCTGAGCTTTTTTTTTTTGCTGTGTCCTGATCAGTGCGGGATATTAGAGGAAGATGATGCTACTGCAGCACACAGATTGTGTTGTTTTTACCTGAGAGAGGAAGAAAGAAGCATCTGGAAGGAGGCCAGTGCTTCAGTGTGCTCCTGCTGCTGCACACAGGCTTTCTCAGAGAGCTGGAATGAAACGGCAGACGTGACAGAGGCTCGATCAGAGCAACATCAGGCACAGTCCACATGTCCTGTCATCAGCTTTAATTTCTAGAACATGGATAAGCGTTAATGTATGCCATATTATCTCGTGTGTGCATAATTTATGATCTTATTGATGCCATACGGCCGGATCTGAAACACATGTGGCACAGTGTGTGGACATGTTTGGTGTCAATTTATTCAAATACAGGAAGATCAGATCTGCTCGTCAATCTGGTCTTTTGATTAATTTCAGGTTCAGCTGAAAAATATAAAGAATAGTTCTGAGATACTTTAAATTTTCTTCAGGATTTTGGAGCTGAATTGTGGTGGTTATATGCTCGACAGCAGTGGTATCATCTGGTCTGGCTGCAGGATCAAGCCCCAACTCGTTAGCAAGAAATCAAGACCCAAATGTTGTTTATTTTTCAACAAATTTTTTCAATTTTCAATTTATTCAGTAAAAATTAGTATATAAAATGCTTCCAGAAAGTATTCACAACAGTAGTATTCGGTTTTTCAACATTTTGTAATGTTACAGCCATATTCCAAAAATGGATTAAATTCATTTTTTACCTCAAAATTCTACACACAATACCCCATAATGACAAAGACAAAACAGTTTGATGAACTTTAGCAAATTTATTAAAAATAAAAAACAAGTCTTCAAGTGTAAGTCTAGCATAAAGTTCCAGACAGGAAATGTTCTCAAGCAGAAAAGTTCTCTCACAAAACCTTTAAGAAACCAACCACTAGCATTTCAATACAGATGCAGATTCTTTTAATTCAGTGCTATCTAAATCTTAAAAGCTCTCTGGAGTGTGAAAAGTGAATTTAGATTGACTTTGATGTGACTGATAATTACAGAAGAGGATAAGGGCCACTGAAAGACACTTTTTTTTTTTGGTGAGAAAAAAAGTTGGAATACTGAGATTAAGGTCAGAGTTCCTACTTCCTCAGAACTCTGACATTTCTTACAAGTCAGAATTCTAACTTTAACTTCAGAATTCTGACTTTAATCTCAGAATTTGACTTTAATCTCAAAATTCAGACTTTAAAATCAGAATTTAGACTTTAATCTCAAAATTCTGACTTTAATCTCAGAATTTGACTTTAATCTCAGAATTCAGATTTTAATAGAATTCAGAATTTAATCTCAAAATTCTGACTTTAATGTCAAAATTTGACTTTGATCTCAAAATTCTGATTTTAATTTCAGAATTCTGACCCTTTTTTTTCAGAATTTGACTTTATTCCATAGATAATGATGTAAGGCTGATGAAGCCGTTGTTTAAAAAGAACACTGCATTATCAGACAAATTCACCTTCATGTATGTATATTGACCAAAAAACTGATGAGATATCTGCATTTTGAGTCATTTGAGTTTATAAATCACCAGGAGGTGACGTCATTTGGCCAAAGTGCTCCTTGGTCATGCAGTAACCAAACTTTTCAGACTGGCTTCCTGTTTTCCTGCTTGCAGCTGCTGTGTGGGGCACGCAACGTCACAGCTTTCATACCGGGCAAAAGTTTGCTGCATGTTGGCGTTGTCTTCAATGCACTGTTGTTCTTCCTAAGTTTTACCTCCTCAAACCTCCAAGTGACTGGATTCAGTGTACAGTGGAGCCGTGCCAGGAGCTTTTCAGAATAAAAGCATTTTGTACGAAAGAAGGCAGTTTCTCCAAGGAAATGCAGGCTTTTACTTTGAAAAGCTATCTTAATCTTTACCTAGAAACAGCTGGTTAAGGCAGTGCAGACCAAAACATGGCAGCCTCCTGGTGAGTTTATAAGCTCTAATTTACTCAAAATGCAGATATCTAGTGAGTTTATTTGTTCAATATACCTAGTAGATACGGATATCGATCCAATAAGGTGAATTAGTCTGATCATGCAGGGTTCCTTTTAAGCGGCTTATCTTTAGCCGCAGGTCATTGATGTCCATGATAATAGTAACAGTGTGTTTGGATCGAGTGTGGCTCCCTCCCTAATGTCAATTATAGCGCAGGTAAAGCAGCCGATAATTTATGACTCATCACATTGTCTTGTCTTTGTTTTAGTAGTTGTAATGCCAAAGTTAGTCCGACACAGTCCTGGAAGTTATCCATCAAAATGTGTTGAAGGACAAGCCTAAATCCAGTCTGGTATGTAAACTGTCCGATGTGACTTCCAACTTCTTTTCACCGTTATCCCAGATCTCAGCATTGAGATTAAAAGTGATGGGTTTTACTTTCTGTACTTTCAACCTGAGATCCAAGTTGTAAATGACCAGAATTATCCTTCAAATAGTTTGACATAAAAACAAGAAAAAGTAATTTCACCCTCTGGACGGCTCCATCCTTCAGCTCAAAATAAAAAAGAATAATGAGGCTGAGATTGTTGTTGCTTCCTGCTTTTCGACGGCCCTTCAGTCCCACTGGTGTCTCAGAGAGGAGAAATCTAATTTCAAAGTGTTGCAACAGATTCAATCATTTTTATGTTGAGGACGTGTTGTAATGCATGTTCTCTATAGGTAGCACCCAGCTGGTTTAATTTACCAGCCATGTAATGCTTTTATTTGATGTCTGGATGCTTTAAAAAACGCTGGAACCTGTGCATGTGTTTCTAAAGTTTCAGTTACTACAAAGGAGTCTGTGTGCTTCTACCAGGGACTAAATGACCTTGACATGAGAGAAACATACAGGACATTGAGAACACTTTGGATTCCTCACATTCTTCTATCAAACCTAAGCACTCGTGTTTGTTTACATCATCAGCCGACCGCCTGGGGACCAGGGTTATTTTTATGCTCTGCTTTGTTTGGGATGATTGTTGTTGCAAAGGAGGGAAGCGGTGAGGTTTGCTCAGGGAGTGACGGAGGAGAAGAAGAGGTAACAGGGAGGATAGAGGGGGGAGAGGATGTGTGTTGGGGGGGGGGGGGGGGGTTTCAGGCTGCCTTACAGGGATGCTCGTCTGAAATTAATTTTGCATGCGTCTCTCTCCCTCCTCACTTTTGTTTTGTTCTTCTCTGAAGTGGAACTCTTTAGGAAGTCAGAGGATTTCTAGGCATGAGGGGCTGTTAAACATCTCCACCAATGTAAATTTAACACCATCAGTTTAAAGTTGCAGTAACTTGATAAAAACTACAGACTACTGTATATCTATATGAACAAGATTCGCTGAAAAGCAAGAAATGCTGCAAGAGGCACCAACATCACATTGGTGGCGTCATTTGGAGCGAAGATGTCAGGATTTACAACATTTCCAATCGTCAAACCGAAACACAAAACAAAAACTCCTCACACTGGAAAAAAACAAAGAAAAGGTTCTTGTGTTGGTTTAATGCAGACACTCCAATATGTGACATACACTTTTTTTATATAAATATGTATGCCTAAAGGCTTGTAGAAAACACTGGAGGGAGCACTAGAGAGCAACTAACAAAGTGGGATGTAAACTATAACAATGGTGACACTTGAGGCACCCTAAGTTTAATCATGGGATCATGACCTACTTTAACAATGAGGATGATCCTAAGCATCTATTTTCCTGTTCGGCTTAACGTTCATTTAAATTTCATTTAACCCACTAGTCTAAAGAGGAGAAAATCCCTAGAAAACAGTCAAATTCCTCACAGGGTCATTGTGTCAGCAGTTGTGATGTTTGCCTGATAGTCCCTCTGAAGCATGGCTAGCATTAAAAGCTAGTGCCGCCCGCCTTTGTTCCTCTTTGCAGATTCATATCGTGCTTTGATATGTGGCCTCTTTTCACAATAGGTGAGTAGTTATTTGTGAGTTCAACCTTTTACAGCCTACATACCACTGTATTTCCATTTACTACTTTAGAAAACTGCCGTACCATGGTCTTCCTACTACATGCTAACCGCTAAGCTGAACTTCTCATATTTACATCCAGTAAAGTGCCAGAGAGGAAGGAAGCAGCCATTAGCTGAGGCTACTGTGGCCTCTAGTGGCAGGAGGGTCATTACAGTTTAAAGGAGCATTATAGAACAGGATTTCAAGCTGGTGTGTATAAAAATTATATCTAATTAGTTTAACTGACTAGTAAATCCCACACTGGCTATTTTGAACAATTTTAACAGTTTTACCAATTAACCGTGCGCATCCGTAATTAATAACAATAATCAATACTAAGATCAGATCAGCTCAGGCTGATGACTGGTAATCAGAACACACCAGAACAAACAGAGGTAGCAACTAGATTAGATGCTTTTTGTGCTTCTAATAATTGAAAAGTCATATTTAAAACACACTGGTGGACTTAGAGGAGGACGGCACAGGGGCGATTGCCCCCTTTGGTAAGTTGGTTGGTTGGAGAATTGGTTTGTCGTGTGTTTGGTTGGTTGGTTGGTTGGTTATTATTTGGTTGGTTGGTTGGTTTAGTGGTTGGTCGCTTGTTTGGTTGGATGGTCATTTATTTGTGTATTTGTTCATATAGGTGGTCATTTGTTTGGTTGTTGGTTGGTTGATTTTTTTTGTTTATTTGGTTTGTTGGGTGGTCTGTTGGTGCGTTATTTGGTTGGTTGGATGGTCATTTGTTTGTTTATGCTGGCATTACACCGGAGGACTTTGCTAAAATTCTTAAAAGACTCGACTCTAAAAAGACTGACACCGGAGACCTTCTCACAACTAAAGACAATTTGTCTGCAAGCTGTTGAGTTTTTAGTCTCAGACTGAAACTTTCAAAGACTGTGGGTCACTTGCTACAAAGCTAGAATACAATTTCTTTTGAGATTATTTCCCATCATGCACCTGGTGAAAATTCACAACAACAATTTTTGAGTAGAGAACAAGATGTAGAAGGAGATGGAGTATGCTTTTGAGTTAATGTCTCTTATAATCCAGTGTTTTAAAATCATTTACATCAAGTAAAGTTGAAAGGAATACTTAACACCGAAGCAACTTTTTTTGAGCTATTTGCTCATGCATAACACCAGATCCCATTGGTCGTGGACAACAGTCGCATCACTGAGAAATACAATTTGCACACGACCAGACATAAGACTTACAATAATATGAAACACGTTTGATATTATCATAACACCAACACTGAAGAAAGACCACCTTAAAACTGCTAAAATTGAGTCTTTACACTAACAACTGAGACAGTGGGAGCAAGCTGCGGCTTTAGCAAGACTCCCGTGATTTTACTCTGACTTTGGAGTTTTGTTGGCGACGTTGAAATCGGAGGAAAAGTCGTTAGCTGTAAGGTCGTCTTTAGTTGGTCATTTGTCTGTATGGTCGGTCATCTGTTTGGCCAGTTTTTTGTTTGGTCAGTCGTGTGTTTGGTTTGCTGGTTAGTTGTTTTTTGGCCTCTTGTGGTACCGTTATTACATCACAGTTGGGCTAATTTAAAGGGATAACACATTTAAATGCATTTTCAGGTGCCACTACCCCCTTCTGCCCCAAAAACAAGCCTGTGATAACATACTAAACTCATGTCTGTGCATTAAATCCCTGAAAGATGTGTGTAGAAGGTCTGAGGGTATTGACCTTCTGTAATTACATGCCAGGTTTTATGTTTCATCCTTGCCTTTAGCTGGAGCTACAATTATTTTGGCTTCAGTTCTTTCCTGGTGTTTAGTCCATCTTTTATACAGATAAGTATTGAATTGGTTGTTATCTTTCCTAGATAACTTCTTTTCCACTATCATCAGCATCTGTCTACAAGGCTGACAATGAAGATGAGTAACATGTCTGTCTGTCTGTGTGCTTCTTTTGCAGACGTCACTGAAGTCAACGACACTGGCACCAGCAATGGAGGTAAATTAAGTTACAGATTTTTGTCACACAGAGTTTATTATATGAGAAGTGGACTTAGCTGCAGTGATGGATGGGTATGAATATGTATAATTATGCTCATGAATGAGTTGGTCATATATACTAACAGCTAGTGTATCTCCAGTGTTAGACTTCTTTTTTGCTACAGCTGGTTATGAAATAAAAAGCAGCCACTTCAGTGTTGGCTTCATTTCTTGAACCAGAGGCTAAAACCACTTCTTGTATAAAGACTTTGATTTTTCCTCATGAACCTCTCTCTCTCTCTCTGGAGGCTGTGAAGCATCACTGAAATCCTGCCACAGCTGCCCACATCTCTTTCTCCATTTCTTGCTCTCCTGCTTCTGCTGCTCACAGGTGGATGTTTCTGTCAACACACCTGCCTACATTCATAAAACCTCACAGAACATTTTAACAGACTGTGTTGGATGGGCTTTAATTTCAGTTATGGGAGCTTCAGCCATCAGCAGAATGCTGAGATCTCGGGGTGTTTTCACCCCATCATAAATTATCATGGAATGATGAATTGTTACATGTTGTGTTCACACTGAAATTTGGTAAAGTGAGCCAAAGCACACACCAACACAGAGCTGTTTTCAAGCCATTATGTCTTTTGGGGTATCAAAGATGCCTGAAAGCTTCTAAAGTGCCAATGAAGTTGTGTTGTTGACTTGAACCTTTGAGTCGTGGGTTGGCTTGGCGCAGCAGTGAGGCCAAAAGCCTCATCAGTATTCAGATAGAAGATAATATTTGTCAAACGTCTGATACCACTCAAAAACTGCAGAAATAACTAAGTAAGTAGCTTTCAAAGTTCTGCCGGTGTTACAGTGTAATGTGTGACCATGTTAAGTGGTGGCAAACATTTCTTTCTCTTATTAAAGTTATTTTTTTTTCCAACTGTGTAACACCATTCAGGCATATGACAAAGTATATCACTTATAAAATGAAAAATTAACAGTATATCACCTAGACGAGACTAAAACATTCAAACAAACTCTGTAGTAATAACATAGCCCCAATTCCAAAAAAATTGGGGCGATGTGTTAACTTTGAATAAAAAAAGAATGCAATGACTTGCAAATCTCATAATGCCACATTTTTATCAACAGTAGAACATAAACAACATATCAAATGTTGAAACTGAGACATTTTACCATTTCATGAGAAATATTAGCTCATTTTGAATTTGATGGCAGCAACACATCTCAAAAAAGTAGGGACAGGGCCATGCATCCCCTCTTCTTTCCACAAAAGTCTGTAAATGTCTAATTGAGGATTGTTGTCCCATTCTTGTCTGATGGAGGATTCCAGCTGCACAACATCCTGGGTTTTCTTTGCTAAATTTCTCATTTTATGATGCACCAAATGGAAGGTAAATGAAAGCATGAGGCCAGCATGAAAGGACTCCAGACCAGTTCAGCCACCAGGTCAGCATTGTCTATGCTAGGCCTTCCCAGAACGAGACATTGTCTGCATGAGAGCATATGTTGCTCTAAAACCTCTATCTGCTTTTCAGCACTGATAGCACCTTCTGAGATGTTAAAGCTGCCCATGCAGTAGACACTGATGTAACCCTGTAACAACAGAAATGCAGGCTTTTGAACTGTAACCTGACCCTGTTGGATGTAGGGTTGTTCCGATTCCGATACCAGTATTGGAAATACATCCGATATTGCTTAAAACACAGGTATTGGTATTGGCGAGTGCACGGGTTTATTCACCGATCTGATACCGTTTGGTTTAGCTTTATATTTTGCTTCGTTTAGCCATGGCAAATGTTAGCACTATAAAACGGAAATCAATTCTTCCTCGCTGCCAGAAAACACGTCATGCACGTGCTACTCTTTTTAGAGCAGCAAAGAAGAACCAAAGGACCCACTCAGTAGTGTAACATCATGGTGATAGGCTCCGGTGCAAATATTTTTTTTGTGCCCCCACCCCCGCCCTAAACATAAGCACACGTACACACACACACACGCTTGGACACACACACATGCACAGCCACTCGAGAGAACTGCTATTGTCACCATGTAGGCTAACATTACAGGTGACTGGCCACACACTCATCCTGCAAACCAGCCTTTCAGCACCACGGACAGTGGCCGAAGCTCCATATCAACACTTATCTAAAAGCCTGCCCTGACCTGGGCTCAAACTACCACAGCATGATGAAGTCTCTTTCCTTCCTATTTTGTGCACCACTTTTTTTGTTTGGGCTTGCTAAACATGATGATGCTACCTTTTCTCATCAACTTTCATCCACTTGTTTTTTTTTCTTGCTGAAAGGAGAAACGACTCGCGTCATGTTAGCGCGACTCGTCATGACTGACAGGTATCAAGGTGATTGTACAAATCATCATTCCTCCTCCCATACCAGCCACTCAGCGTTACCTTACTAACCCGCCCCAAGCTATTCTATTCACAAAAACAGGGGCCTGTGGCAATTCTGGACCGCTGCTTTTTTTTTTTTTCTTCCTTCATGGGCCCCGGTTCAGCTGCACCATCAATACTTACACCACTGGACCCACTGCAGCTGCAAAGAATAGTGGCTGTGTGGCTGTATTTTCTCTGAATGTGATCATTAAAATGCATTCCAGACTAATTTCCAATACTGGTATTGGAATCAAACCTACTGACCACAGAACAGTTTTCCATTTTTCCTCAGTCCATTTCAAATGAGCTTTGACCCAGAGAAGATGGTGACATTTCTGGATTGTGTTTATATGGCTTCTTCTTGGCATAATACAGCTTTAACTGTAATTTGTGGATGGCACAGCCAACTGTGTTGATAGAAATTAATTTCTGGAAGTGTTCCCGAGCCCATGCAGTGATTTCTAGTACAGAACCATGCCTGTTTTTGCCTGTTTAAGCAGTGCCTCCTGAGAGCCTGGAGATCATGAGCATCCAATTTCGACCTTCGGCCTTGTCCTTTGTGCACAGAGGTTTCTCCAGATTCTCTGAATCTTTTGATGATATTATGGACAGTAGATGGTGGGATATTCAAAGTCTTTGCAATTTCATGTTGAGGCTTACATTGACACAGATTGTGAACCTCTGCCCAGGTTCACTCCTGAGAGACTCTGCTTCTCTAAAATGCTCGTTTTATACCCAGTAATGTTACTGAGCTGTTGTTAATTAACCTACTTATTGGCAAAATGCTCCTCCAGCTGTTTTTTTTATAAGTACCACTTACTTTCCAGCTTTTTGTTGCCCTGTCCCTACCTTTTTAGACGTTTTTCTGCCATCTGGTGGGTATTAATGTCAAGCCCTGATGATTACTATCAATATTTATGATCTGTTGTAGTTCATATCACCTACACGTCATTTTACCACTACTACTACTGCTTTGCCTGCAGCTGGTGATGAGTTAACCAGGTAGCTTATTTGTTACAGTTGCTGCATTCCCGATACAATCCACTCTAGGGTTTGATTAGAAGAAAGTCAAGTTCATCTTCTCCAGGTTATCTGAGCTCGCCTGTTTTGCTCCTCAGAGTGCAAATGTGTTCACATTTGGCCAAACAAACCAGGCAGAGAGGGAAACGCCCCTTGTGTTGGAACAACTTATCCAAACCATCCAGGTGTGAAAACACCCCTAAATAAGATTTTCATCAGTTTAGAAAACTCTAAATGAAATCCTGAAAAGTTCTTTTTACCTTGAAATCATTCAGCTTCATTCACATGCTTGGCATTTCAGCACAGCATGATGGGAAACACAATACTTGATTATGAAAGCCTCTCCTCATATTCTCCTTTCTCCCCCTCTTCATTCCCCTCATTCCTCTCCTCCTCTCGTCTAGAAGAGATAAAAGATCATGTCGAGAGCTCAGAGGAACCTGATTCAATTCTACCCGACAGCATTCAGTCCAAAGGTAAGGGCACGGGAGAGGCACTCACGCTTGCTCACCGCCACGCTCTTACCTCGCACACGTCTCTATTTATAAGCAGATCCTTATTAGCGGCCACAGCTGCTGAATTAAAATTCACCTCTCCCTGAAAATCCTCAGCGCTGTGCGGCCAAGTGTTACCTGCTTGTCTACGTATTTTCCTCCCCTCGTCTGTCTCCATCTCCTCCTCTCTGCTGGGGAGGCGGTTTGTGCGTGCTCCTCCAGGGCCGAACGCATTTGAAAATCCTCTTTAACCATTTCAAGTCCACAGCTATGACCCTGATATTTAGGTTTGAATGTGTCATCATGTCTTTGGAGATTGAGTGTGATGAATTACCTGCAAACTCCACTATCAGACATTTAATAAATCAAGCGTGCATTGCATATTATTTTAACATGCAGCTAACTAAAACTGCAGGGGTAATAATCATGCCAATAAATCATATTTGATATGGATACCACACTGTTGTTATTCTCAGGTACGTGTGGGGATTCTGGGTAATAAGACAGCATGTAATTTGAATGTAAGCATCAGCGAAGAGTGCTCTGAATTTCGATGTCTGCATTTGTTCAGTGTGTGGCTCTATGAGGTGTTCAGCCAAAGAATGGGATTCAGATTTGGGGCGAGCACACTTTCCAGGTAGAAAAAAAATTCATTAAGCAACTGTTGTGAACAGATTGTCAGGGTTGAATAAATAGGACAGCAGAGCAGCATATGAAATAAGTTGGCAGAGACGAACGAGTTGGTGTAGAAAGGAGAGAGCTTAAACAATGCCAGACAAAAGCGCCAGAGAAGAAAAAGCTTGTTGTCAAACAAGCGTGAGGATCAGGGTGGGATGTGAAAAGGCGAGCTGGGTGGAAAATACTGCGCCGTTAAAAGAAGCCAAAGTAGAGTATCAAAACACATGACACTGGGCAAACACGGCACACTGCCCTGTTCTGGTTTTTTAGAGTGAAATGTCTTGTTTTTGGACTAAATATTAACCTGTTACATGCCCTAATAAATTGGATAAGATATTCATTGTCCCGAGAGGTTGTCTTGATGATTTTGGCACCACATTCAGCTCTGATTTTTCTTTTTACAACTAATTTTCAAGGATAAGTATCCTGGAAACCAATTAGTAGAGCAGGACAATATGGCTCATATTTTCCTCTTCAGAATGAAGAGAAATTTATCTTTACTACTTTCAATGATTGTATTTGCAGGTGGCAGCAGAGAAGAATTCCCCATGGGGGACAGGTAGTGATTTCTGCACGGAGAAGCGTTACCATAAAAGCCATGTTTTGTTTACAACTATGCCAAGCATTTAAGTGGGAAAAATAAAAACAGTCTTAATTCTTAAACTACTTTTGTGTCTCGAAAATATTGTAGCAAAAAAAGTCAGGTAGGACTTAAGAAAGCCTCCATCTAAAGCCTGGAAAGCTATGTCATTTCTGCATATTCATTTCTGCATTAAATAACAACCAAGGATGGAGGAGAGAAAACTGCCACTCAGATATTAAAGAGGGGTTTAGGACAGGCTAATTTCCTCAGTCGCTCACCCCACAAGGTTTATTTGGTTGGTAGTAGATTACCATTTCGATTAAAAGCATGAGACCCTGCATGTACATATGAACACATTACTCTTTGGCTTTTCCACAACCTAGCAGTACATTCTGCTTTTAGAATTTTTGAGATAACTGTTCAGAATTCCTATAGAAGTTTCATCAATTTGCTTGGAATGTTGGGAAAATAAATTTTGTGTAATTTTGGGGTTGTTTTTCTATATTTTAGAGAGTTTTATTTGCAGATTTTATAGGGGGATCTGATTTGAAATTTAAGGTACTTTTGTGTGGATTGGGGGAATGTTTATGCATATTTTGGGGAGTTTCACTGGATATCTGGGGTTGGAATTTCCATTGACATTTTCCTTGATTTTCATGTAAATATAGAGAATTTTATGTTGAGAGAAATTTCTTTGGCAATATTGATATATCTATGAAATGTTTGGGGAATTTATTTGTAATTGTTTAGAAATTTGATTAGAAATTTTGGTTTGAATTTGCTCTGAATTTGGGGGAATTTGCTTCAAAACTTTCAGGATTTTTTTGGGGTATTTTAGGTTAAAAATTGTATCTAAATCTTTGGCCTTTTCTTAACATTTCACTTAAATGTTTGGAGGACATTTGCAGACATTTTCGGGTGTTCTATAGTATTTTGAAAAAATGTTTAAGAGTTTCACATACTTCAGAACTTTTTTTTCATAGAATTTAGTTCATACTTGTCCTTTACAAGCTCCTGTGGTCCATCATCATCATGTAGAAACTATTGTTTGGTTTAAGAAAAACTACTTCCTGTTCAAAGAGAAGGCTTAGGTTTTATACTTAATTGGTCCCACTGAATAAGTGAAAGAAAATAAAATTGCATTCAAAACAAAATCTCAGGTTTCAGAAGGAATGTGAGAGGGGCTCAGCTAGCCTCTGAACTCAGTACAAGACTCCGTCTCCCTTCATTAGGCAACGCTAGACACAAGGAGGTTTGCAGGACTGAGTATTTGTGGTTTGCAGGACTGAGTATTTGTGGTAATTATCGCCTCCATGCCAGGGAAAAATCAGTTAAACTGAAAAAAATAAAATAAAACTCACTTTTTGTGAAATTTAGAAATGTTCTCAGTGTATGTAGAAATTTCCTGCTGATAACTGCAGCATGCCAGGTTCATTTAGAGCTTCAAAGTACTAACTTTCCTCCATTGCGATTCATTACTAATCTCCCCCCCCATCGCTACCTGACCCCCAATAGGCATTTGTGCATCATCAGAATCCTGTGACTGCAGAAAACCTATTGTACATCTATGCACAAGTTAATGCCACCCTCAAGCAAACAGTTCATGAGTGCATTTTCCTCAGATAGTGATAGAGTATTATCACCTTATTCAAAGCGTAAGACTCATCAGAAGCCCTTTGTGATCGCATACACGTTTTTCTCTTGTTTTCCTTGTTTCTAACTACATGGTGGTGTAGGTTTATAGATGATGCCTCACAGTGTCCAGTTCAGTAAGTGGGTGTCTTTACAGAAGGACAGAAGCCTGATAGGGTTTCTAGAGAAAGGGACAAGAAAATTAAAGGAACAAAAACAGGATCACTATTGCATGGCATCAAATCAGTGAAGCTGTTGGCCTGTTTTCACAAAACGCAACATCCCTGCCAAGCCACAGTCTCCTGTTATTTGTTGCCGTGAATTATTGGTCCTGTTCGTGTCTTGGAATTTTTCTAAAGGAGTTTTCCAAACTACTGGATGATGAAAAATAGACAATATTTGCCTTTCCCCAGGTCTGTCTGGCCAAGATTAGATTTTGGAGCCGAAAACTAAAAAAAAAGTTTCTTTCCAAGTTTTTTAATGGTCATATTTGTGAACCAGCTGCTTTCTTTTCCTTTCTTTTATGACATCCTGACCTTTTTTTAAAGGTCCTGGCATGGCAAGAACCAGTCCAAAATTACAAGTCTAACAGTTTAGTTTAGCTGACAGGTAGACTTCACAAAAAAAAAAGCTTCATAAGGAGAGTTAGTTTACCTTTTAAACAAGCTGCAATATATGCAGAAGCATCAAACATACAAGGGCGGTTAGCACAAAACTGTATTTTGAGTTACAATTATAATTATTGTAGTTGCCATTTTCTCTGTTTTTGGGAATGCATTGTGATTGTCATTTGTACTAGGTTTTTATTCTGAATTGTAAGTTGAGCCATGCATGAGAAAGCTTTCTGTTAGGACAAAGTTTCCTGAATGAGAATCGGAAAACTAGTCACCTTTGGCAGAACCTTTCAAAGCATATTGATTAACCAGGCTTCATGTCTGTCATCAGGCAAATCCATCAAAGCTCCAGTTTACAATGTTTTTTCAAAAACAGAAAAGGTTTGGACCAATCAGTGACATTTGAGGAAGAGGAGGAGGTAACTTTGGGCGTGGTTAAGCTGTACTGTGAGCTGATAGCAATGGATGCCACCAGTGTAGTGATTAGCTCAGATGTAGCTGTAGTATAGCGGCAGTATTATCAGATTTGGACCACATTTCTTTATTAAAACAAGAGAAATTAGCCAATTTTTGCCAACGCCAAGCTGTTAATTAACTGGGACAGCTATGCATGCATATTACTTTATTTCTTCTCGCCACTCTGATTGGCCCATCTTGTATGCATGTGTCCAATCACCTTCCAAGAATTTTTTTAAAGGACTGCCCTTCCTGGACACTTTATATAGGAGGTTTCCCAGATAAATGTGAAGTATATCCACACAACGCATAGATCTGGCGTGTCACGTAACTATTTTTTAAACTGCAAATACATTTTATCAGAAAGTTACATCTCTTCCATCCTGATGGCATCCCCACAGTGATGGTCTGCAGGAGGGGGCGTCTGAGAGCACTGGTCTGCAGCCAGACCCCTCTCGACTGTGATTGTACAATGCAAATATTGAATATTAATACTATTATTTTGTCCTCATTTCAGACCCTGTTGAGAAGAAAGAATGACCAGCTGAGGGACTGACAATCAACCTCATCTGACAGCCAGCAAACTGTGCGAAGCCAACCACACTGGTGTCAGCGCGGCCCATGTCAGAATGGGCTCTGACACCGGCCCAGGACAACCAGTTACTCACACGATGCTCACATTCCTTCCTTTATTTAGCCTCTTCCCTCTTTGTTAAGAAAACTACTCACCCCTCAACTATGTATGTACTATATGTATATGTATGTATGTACAAAACCTACTTACTATAGGACTTGAACATATCAAGCAGAAAAGATGAGCCATACCTCACTGTGTGTTAGAGTCATTCATTTTTCAGGCTGCGTGTGGTGAGATTAATCAGGTTCAAGTCTTTTTATTTTCCCACTGTGAGAGTCGGAGAACAAACAGCCACAGATTAACATGCTGTAGGTGATGCTAAACATCCATTCTTTTGTTCTTTCAAACCAAATACCACCACTGATGACATTTAACTGATTACCTGGCTACACGCTGACACCTGCCATGTCAACTCACACTACACCGCAGCTCCATCATTTAGCTTAATCAGCCAATATTTTGATCCAGGTTACTCTGCAGACTTTCACATATTTACACCTCCAATCACGTCTAATCCTAACTCATTTTACCCAGGAAACCGTTCATCAGCACCCACGCACGCTTAAGAGGATGTGAGCGTCTTTTCACAAATCAATCCCCTCCCTTTTTCGTTGCAGTTTCCTGTGCATGCCAGAAAAAAAAATTGCTTTAAAATTCACCACCACAAACCGGAAATAAAGTCCTCTTCGCTTTGCTTCTCTCCTTATCAGATTGTCTCTAATTGTATCGAAGGAATCTGCCTTATTTCATATCAGTCTAAAAGATCTAAATCTCACACCTGAGGAGGTGGTCCAAGTATGAACCTTTGGTTGTGTAATGCTTGCAGATGATTTGTAACTTTAAGACTTTCATGTACGGCTAATAATTGTCAATAATTTTCTCCTCTGTTGATTTAAAAGGTTTTGGTTTTACTTTAAATGTGGGTATGATTCATGGATTATTTTCAGAGGTGCCATACTCCAGATCAGATGAATTAAAGTTCTATGAAATGATGCCTTCATACTTTGATGTTTGCTTTGCTAAACTATAACAGAAACGACTAATAAAGTTTAAGGTGGAAGCCACGTCTCTGCTGTCTTGTTTCTGCTTCTGTCATGATGATTGCTAATATTTTATCTCTTTCTTCTTGCCCTCGGTGAAGTTAATTTCCCCCCGTGTGAATCGAACAGCTGTAACAGAGCGATCAGTCATGTGTCTCAGGGACAGAAACAATTAGTCGCTTCTGTGATCTCCAGCGTGCTGGCCCTCGAGCTCTCTACTACATCGAAGAGAGGAGATAACAGACCTGCTCACACCAGAGCCCAACCTCACTCAGAGAAAAAAAATCACTAATGACCAAAGACCTCACAATGAGGAATGTACCAAAGACTCAGCAGCTCTGCAGAGAAGAGCCTACCCATCAACCACCTGTCTAATCATCTCTACAGGTAATTATACATTCTAACTAGGGCTCTTGGAGTTAATGTGCTAATTGTAGTGAGATTAAGTTAAGTAATTAACCCATTATTTTTTTCAATGCCATTAAGTCAGAGCCATTCTGTACTTTTTGGTGCAACATACTTGAGCTACCATAGCAGGGCAGCAGCTGGATCCTACTCATAGACATTATATGCATAGACACTGCACTGACTGTGTTGGTTTGCTGTTGCAACTCATCAGCATGTCCGCCATATTGGCAGTCACATGTAAGGTATTTTAACAGGCATTACTCTACTGTAAGTAAAATTAATGTGCTTTTTTTAACATCTGTGTTTATTTGTTTTTTTTACAAATTAGAAACAAAGATGGAAACAATATAATGCTTCATCCAAAAAGTACTTTAAACCAGTCAAACCTGTCTGAATCCAGGTGTTTGAAAAAGGAGACAGAAAATAACTAAAGCATCAAAGTCATTGTAAAATGAAATCAATACTATGTGACTTAACACACTAGATATGCTGGAGTAAGGTTGCCGTTAACATGAGAAAACACTGGGATCCAACACTACTATGATATAAAATCACTGAGCAGTTCATCTCAGCGAAAACGAAGCGTTTGAGACGGAGGTTAAAATAAGGGTTTTTCAGGACGCCACTGTGAGAAACATGAGGAGTTTTTTGAGCTGTAAACCATGTAAAGCTACTACGTGGGTATCAGAAAGATGGTTTAAAGCCTTGAAAAAAGGCATAATACCCCCACTTTAAGGATATATTGTTTTTTTTATAAATGCATGTTCACATTTATCTGACAAGTTTTGTCAAAGATTGCATGAAATAAAGAGACATTTCAGACATAATTTTTTTACTTATTTAATTGCTTGAAGCCACAAAAGATGAAACTACTAAAAAAAAAAATATGTAGGAAAATCCTGACACTGAAGACAGAGACTAGGAGGTTTGGAAATGTATGTCACATTATTTGACTTTTGCATTCATTGTTACCTCTGCAGATAATTTCTCTATGTCTACTATATTCTGTAAATAAAAATACGATTTTTGCATCTTTACCTGTTGTGGACCTTGCTGAGCTGCTCCAGGTTGTTCTCCAGGAAGGAGATCTTCTGTTTCTGAACCACATTTCCAAGTCCCTCCTCACAGTCCAGCTCTGCACTCTGAAAACACACAAAGAGTAGAGTGAAATGTAAATCTGGACTTTTCAGAGAGGAAAATTAACATTTAAGAGAGAAAGAAGAGGCCTGTACCTTCTTGACCCTCGTGGTGAGGTCCTGGACGAAGAGTTTCCACAGGTTGTGAAGAGTCTGAAGCTCTTTGGCCTGAGAGGACAGAAAGAAAAGATCATTCTGATAGTAGGCAATATGTAATGTTTTTGGCAACCCAGATTTGGCTTCAGAATGAAAATGCATTTGTTTATATTGATTTGTGTTTTTCTGCTTTTCTGTCTTGAAAACTCAAGATTTATGTTTCAAAACTTTTTCAAGCTTTTTAAGGCCCTTAACCAATAAAAGACTGAAATTCCTTCAAGCTTCTCTCTCCATAGCTCAACAAGTTGGAGTTTTGTCTCTAAATCTGGAGATTGTGGGTTCAAATCCTACAGAGGGGAACTTTTAGGAGCTGGTGTACAAAGAAAAGAGTGATAACCATGGAAATATTGCAAAGCAAGTTGTCCTTATGGATCAGTAAGAAAGAAAAGTTACTGGGAAGCTCAAGGTTTGGGGTTCAATCCGAGTCAGAACTTGGTAATCTAAACCTGAGCTTCAAAAGAAGAGAGAAAATCAGTTTAGAGTTCAAAGATTGATAGATCAGTCCTAAATGTAAGTTTGGGAATCCAAAGGAAAAAGTAATGTCATAACGAAGGTCGTGCACGTGAGACAGACATAGAACTCAATGACAAAGTTTTACAACAAAGACTGAAATAGAGAGCTTCACTTAAGGTATGAAAATGCTCTTCAGTCACAGCAGAGATGTTCACTCATTGAGATGTGCAACTCAAGATGTAAAAACGGTCTTCAGCAACAAAGATCATCAGTTATGGAGATGTGTAACTCAAGATATAAACTGATCTTCAGTCACAGCAAAGATTAACACTCATTGAGATGTGCAATTTAACATCTGAAAATGGTCTCCAGCAGCAAAGATTGTCCATCGTAGAGATGTTCTACTCAAGATGTGAAGTCTCAGAGAAACTGCAGCTAGATTTAGCCTGTATGTTAGCTCAGTAGGACAGATATCTGCCCAAGAATCATGAGGCTCTTGGTTCAAATCTTCTTTTGGCACTGTGGATTTGTGAAGCTGCTGGTGTAAATCGCTGACTCAGGAGTAAAGAGGACTGCCATAGAGTTCAAAGGTTGTGGGTCTGATTCTTGGTGCATTTTTAAGTCCAGTCCCCAAAAGTACAGATCAAATCCTCTGAGAAACATGAACAGGTGTGTGTCTCTGTGGATTAGTGGAAATGCTAATTGACTGTGAATCAGGAGTGTACAGGTTCAAATCTCAACATGGGTTCATCTATTTTAAAAGTTTGAGTCCAAATATAGACTTTAGGAGACCTGAACAGGAGTTGGCCTTTCGAATCTAACCAATGTCTTTAATTTTTGAAGATTTTAGTCCAAATAAAGAAGGAAAAGCCCCTCTGAGGCTCTGCTGCATGTCTGGCTCTGTTGCCTAAAGAGATATCACACGTGGAGATGTGCAACTCAAGATGTAAAAACGGTCTTCAGCAGCAAAGATCATCAGCTATGGAGATGTGTAACTCAAGATATAAACTGATCTTCAGTCACAGCAAAGATTAACACTGATAGAGATGTGCAATTTAACATTTGAAAATGGTCTCCAGCAGCAAAGATTGTCCATCGTAGAGATGTTCTGCTCAAGATGTGAAGTCTCAGAGAAACTGCTGCTAGACATAACCTGTGTGTTAGCTCACTAGGGCAAGTAACTGCTCTGCAATCATGAGGTTTTTGGTTCAAATCTTTTGGCGCTGTGGATTTTTGATGCTGCTGGTGTAAATCGCTGACTCAGGAGTAAAGAGGACTGCAATAGAGTTCCAAGGTTGTGGGTCTGGTTCCTGGTGCATTTTTAAGTCCAGTCCCCAAAAGTACAGATCAAATCCTCTGAGAAACATGAACAGGTGTGTGTTTCTATGGATTAGTGGAAATACTAACTGACCATGAATCAGGAGGTCACAGGTTCAAATCTCATCATAGGTTCATCTATTTTAAAAGTTCAGGTCCAAATATAGACTTTAGGAGACCTGGACAGGAGTTGGCCTTTCGAATCTAACCAATGTCTTTAATTTTTGAAGATTTTAGTCCAAATAAAGAAGGAAAAGCCCCTCTGAGGCTCTGCTGCATGTCTGGCTCTGTAGCCTAAAGAGATAGTAGACTGACCTAGAGTCTGGAGGTTCCAGGTTCAACTCCCATCTTGGTCTCAGTGAATTTTAAAGCCACGTCCTGAACAAAGAGGATAAATGCGCCAGAAGAAGAGATGGCAGTGTGAAAGGTATGGCGGCAGAAGCACAGAGGACTGGACTAGACCAGTTCTGCATGGGGATGCTGGGGTTCAAACCCCACTGTGGCCGGTACCTGGATCAAGGCATGCCTGAAGGGGAAGGGGGGACGTGGCACAGCGCCCCCCTGGGGAGCCATCAGAGATCAATGCAGGGGGTTATGCAGCAAAAACACAAACACAGACACAGCTGGAGTTTTACAGGATGGAGTCTTTATTTGCATGCATGGATGATCACTGAGCTCCACACGCTCTCCTCCAGGGTCAGGGTACCAAGGTATCATTTATTTTGAAAGGGCATTTGAACGTACGGAAATCAAGAAAACGGACAACTTCACTCATTTTTCGATTCTGGACACAAATCAAAAAACGAGTGAAGTTGTCCGTTTTCTTGATTTCCGTACGTTCAAATGCCCTTTCAAAATAAATGATACCTTGGTACCCTGACCCTCCAGGTCCTCTCCGGCCTGCTCCCTCTGCTCATTCAGCAGCCTGCAAACAAAAACCACATTAACTCACATTCCACATAAATAAACGTACGGATGAGTCCTTTACTCACATGAGTTTCTGCAGCTTGGCGTCCCTCTCCTGCTCTTCAGTCTTCAGTTTGTCGTAGTCTGACATCAGCCTCTCCTGCTCCAGCTGCAGACCCTGGTTCAGACTGAGAGGAGACGCTCGCTAAGCTTTGATTGGAGGCTTTTTAACGGCAGAGTAACTGTCTGGAGAAATGTCAACAAATCACATCAACATATATTCATTTTGTTTATCTGGTTTCTGGAAATTTCTCCAAACAGTTATTTGGCTTCAAGACAAGACAGTACAAGGCAGAGCATTTCTGAAATTATATACCTCTACATCAGTGGGTCCCAACCTTTTTTCTTTAGGGTCCTTCTACTCTAAACACTCTAAAGCCCCCCAGGACAATCTCTGAAAAATTAAACATCTTTTTTTAATTGTTTTATTGACAAAATTCAAGCATAACAGACCTACATAAACTACTTCTTGATAAATATCTGTGTATAAACTATCCATTATTACAACAGCATTTAGAGCCATCATAAGAATACCAAAATGAGAAGGTTCAGTCAATTTTTAAGTAAAATCTCAAAAATGTCTAATTAAACAAGTCATAAATTTACCAGAAAATGAAAAATGGAAACTTATGTCAGCTAAAAGGTAGAATTTTCTGGCCTTATAAAATCCAAAGAAAATTACAACCGATGAAGCTGTTTTCCTTCCATAAGTCCTACAGATGATCACCTAATTAGGAGATTTTTCTTAGTAGGATTGATCAGTGAGGAAATGATCCAAGAATGATCACATTATCATTATTCCCCAGACTCTGAAGAGACATTTCTATTCACTGTTTTCAGTTTGGATCCTTGTAAATTCACTAGTTTAAAATGTCAAATTCTGACATTACAAATTTGAAATTTTAAAGTTCATGATGTAATAACTGAGAATTTTCGAACTAGAAAATTCTGAGTTCAGGTTCTTGAAAAATACGACTTTATCATCTCAAAAATGTACTTTTAAATGTACTTTTTCCAAGAAATGTACAGATCCTCTTTATTTTGTTGGACCTGTTAGAGGGCTCTAATACTTCCTCTTACATCACATTTTGAATCATGACTCTATAAATAAAAGTTCATTATAGGCACCCCCCCCCAAGGGGTTCCCAGACCCCAGGTTGGGAACCAATACCTCACATCACAAAAATATAACAGGTGTGTGTAGACTTTTAGAGCCAGTGTAAAGCCAGACTATAGTCGTATGCAGCTAAAAGTTCCTGGGTCAGTACAGAAGAGTGGTACAAGGATTTTACATCCTCCCTCATGAGGATCACACACAGTAGACAGTTGTAATGACTGTCACTACTTTTGTTCAAAAAACCAATAAAAAACAAACTTTATCATTTCAGCCAGCATAAAGTGGTTCAATGAGAACCAATCAAATCTGTGGAAATATCCTAGATCTAAAAAACATCAAACATGAATAGGTTTGTTTATATTTCTACTGCTTCATTTGTCTCTGTGGAGTTGAAGTCAAAATTTTGGGCCCGGTTTAGACAGTTTTAGACTAAATTCCTGATCCAGTTCAAGTCTTGTCACAAACAGTTATTAGTCTAAATTAGTAAAACTCAACGTGTGGCTTCATTGGGATGGTTTGTGGCTCTTTTATGTCTTAATTTCAAATATTTTTCCCCAGAAAACCTTAAAAAACTTTCAACTCAGAAATTATCAATATCAAGTCACATTAATCAGTTTGTTTCCACTCTTATACAGGAGGCTTTAATGGTCAACCTTTATTTTTTCTCTTAGTTTATTCATTACCCTTATTTCTAATTCTCCTTTTTTTCCTTTTTTGCCACTTTTAAACAATTTTTGCTGCTTTTAGCCCATTTGTTCTTCTTGCCAATTTTGTACTAGTTCTTGCCACCATCCTGCTTTTTGCTATTTGCAATTCTTTCCCCCTTTGGCAATTTTCTGGCCACTTTTCACCCAATTTAAGCTGCTTTTTGCCATTAAATGACACTTTTTAAGTTGTCACTCTTTGAAACCCATTTAGTCACTTTTCATCAATAATTTACCACATTTTTGCCACTTTTTGACTATTTAACTTAATTTTCATTTTCTTTTTTCCTAATTTTTGCAGCTTTTTACAATTTAAATCAATATTAACATATTTTTTAGCCCATTTAGCCACTTTTTGCCCATTTTAGTCACTTTTCACACAATTTTTTCAAGCCTATTTTGCCACTTTTTGCCCATTTCAGTCACTTTTGCAGCTTTCTGACCGTTTTTATCATCTGTAGCTCCTTTTTTATACCTCTTCCCACCCATTTTAGCTACTGTTCACATAGTTTTGCAATCTAATGCCTTTTTTTAAGTATTCACCTTTTTTTTGCTGCTTTTGGCTGTTTAAGTCACTTTTTATTCATTTTTGCATCTTTTTTGTCCATTTTAGTCACTTTTACCTATTTTTTTTTACCATATTTTTGCTGCTTTCTGACCATTTTTGTCATCTCTAACTTCTTTTTTGCCACTTTTCACCCAGTTTTTGCCATTTTTTTCCAATTTGCACCTTCTCATCAACTTTTTCGCTGCATTTTGCCCATTTTTGTCACTTTTCACTATTTTATACCACATTTTTGCAGCTTTTGACCACTTTAGTCACTTTTCATTAATTTTTACCACATTTTTTGCCAGTTTATGTCACTTGTTACTATTTTTTACCACATTTTTGCCACTTCTGACTATTTTTATCATCCATAACTCCTTTTTTTTAATTTCACTTGTCACATAGTTTTTGCCATTTAATGCCTATTTATTTTTCGATTTTTCACCAATTCTTATTCTGCTTTTTGCCCATTTTAGTCACTTTTCACTATTTTTAGCACAGTTTTTGCTGCTTTCTGACCATTTTTGTTATCTGTAACTCTTTTCAACAATATGGCTCTTTGGTTGAGCAGTATTCAGTAACACTCGTCTAAATAATTAGTATACTTATTTTACTGCTGGCTTTGGTTAAAATATCTCATGCCATGTGTTTCTTCTTATGTCTGTGGTCTCGAACGTCTTAAAATATAGTTTGATTTAAAACAGTCAAACTTACTCCGTGAGGTCGTCCAGCATCCTCTGCTCGTCTTTGATCTGGTCTCTCAGTGGGCTCAGCTGTTTGTGGTGAGCCTCTCTGTGGTTCTCCAGCTGCTCCTCCAGAGTTTTCTGTGTCACACAGACACAAAAAAATTCAGCTATTTCACATTTCTGTAGCAGAGATTCTCAGTGACATGTTTCCTCACCTTTATGTCCCTGTCCCCATCGTGTCTGCCGATGTCCTCCTCCTCCTTCTCCTCTCCTGACATCTCGTGTCTTTTCTCTGATGAAAAACAAAGACGAAAATTCCATCAAGTTAACCTGTTTTTACTTGAGCTAAGATGTTTCAATGGTTAATATAAATGTGCGAACCGTGAGCCTGCAGCTTAGCGAGCTCCTCAGTCAGAGCGTCCTGGCTCTCCTCCAGCTGTCTCTTCTTCTGCTCCATGTTCTGCATGTAGTCTGTCAGAGACTTGATCTTGGCCTGGTGCTCCACGGACCACACAAAAATGTGCTGTTTGTGCTGCTCACTTCCTGCAAACATTTATATGTTCCCATTTTTTAAATATCTATTTATTTTGCCATTGATTGTCACTAGGAAGCAACCCAACCTTCATCTATCCACACAAACATTTGTGTGTCAGCCATGTTTGTCTGCTGACACCACCAGGAGGAAGGAAGGGTGTGCATGCTTGTGTTTCATTGTCAGTCACACTGCCAACTACTGGCCTGGCATGCATACTACAGGCAGACAGACTACAACTCCTGCTATCACGGAGCAGTCGCTAGCTTAAAGTTGTTCAGAACACAGCGTCATTTGAAAATAACAAAACATGCCTTAAATTATTGCTTTTTGATCATTTAAGGCACAAAGCACAACAAGATGGCTTTTAATCACATTGTTACCTAAGTTTTTTAACCAATGTGAGGGTTTGTTTTCCCCCAAATGGGGGCGTGGTCACATGGAAAGTGGAAAGTGACATTGCACACACTGATCTATTTTCTGGGAGTGGGCGTGGCTTTAGCTCATTCAATAGACACACCCACACCATCCTGGAGCACATATTTCTGCCTCATTTTTCATGATTTTAAAGCTTTATATTAAAAGCTTAGAGATGTTTTTCATGACTGAAATTTGGCCTGGTGTTTCAGAACACAGTGACCTGTCATTTAACGAATGTGAAATAAAGATTTTTTTAATCACCTTACAGGGATTTTTACCTTATTGCATCCTTTCAGTCAAGCCTTGCCTTGAAAAAGAGCATGTTATTTCTCCTCCTGTTGCAGGTCTGTTGTTTAATACTGATATCTGACCAATCAGGTCAAAGCTCTGAGCTTCTCTCCTAATGTTCTCCTCTCCAGAGGTCTTATTTATAAAGACCTGACTGCGTTTTCTTTCTGTCCTCCAAGTATAAATCTTAACAGCATCCACAGGAGTGATTTCTTTAGGAAAACCTGACATTTACCACAACTCAGCATGACTTATTCTCTACTTCTCAATCAATAGACTGGATTTCTCTTCTGCTGCCTTCTAGAAGTGTTTATTAATTTGCTTCTGTCTCTTGTACTGGAGACAGTGACAGTCAGAGAAAGGCTGGTACCCCAGCCAGAAACAAGTGACCAGTAACACAATGTTTTTAATCTTGTACTTTTCACATTTATATTTCTAACTATATTATATTATACAGTATTTTTTATAGTTAATCTGTAGAAATTAATAAACATATAATTTTTCAAACAAATGAGGACTTTTTTCACTGAACTTAAGTTCTGTCTTTCTCTTTCTGAGGAGAGTAATGGCAGCACCCTGGTGCCCCCTAGTGACCAACTGCCATTGCAGTCGGTGGGTGGTTGAGTGGACGGATGGATGTGGACCAAAATGTGGTCCATCCATAGTATAGTTTATGACTAAACAGACACAGTAAAAGTATGCAGTCATGATACTTAACCTGAGATAAAAACATGAAATTATTCATAATTTGGCAAATTCTTATATCACTAAATAAAATTGTGTGAGGAGCCAACTTTATGTAAATTAAGTCATCAAAACAACAGACACCAAAGTGATCACTGCCAAATGAAAATGTTTGCAAACAGCTACACTTACCTCCAAGTCTAGCATACCTCTGTACTGCAGTCTGCTCACAAGGTGCCCTTTGACGGCACGTGCTCCAGTCTTGTCTACAGGATGTCCCACTCTGCTCTGGTCAAGGTACACGGCAGGTGTACCTTATCGCACTGGCCACTGCCAAACCGCATTTACCATGAAGTGCAGATGGATCCAAACAGCTGGAAAAACATGCAAAGCATCCGGTCAACTTCAAAGCAAAACACAATAGCTGTTTCTCAAAGCCAAGGAAGAATCCTAAAACGGCCGTTTTTGAAGGATGCTATGTCATCGACTGCCTTCGGAGGACTGTTCCAATCTCGAGGATCCTCAAAATTTTTCCAAGGACTGAGTCCTTTAAACAGAGAATTTCCAAGGATACACATGTGTAACCTCTGCACGCAGGAATTACCCTCAATCCAATGCGCATTGTGTTCCTTCTCTTAAAAAATAAAGAAATAGAATAATATCAGGAGAAGCCAGGTCCTAGCGCCCAATACACTTTTAAATGTCCTGTTTCCACCATGAATATGTTGTCTTTATTATTTCATATCATCAAGGTGAAGCTGGACGGGTTAAAGTAGATAGATAGTATGGTTAGATAGTTGTTTATTGTCATTGCATGTAAAAACACCACAAAATTATGTTTGGCAGTCTCCTCTGTAGCAGCAAACACAGTTGTCCAAGCCGTGGTAGCACCATATGATTATATTATTATATTGAGTAATGATATTAAATATGATTAAACAATCATATTATGATTATATGATGGTGTGATAGCTTATTAGATGGCGCACGGTATAACTTGTGAAAGTTGTTGTTAGTACCCCTCCCATTTTGATTTCTGCCGCCACCATGTATATGGACGGACCCTTCCTATGACGTGATCCCGCACACTCCCTAGCCTGTTCCAAATGTGTGTTCAAGAATTGATAAGGAGGACTCTGGCCTTGCCTCCAAGGGTCCTGACTCAGGAGGATCCTTCCCACAAAGAAACAGCTCATGTTTTGTTTCCGATAAAAAGTCATCCCTTTATCAACACTATGTCTCGTCCTGTGGCACATACAGATTATATACCGATCAGTCAGTCAGCGACAGTGCTACTACAGCCATTGATGAAGAAAGGTTAACTTTTGAGGTGGAAAACCACATCATTAGCAAACATTAACCTTTTAACTTCCTAACGTTCTCACCAATGGCAGAAGCAAAATATCACAGAATCACGTCAGAATGAATGATTAATACAACCCCGAAACTGTCCGTCTTTCATGACACAGATGTGATTGTTTCTCTGGTAGCTGATACTGAGGGCTAACAGGTCCAGCAGAGCAGATAATTCCTCCATTTTTTATTTTAGAGGCTCACCTTTCTTGTGAGTGGGCGTGGCTTCGGCTTATGCAACACATACGCCCACACCATCCTTCAGCAGGTTTTACTGCCTCATTTTTCATGATTTTAAAGCTTGATTTTCTAAGCTTAAAAATGTTTTTTATATCACTGAAATTTGGCCTGGCAGTTCAAAACACACTGGCCTGTCATGTAACAAAATTATTACTTTACAGGGTCTTTAAGGTCGTTTTCACACCTGACAGTCCGGGGGACTCGGTCATTTCGGAATGGAAATTGCAACATTGTTGCTCTTTCCTTTGGTTTGGTTCACATTCACACTGCTCCTGGTCAAACAGACCAAACCGTCTGAACACCTCATCCTCTGCCCGTTAGGGGCGCTGTCATCATAAACAAATGGTGACCAAGAAGAAAAGAAGGCGTAGAAGAAGACGAAACTGGAAATCAATCTCCTTCCGCCAGTCTTTTTTTTCCCCACATAAACAATGAAAGAACACAGAATTTACACTGTTTTGAGGTTTCTAGTTTTGCACTTGGGTATTACGAGCAGCCAGCGAGGCGATGAGCTGTCCAGCATGTCGTTCTTTACATGAGACGAATAAATCCGCACCAACCACGACGTGTTGCTATGGCTACACAGACGCCAAGCGAGGTATTGACATGTACTTGAGTGTATTAAATCACATATAAATCTATATATCATGACGCTTTAAGCCACCCAGGGTTCATTTGGAAGTGGACCAAGACCTCCTGTTTTCAAGTGGACCAGAGTCCGCTTGTTTGGTCCTCACCAGAGTTCGTATGAGCCTTCACACCACTCCAAACATCCAAACAAACTGGACTATCCAGGAAAAGAGATCAGAGTTTGTTTAAAGTGGACCAAACAGCTCTGGTGTGAATGAACCCTAAGAGATAAGATATGATATTCCTTCATTAGTCCCAGGTAGCTGGTTTAACCCAAAAAAGCACAATACTTCCTACGGATTGGTGGGATTGAGGTTGGTTTGTGTTTTCACTGCAAACACCAGAGTTACAAAAGCAGACCAAGACCCATCTTTTCAAGCAATCAAGGTGAGGTTGTCTGGTCAACTAACAGGGTCTGACTAACAGCTTTCACCAGCACTAACTGCTCCATGTAGGTAGCAAACAATCATCAGTTTTTTTCAACCAACCAAACCAAACAGGTTGGGTATGAGGCACCCTGACTTTGCGTCAGATCTATTGCACTCTGGCATAAGTCTGCTTCTTCTGCTCAGCAAGGTAAAGTAATTTTATTACATGTGTAAGGCTGAATCCCAATTCTCCACTTAACCCTCAATCTTGACCCTCAGTCTCAAAATGCGCGTTCCCAGGAAATGTGAGGGCTGTCCCAATTCTCCCGAGAGTTGAGTTGAGGGGCGAGTTTGAGGGCTTTATTTCCCTCAATTTTGAGATGTTCCTGGAGCTCCCTTGGTATTGAGGGTTATCACTCAAAGAAATATGCAGGGAAGATATCAAGCGACAAATGTAAATTTCTTTGTTAATAGAGATTTAAAAATTACAAAAAACACTCCAATATCTTAGTTTAATGTTGTTTTATGGATTATTTGCCTTTTTGTAGCATAATATTTACTTTTACTTTTACTTTTACGATCGTAAGCCGGTAACCATGGACAAGCCTACAAGTTACAACTGGTGTTTGGCGTTAGCTAATGGCCGTGTTATACGGTGACTTTTGGCTGAATATGTCCGTGGTTGTGATGTTTATACATGTATTTGGTTAAATATTAACACGTTCTTCTTCTTCTTTTTCTTCCTCTGAATCAATAGACTATGCAGTTTTGGCACATTACTGCCCTCTACGGTCTGAAATCGTAACTGCTATTAAGGGGTGTCCCATTTCTAAGTCACAAGATGGTCCTTACACTTGGTTTTGAGGGTCGAGTTAAGACTGAGGTTTGAGCTTGAGGGTAAGATTGAGGGTTAAGGGGAGAATTTGGTATTCAGCCTTAATATAAACCACATGCTGCAGTGAACAACCAGGTAATGCAATGCATACATTTTTAGAGAAAATACCCCAATATTGCTTTTCACTTCTCAACTTCAAAATGTGGGCTGCATGGTGGTGCAGGGGTTAGCGCTTCCAGGTCAGGGCCTTTATGTGTGGAGTTTGCATGTTCTCCCCATGCATGTGTGGGTTCTCTCCAGGTACTCCAGCTTCCTCCCACCATGAAAAACATGCTTGTTAGGTTTAATCGATGACTCTAAAATTGGCCTTAGGTGTGGATGTGAGCGTGCCTGGTTGTCTGTCTCTACATATCAGCCCTGGGATTGACTGGCGAGCAGTCCAGGGTGTACTCCGCCTCTCGCCCAATGACAACTGGCCCCCCATGACCCTAAACAGGATAACTGGTATTGAAAACGGATGGATAGATGGAACTTCCAAATGTGGGGGAGTTTAGGTGTAAAAGTCTGTTTCTTAACACCACCATGACGTCTCCTCAGCCAGATTTTTAACTACACAAATTCAAACCAACAAGATGAGGAAAATAACACAGCATGTCTGTGTCCATCCAAAAGCAGAAAAACAACCACCTGACTCGTGCTTTTTTTTTTTCTCCAGAGAAGCATCAATCATAAACAAGAACATGGTGTTTTACACATCATCCTGTCAGGAGAAGCTTTTATTATTGTGTTAAAAAGAAAACCATTCAGCCATTGTTATCATTTTGGATCACATAATGGCCAAAAAAGCATCAACAACAGGTTTCTCATCTGTAGCTGTGAAAGACAGAGTAAAAAAACACATCCCTCTCCATGTTTACGTTCCATTAACTTGTCGCATGCCAGCGGATGTGAGGAGTGATCGTGCCAGGAAGGGAGACGGTTTAAATTTTAATGACTTCATGTAAATGTTGCATGTCAGAGCCGAGGTGCTCCCTGAACTTGAGCGGCAGGTAGGTATGTAAGTAATGTCATCGCACAGGCCTGCTGTCTGACTTCGGCATACCAAACACTTCAGGGCTAAAATAACAAACCGCCTTTTTACAAAAACAGCCCGCCGTCCTGGTTTAAACCTCACAACGCTGGATCTTTTTACTTCAATCGTAGATGTGAGGCTGAAATTGCTTTCTGACATCATAAACATCTCCCATCCGCTGTATCTGTATCTACACATTAAAGTCAACACTAACACATGATTTAGTATTTACGCATGTGACAGTAGTATTTCCTGACAGGTCTTATCAAATGGCTGGGAGCTGATAGGATGCGACGTGCTCCGTTTATTCCATTTTCCAGATGAAAGCTCTGTGGACCTCTTCTTATACAAACATGCATTAGCATGTTCTCCCTCGGCTTTCCCACAGCTCTCCTGGTGTTTTTCCCTCCACCCCGCTGCCACACTGCCTGTTAACTCAGCAACAAACAAATTGGAGAGAAATAACTCCAGCTCTGAAGCTTTAAATCCCAACACTAGATAAGCTGTTTTTATCTGAAGTACGCTGTTTGTCCTTCATGAAAATTCATCGCCCCCACAAGAGGCAAAGGCAACACTATAGGTGAACTAAGCCGAGATAAACACTCTAATTGGGAGGAAAATTGACGCCGTTCATTACGGATGCCGGTCTTCAAAGGAGGGGAGAGCCGCTGAAACGTTGAAAGGAAATTGACTTGCGGCGTTGCCAGTTTGCTTTGAAAGAGTGGGAACACGTCGATTAAACTCAGCCAGCAGAAGACAAGTATGCAGATTATATTTGTTGTCTGAGTAAAAAAGCACGTTTGTCTCATAGTGATGGCCCCTCATGACAGCACAAAGAAGAGAAAGAGGATTAATAAACTAATTCTATCTCCGCCACTCTCTGTTGTTGCTCTAATTATCAACTTGATAATGTGCTTATTCTGGTATTACGGCGAATTCTCAACAGTATTTCAGTTCAGTGAAGAAGAGGCCGTCTGAAAGAGTTTCAGGAGGAAAAAAAAAATGGTAAAAAGTTACGTTTCCACATTAAAATATTCCTTTCAAACTAATGAGCAGAAATTTAAGGTTGGGGAAAAAGATTTCCACAATTTGCCCCCCGTGCTCCTCAAAAATCAGACATCTGGTTGATGCCAGAAATATCCAGTAAACCATGTATATATTCATGGTTTTCTTCATCCACACTATTTCCAATTGTATAAAAAGGTAGACGACAAATCTCCCTCTTCCTTTTGATATTAAAAGTGACTAAAGTGACATGCACTGATCTATTTTTCATTTAGGGACCAGCCTGTGTACAGCGCCTGTAAAAATTACCCTCCTTGAATGTTTTACTCTTTCATTGATTTTATAAATCATGCTCAATATAATTTGGATGTTTTATTCACAAATAAACTCCTCATTTATTACACAAAATACACTTTTTCAGGCTTTTGTAACAAAAATATGTCCCCCCCCCCCCCCCCCCGGTTTGATTGGCACTGGAAGATAGTTCCTCCCTCCTCTCCTGGAGAACCACATCCATTAAGTCACATCCGTTTCCTGAAAGGGGCGGAGTCATTCTGAGCAGGAGTTTTTAGACATGCAAAAATCCAATACTGGAGAGTTTTTACGGCAATAAACTTCACAAGCATGTTTTGGGGACCTCTGAGAACAATATAAAAAAAATATGTAACCTTTAATGTCAAAGTGGAAACAGATTTCTGCAAAATAATGTCAATTAAACAAAAATGTGTAATGCAATATACTGAAAAGGACTGCATAAACATTCACTTCCTTTAATGTGATCTAATTCAACAGAGGTCCAGTCAATTGGTGCTAGCAGATTCACAATTAGTGAAATGGAGTTCACCTGAGTGCAGTGTGTCTCAAGTGATTGTAGATTAAAGACACCTGTGTCTGGAAGGTACAGTCACTAGTTGATCAACTCAGTGAAAAGGTTATTGAAAAGTAAAAGTCAGGGGATGGGAAAAAAATTCAAGTTACAGAACATCCCCCAGAGTTCAGTTAAACCCATCATCAAGAAATGGAAGGAGTATGGTACATGTGTAAATCTGCCTAGATCAGGCCGTCCTCACAAACTGACTGACTGTGCAAGACGGAGACTAGTGAGAGAGACCACCAAGACACCCATGACTACTCTGAAGGAGTTTCAAGCTTCAGCAGCTGAGATGGGAGAGACTCTGCAGACAACAACTGTTGTCCAGGTTCTTCACCAGTCAAAGCTTTATGTGAGAGTGGCAAAGAGAAAGCCACTGTTGAAGAAAACTCATTAAATCTGGACTAGAGTTCACCAAAAGGCCATGTGGGAGACTCCATGGCCCATCTGGAGAAAATTCTTTGGTCTGATGAGACCAATATGGTGCTTTTTGGCCATCAGACAAGACACCAAACACTGAACATCACCACAAACCCACCATCCCCACTGTGAAGTATTGTGGTGGCAGCATCATGCTGTGGGAATGCTTCTAAGCAGCCGACCCATCTTTGTCTGCCCCATTCTTGAGTTATGTGTAAAACTATGTCAATTTTGGCTTCTTTCTTCTGTTTTTTGTGTTTTTCAAATGGACATAAATGAAACAGACATGTGTATACCAAAAACATTTGTCACTGCAACAACTTCTGGGAGAAATGGTGTATTTTCTGGAAAAATTCCAGGGGGGGCCAATACTTTTGTCCATGGCTGTATAAGATTTTGAAGTTCATTTTGTCTACCAATAGGGTACAGTGAGGACACCGTCTCTGATTAGCTTGATCTTTTCTCCGGATGACTCTCAAGGTTTTTTTTCTTTTTCCAACAACCAAACAAACAGTCCGTATGAGGATGTAATATTAAGAAGGCTATTTTTTCTTTGGGTGACCAAAGTCCTTGTAATTTATCCTTTTCTGACTCTTTTCCCATTTATTAACAAGAAGGAGGCGGAGCTTATAACCTGTACAGCCAGAAAAACTCCAAATGATTTGATTTCACTCTTTTGGGAGCAGCCATGTCCTTTCATCAATGCATAAATTAAATCCACTACTGCTTCTTAAAGAAAACTCAGCTTTCTCATGTAAAAAAGTTAGGTATTTCTAAAGTAATAAAACCTTTCTTTGTGTACTGACCTGGTGCCAGTAAAGCAGTTTCACAGCTTTATGAATCAAACTGCTCAGCACCAAAGTGTGATTACAAAAAAAGTAGCAGGGAGCATCACTGGGACCTGTGTTTAATTTAATTGGAGACCAATCAAACGTATGTGTGTAAAAACCTCCGTTAACTTCACATCATTACCTCTGAATGTCCTCATTACACACGAGGTCAGAGCTTTGATTTTTTAGTGAGCATGGGTTTGGATTTCATCTAAACTTGGATGCGTTCTCTTCTTAAATTATTTCACCTCTTTAAAGAACATTTAATGAGTAAAAACAGTTGGACAAAGAAATGAAGACTGAACTTGTTGCTGCTCTTGTTAACAAATTAATTTCAGAAATAATTAAAAAATATTCTGTGTTGTTTTTCCAAGAACAAACGCCCAGAAAAGACTGGTGAAGAGAAAAGGCAGCTCTGAAGTTCTCTGTAATTAAATTGGACATTAATAAATGCATTAGCCTTATTTAGCTGGAACTTTGTGTGCAGTTTTGGTTATGCTGATGTTCCCTGAAACATTAAAGCAAAATGTCACCTGAATCAGCAAATGCATTTAAAGATCAAGAACTTGGGAGTCAAGCCGAGGGGAGCGCGGGGTTTCTCCTGGAGCCCCGCTGCGCCTCTCTGCAGACGTCTAATGTGAAAGCACTTATGTGTGAACGCTGAGCGGGATGGAGAAACCAGCTGGGAGCTGGGGTCACACCAAAAAGTGGTTTTCTATTTCCACATTTTTAAAAGCAGTGGGAGATTTTTCCCTGATAAATGACAGATTCCTCATAAAAAGTAAAAAAAAATCTGACTTTCAATAGTTGGTTTCAACATCACAGTTTAACAAACACTGAAGGTTTCTTATTCTGTAATGCTCAGTGTTATTTTAGATAAAGCTTGAGTATGTAATAAAAATCTGCAGTATATACCTTTCCTCCTGAGCATCAACGCTGCTCTCCAGCTCTCTGAAAATGAAGATGCATTGTTGAAAGACCTGCCAACAGTTTGGATAATTTACCCCGTGAGAAGAAGTTAATTAACAAGTTCACTAATGACTTATCTAAGGAGAAACTCCCATCTAAAGCATGAAGCCTCTCTACCTTATTCTGTGCAAGCTTGAAATAAATTCAGTTGTCAGCCATGATTCCAGTCAGATCAAGTCAAATCAAATGTAGCCGGGCCAGACATGTTCGGCGCCCAGTCAGTAGCTGGTAATGTCAAATTTTGAACCAAAACAGACCAATCTGATGAAAAGTATGCACTTTTTATTCATAGTCTCCCTTTTAAATTTGGCAACATGACAAAAGCACATGAAAACAAGCATCAAAACACAACAGCAGAGCTGTATTTGGACATCACCTGAGGTAGTAGAAGAAGCAGGCAAAAACGGGAAAAAACGGACTAATATCTGCCTAAAAAAAAAAACTATTTGCAATATTTACAAATTTCCAACATAAAATTTCACCAACTTATTAATTATGTATAATACTAGCAAAAAAGAGCTTAAAATGTTGCAGTAAATGAGTGACGTGGTATGGTGAACGATCTTTTCAGCAGGGAGTAACAGTGTGAAAACAGGTGTTGTAGAACAAACACCAGGCAGCTTCGTCTTCTTATCTCAGCAAACACATAAGAGAAGCTGGTACACACTGCAAGCTCTTCCAAGAAAGACTAAATTTCTTCTGCCTTTTTTATTTTAACAAGCTATATCAGCATTGAAGAACAAACTACCTCTCTTGTCTTCATGGAGCCCTGTGCTCTGCTGCTTTCCTGCATTGTTGGGTCTTAACAAATGTGAGAAGAATTTGCCTTGTAAAACAAAGCTTCTTTTCCTGAGTGGGCCACAAAGAGCTGCTGTGCGGATAACAAACACTCTCACCCTTCATGCGTGACGGAAAGTCTGCCGCAGACACTGAAATCACAAGTGCCGGAGTTAGTCCTGGCTGATTCACCCCTCATAAGCACTAAATTCTGATACTAAATTGATATACACTGAATTTAGTTCCAGAATATTTATGGTTTTGATCACTTACGTTTGAACGGGACATCATTTACAAATCCTGAGGCTATTTACCTCCAGCTCTACTCAGATGATTAAAATTGTTCTGGTCACATATATACAGTGCTTAACAAATTTATTAGACCAACTGTCATCTTTGTCTCAAAGACCATCCAGCATCATGAAGTGCTTTAATGCGGACTCTTTCATTTTCAGTGAGCCCTCCACGTTTTACCATTTTGAACAGGAATGAGGAATTTCAAACTGAATTCTCCTTTTCATACTCAGATTTTAGCCGGGTCACTGGGCTTCTATGAGAAGTCAGAAATGAATCAAGCATAACATTCAACCACTAAAACTCATTTTTCTGTTCAGGAATACAAGTAAATAACTATAATTTGACATATTAATAAAGAAATATTAATGTGCTTTACTATTTTTTCCGTTTTTTTTTTTTTTTTTTGTAAATCAGTAAATTTGAAAATTCATGGATAACAATAATAATTATATGTTAGCATTAAAAATATCATTTGGGTTAAAGAGCTTCTACATATTGGTGTATTAACCATTGCAGAAACATAAAAAATGATTTTAGTAATTACCAATGCTGTTAATTTAGGGCAGCTGCAGCATAAACCTTACTTTGGTTAGGGTTAGGGTGGTCTAATAAATTTGTTGAGCACTGTATATGTATATTTATATACATACATAATGTGGATGGGCGCACTGAACTAAAAGTGTGAAAATTGCTTTTAAGTGTCAAAAATGGGTCCAGAATGAACAAAATGGGGCAAAACTGTGCAAAAGTAGCAACAACATGTCAAAGATGGTCGAAACTTATGAAAAAATTGTTTGAAGTGGCAAAATGCACAACTTGGCAAAAAGAAGTGGCATATATATATATATATATATATATATATATATATATATATATATATGTATAGGATATATAGGATATATATAGGATAGAGGGCAAAAATTGGTCACAAGGGACAAAAAAAACAAACCGCTAAAATGGGCATAAAGTGACAAAGAGATATTTCAGAAATGGGTGAAAAGTGGCTAAAAATGGAAAAGAAATGTGCAAGAAAGGTGGTGAAAAAATGATATTGGATCAAAAGGGGCAAAAAAAGTATATGTGGGGGAAAAAGTGTCCCAAAAAAAAGGCAAAAAGAGGAAATAAGGCAAATTAGTTCCAAAAAGAAGGCAAAAAAGTTCCAAAAATTTGAAAAGATGAATAGATGAAGAAAGCGATGAAACTGTTTAAAAAGTAGCACAAATAAATAATTATAACATCAGAACCCAATAATAGTTTGACACTCTTTTCAACTCTAACATGAAGTAGCTCTTAGCCAGGATGCTAGTGATCCAACACTCATACTTTGTTATTATCAATAAATCACAGCTGTGGAGGGCCCATTCTCTGGGCTGCCAGGGCCCCAGAAAATACTGTGGGCAGGTCTGATCTTACACTATATACTCTGAAGTTATAAAGAATCCAGCAGCCTTTATATCAGTGTTTGGTTCAACTGATCTTAAAAAAAATTCTCCGGCCTGCAGGACATATCATTGGAGCAAATCTAGAGCAAATATGAGTTAGACACCCCTGCTTTAGATGGCAGTGAACTGAGTTTTACAGCCATGTTAACCTGCTGGGGGGGCGATCATGCTCTGGCAGGGAGGAAACAATCAAGCGTTCTGTGAAACACTCGTTTCTTGTCATATCAGCGTCTGTTTTTCCACAGGGTCACCTCTGTGTGTGGATGTTTTTTAATGCTCAGCTGAAACACTTTTGGTTAGTTAAAACCAGAAATACCTGAAGACTTACAAATTTAAGTTGGCAAACCTTTACTCCAGCTGATGTTTTCTAAACTGTCACAACTTTGTAAAAAAGTTTAATGGATTGTGTATTTTGCCAGAGCTTCAGAATCTGCAGTAAACCTTCAGGGAACGGCTCGTATTTTCCTGAGCCCCATGAAATGAATTTGGACTATTTTCAATTTAATACAGTTTTGCAGACTCATCAGCATATTTTTAACACTGCATCTAAATGTTTTAATGGTTGCTTTAAAAAAGTCAGAGATTCACAGCTCTCTGCAGAGTGACTAGGTAGAATAAATATGTCCAGATATAGTGGGACAGCAGGTGTTTACTCTGTCAATATCGTGTATTTTGGAGCAGATAGGCAAACTCACAGCACTAAACAACTAAATGACTCAGCGGGTTAAGAGCCATTAACACTAATTCTGGCAGCAGCCTCTGGTGGAGTGATTAATTCAACCACTCTGGGCAACTTCTTGGCCAGCAGCACAAACCAGCATTGCCAGAAAAGTTGCCACAAACTTAGAGAGCTGGATTTCACCGCAGGTCCCTGTTATGAGTTTTATAAAACCCTCTGGTAAGCATTCTGGGATTTTTTGTTGTATTTGTTGAAAATAGTGTGAAGAATGACATTTCCTCGACTATTTTCACAAACAAATTTGAGATTACATCTCTCCAGGAAAAAGGAAGATCACTAAGATTGTTTTTGTATTTTGCCACCTTTCCTGTTCCATTGATGGAGGATTTGGCAGACACGAGTACAGGCCTGTGTGCACAAAAATTCATTATTGAACAGGAAAAGAAGCAAGCCAAAAACAGGGAGACAGAAAATGGCAAGGAGAAAGAGAGCTTACACTATAAAACCTTTAATCATTTTAAAGGTACAAAAAAGGACATCAAGAAAAGAAAACAGCTAAAACGTTAAGACATGACAGGATTATATGAGACACAAATTGATAGCTTTCATGCGCTTAAGTATGCTTGTACAGTTGAAACCAGAAGTTTACATCCACTGTCAAAAGACACACAACTTTCTGAAATTGAAATGTCTGAAATTAAATCAGACTAAACATTTCCTGTTTTAGGTCAACTTGGATTATCAATATTATTTATATTTTCTAAATCCCAGATTAATGAGTGAGAGAATGTTTTATGACTTTCTTCAAACTCAGAAGTTTACATGAATTTCCTTAGTACCTAGTAGAATTGTCTTTAAACTGTATGACTTGGGTCAAACGTTTTTGGTATCCTTCCACAAGCTTCTCACAAGAGTTTGCTGGAATTTGGCCCATTCCTCCTTACAGAGCTGCTGTAACTGAGTCAGGTGTGTAAGCCGCCTTGCTTGCACACGCGCCTTTTCAGCTCTGCCCACAAATTCTCTATAGGACTGGGATCAGGGTTTTGTGATGGCCCCTCCAAAACATTGACTTTCTTGTCCTTTAGCCACTTTGTAACTAAGGCCTGCCACTCACTAGACGATTTTTTAAAATCTGGAACGATTTTAAAACCGTGTGAGACCACAGACTTCAGGACAATTTCCAAAGATTCTTCATCTTTAATCCTCTAAACGCACACACCAGACAACTCAGCCAGACTGTCAGATCACTGGAGACCACACACCTGCCTACGACCTCACGTTATCACATGACTTCAGAAAAAAAACAAAAAAAAAAACCCACGGATGTCTGTCAATACCGTCTTGCTGTCTCTCCACAACAGGCTGTCCTTGCGTGCGTTACAGGTGCAGCAAAAATCATAATACAAGGGAAAGACTCAGGATGAAATCCTGGCTGGAATTAAGTTAAAGTTGTGTTCATGGTTGTGAGCGGTGAAAGTATGTATGATCTGGCTGTGACGCTACCCGGTCTGCTCGCTCTCATTGGTTGTAGGTACTCCGCCAGAGGCATTACGACCTAGAATCGTAAATATCAATTCGGGATTTTGGAGGCTACCACACGATTTGGAGCAATAAAACAATCATGTTGACACCACACACATGCAGACTACTCAGACAAATAGTCGTTTGCGACGAGGCTCCTCTCAGGATATGCCCCCACGATTGGAACAGGTAGACTTAAAACAGATTAAAGTGAGTCATAGTTAGTGGTAAATCCTTTGCTCGCAGTAATTGCATCAAGTCTGTGACTCAATGACATCACCAAACTTTTGCATTCTTCTGTGATGCTTTTCCAGGCTTTCACCACAGACTCTTTCAGTTGTTGTTTGTTTTAGGGGGTTTCTCCCTTCAGTCTCCTCTTTAGCAGGTTAAATGTGCTGTAGGGTTTCAGTCTGGAGATTGACTTGGCCAGTCTAAACCCTTCCACCTCTTGCCCCTGATGAACTTCATCAGCTTCATTGTTTTGCCAGTGTGTTTTAGGTCATTATCTTGCTGCATGATGAAGGATCTCCCAGTCAGTTTGGTTTCATCTTTCTTTAAATTGGCAGACAGGATGTTTCTATAGACTTCTGAGTTCATCTCTGCTGCCATCATGTATTATATAATCAATGAAGATTAATGAGCCCATCCCAGAAGAAGACATGCAAGCCCAAGACACGACATTGACTCCATTGTTAGGCCTTTCAGACTAGCAGGGCTCCGTGCCGGTTTCGGTTCCTCAACCTTAATTTGAACCGTCCGACACGTTCAAACTGGGAAAAAAATGGTTCTGAAGCTGAAAAGTTGGGTTCTCAGCTGGAACCAAAAATAGTTGGTTCTTTCTTAGGAACCGTGACATCATCAGTGGGTGTATCACATTCTAGGTTGTGAAGACAAGCTGAAAACTGAGAAAAAGTGGTCTGCTGGTGAGACAAAATGTTTGGATGTGATCTGGTCATTGACAGAATTCCAGGTGAAGCTGGAGAGTAGAACAAGAAAGAGCAAGTTATATGAGATGGTGAAGGCAGGGTTCACCTGAACACCAGACCAAATGCAATCTATTTTGTAAAGTGCACCAGTCCCTCCTGCAGCAAAACACCCCCACAACATGATGCTGCCACCCCCTATACTTCACAGTTGGGATGGTGTTCTCAGGCTTGCAGTCTTCCCCTTTTTCCTAACGTAAGGATGGTCATTATGGCCAAACAGTTCAACTTAAGTTTCATCAGACCACAGGACATGTCTAAAAAATTAAGCTCTCTGTTCCTGTATGCATTTGAAAACTGTAATCTGCCTTTTTTATGTTGCTTTTGGAGTAATGGCTTCTTCCTCGCTAAGTCGCCTTTCAGGACTTGCTGCACTGTGGATGATGACCCTCTCTTACCAGCTCCAGCCAGCATCTTCACAAGGTCTTTAGCTTTTGTTCTAAGGTTGATATGCACATTTGGCACCAGAGCTATTAATCTCTGGGACTCAGAACCTGTCTCCTTCCTGACCGGATTGATGGCTGAACATTCCCATGGCATTTATACTTGTGTATAATTGTCTTCAGGCATCTGGAAATTGTACCCAAGGATGAACCAGACTTGTGGAGGTCCACAATTCTCTTCCTGATATCTTAGCTGATTTCCCCATGATGTCACACAGGGAAGCAGTGTGTTTGAGGTGTACCTTAAAATTACTTTAAAACCCTTAAAAACCCTATTTCTATTTGCCTGTTTGGATTTAATTATTTGACATAAAGACAGCAGCTGTAATGTCCTGATTGACGGCTCAGTTTTGGCCCAGGTCATTAGAGAAGTGGAGAAATGGTGAGAGGAAACATAACGAACCCTAACAAAAGAGCTGTTGAATTCCACATTTGCAACTGTCTGCCACAAACCAACCCAACATGTTTTGCTGCTGTCTGCACCCACCTAAAGTATGTTACCAATGTGCATGATTAAAAAATCCAACTAGGGCGCGCTGGTAGTTGAGTGGTTAAGGCACACGCCACATACGCAGGCGACCCAGGTTCGAATCCGGCCCGTGGCACTATTTCCTGCATGTCTCTCCCCGCTCTCTTCCCTGTTTCCGACTCTATCCACTGTCCTATCTAATAAAGGCAAAAAGGCCAAAAAAAAAAAAAATCCAACTAAAGATAAAACAAGTATTCCAGGTCACTCTGGAATCTCAAGGGTTAACAAACAAGGCACCCAACTGTGATGTTGAGCTAAAAAAAACACCCTTGTTGCTGGATAGCTGCAGCGTGGTCATGATCTCTCTACTGATCCTGGTAACGGCAGCTGCTGGTTGGTGGTCTTATTACACCTCTCCCACATTATGCATCAGTCCGTCCGCTGAGACAAGCAGAGTTTGTATGTCAGACCATTAGGTGGTTCAGGTAACACGCTCCCTTCAGATTCAGCCACCTTTCTGTCCAACATGGGTGCCGTTCCATTCATTTCTCTCTAATGAAAGCCTTCAGTTAACACAGCGAGGAGCTGCCACCGAGTCTCGTAAGCATTTGTTGGAGGGTACGCGGTGTGACCCTCGGGTGCATGCTGTAGGTGTATTTGTTAATTCACAGATAAGGGTGGAGAGCGCCGCGCCTTCCCACCAGGATTCATTATTTTGTGCTCCCAACTCCTGCTGGTTATGTTAATGTCTCATGAATTTCCATAACAAAATAGGCATCAAGGTAGGGAGGAAAATCACTTCAACACAGCATGCAATTTAAATGTGCCATTTCACAACCAATCATTCTGCAGTGAAGTGTGGAGGCAGCACACAGACACGCTCGTCATCTCTGAGAGATGCTGCAGGGCAGACGGAGGGTAAAGGACAGCACGTAAGGAGATACATGTCAGTAAACCTGGAGCGGTCTGAGCGCTGCCTTTGTCCTTAAAATACCCTTCATTTTCATCAAAGATGAATAAATCACAATAAAGTCATAAATATATTCAGAGACATTTCAGATGAGCAACAGGTGATGTGTTTCCTTTCCTCTCGTCCGCCTGTCCTTATTATTTCACACATAAAAAATACTTCAGTCCCACTTTAAATGCATTTTAGTTTCATATCTTTTCCAAAAAACATATCATTTTTCTACATCTCAACCACATGCACATATAAAACACACTGTATCGTCTTTACTTCTTACACAAAAGAGTTAAAAACATGGTGCGCCCCTTGAGAGCTTACAACTACAAAAAAGTTGCATAAAGCCTTCAGTTAAACTGGACTCTGAGCAGCATGCTATGCTAGCTGTATGCTACATCTGCTAGTTAGCACATGCATGGCTATGACTATGCATTTCTCTGTTAGGGTGATGTTCTAGCATTCATAGTGTAATTTCCTTGTATGTTTTCTGTGCTCTGTGTCGATGTTTGATGAGGACTAACAGCAGCTAAGTTCTATAAGCTAGATAGTAATTTATTTTTTATGACCACTTGAACGTTTAGGTCTATTTAGTTGTGTTTAGCCACATAGTGATAGCAATACTTCACTACTGCTTCCAGCTAATGTTATTTCATTTCCATTTATTACAGACCACACACATCCACAAACTAAATAAAGCATGTATGTCCTCGTAAACCTGCCAATCCTAGACTGTACCCAACAACATGGAAAAAGCAAAATAAACTGGTGAAATACATCCTTCCTCTGGAGCCTGATTCTCTTAAAGGGATCAATGTCCATAATTTCGGCCTCAACCAGACTAATTCAAAAAGCATAGAGAGCAACTCTGCTATAAGGATGATGTTCACTTTTGCAAGTTATGACAGTTACATTGAACAGTTATGAGTGATTTTAGCCAACTAACTTTTAGATGGCAGGGGAATTATGAGACCATCAACAGCTAGTATTCCCTTTCCTCACTCCTGCCTGTCTGAAGATTGCTAACTGAACTAAGTTGAAACTTAAACTTCAATCCATAGACTTAAATGGGACATATTATGCAAAAATCAGTTTTTCAGGTTTTTCTAACAAAAATATGTGCCCCTGACCTGTCCACATTCCCCCCAAGAATCAGAACCCCCACCTTCTCCACCTTTTAGAAAATGTGTGCCAAAACGAGCCTTTGTCAGACTTTCCCCTCATGATGTCATGTGGGGAGTTAGCCCCGCCCCCAGGTTTGGTTGGCCCTCCCCACTTGGAAGAATGTTCCACCCTCCTCTCCTGATCCTCCTTTCAGCTGCCACCCAAGAGGAAGAAAAAAAAAATCACATCCATTTCCTGAGAGGGGTGTGGTCAGGGGCGGAGTCACACAGATCAGTTACATTTAAAGCCACAGACACAAAAACAGGGCTAAAATAGAGGCTTTTACACATGCAATCATCCAATACTAGAGTGTTTTTTTACCAACAAACTTTACAGACATGTTTTGGGGACTTCTGAGACCAATATAAACTTGCCTAAAAAGGTCAAATATGTCCCTTTTAACCATAGACATCCATAAACTTTATTCCATTACTTGGAAACAACTTTTCTGCAGTTAAGTTCATGTTAAAATATTCCATTAAAGCAGGTCTGTAGCCAAACAGGAAGTAAAGACCCTTAGTTTAAGATGGTAGAAAAATGGCAAAAGAACAGTTTTAAATTGTGAATTTTTAAAGCAGGAAATGTGTAATTCAGCACTGTTAACTACATAATTTCTGAGATTTATCACCATTAAGACCTTGGTCTTTTAAAACCCTGGCAAAGTATTTCAAACTACAGCACTCTGTATTTACAGGAAAATCATGCTGTAGTTCACTGACAGTATTTCATATTAAGCTGATAAAAGCAGGACTAGTCTGTTAGCTTGTTTGCAAATTGTTTGCTCACAAACTGCTTTACCCTCTCTCCTAAATCAAGAGCAGAAGTTCAATTTTTTGGTGTTTTCTGGGCTTATTTTGAATGAAAACTGCAGGGGAGGAGTTTAAAACAATTCCTATAGGAATAAATGGACTCTCAATTGACTCGCCTCCATAACTATAAGAAATAATGTCCCCATTAACAGATTTTTGCATAAAAATGTATTACACACTAAATTAAGTACAAAAGTGACCACATATTTCTGTGACAGCAGCCATCATGATGTCACCTTTTCTAAAGCTTTGATTGTGTATTTCAGCTGTCACTATGTTGTTTTTTAGAGCAATACGGCAACAACATTTAGAAAATAAAGTAATCAAAAGTCCGCAGTCTCTGTGGTTGGCAAACTCATTAGCTTGACAAATGGGTTACTTAACCACATTATTTTCCACAAATGTGACAATTTGTGCTCGACGCTGACCTCAGCAAAAGCCGGGTTCTCCAAGCAATGAAGTCTGTGCTTGTGGGTAAATTATTATTTTGAAAATGAACTTGCAAACCATCATGTTTCATAAATATTGGATTACTATTTCTGAATGAGGCTGGCCTGTTTGGTTTAAAAAGAAAAAAATACTTTTAGAAAGAAGCAAACTGACAATTTGCCCTCTATTCAGGGACAGGGAGCAGCAGATAAATAAAAGACCCTTGGTTACTTAAAACTGCAAGCATCCTGAGCACTGAGACCCACTGTCTTTGCCTACAACTGAGTTATATCAACCGGCTACCACAAATAAATCAGTGTATGGTTACTACTAAAAATGATAGGGTGACATGCATGTGTGAGCACAAACAGCTGAATTCTTCACCCAGACTCTACCCAGATGTTTCCAGCTAACCTGTAAATGAACGTTGGGAATATCATGCTGGAAAGGTGCCACAAACCAGCCGTGTTAATTTTGTCAACTAAAACTATGACTACAAACGTTTGTCAACAGCCTTTTTTCCATAACAAAAACTAGACTAAGACTAACAAAATTATATCTGTGATGACTAAAACTGACAAAAAGTGATGTTAGTTTTCGTCAAGATGACAAAAACTAGACTAAAATCTAATGAAGTTTTCGTCGGACATTCAAAATCCGTGATATTTCTTCACTGTGGGTGAATCTGTTAAAATACAATGCAGCTGTAGCTATTCTGCCTCTAAGCTGTAGAAAGCAGGGACCCCAGGTTTGGCAGCGTGAACAGAGCACACTACCATGACTTGGTACCAGATTTAGACAAGAGCATAAATGCTTGGGCTAAAAGTAAAGACTAAAACGTGAGGACTTTTTATGGACTAAAACTAGACTAAAATGTTTTTGAGTTTTTGTCGACTAAAACTGAAAAGTGTAGAAATGACTAAAATGTGACTAAAACAAAAAGACATTGCACACTGGGTCCGATTATTTCGTCCAAATTTTTTGCATGTTAAAAAAGAAAATGAGCCCATGTTGTTCTAATGACGTTTGCAGACTAACGCTGAAATTTTCTTCCGTCAGATTCGGAACGGGCTCGATTTTATGCGAAATTTCATATCAGTCCAAGTCATTTAAATGGGTGAGTGATGATTCAAAACAGCGCACGCTGCTTCCTCCTCACCTGCTCACCCCCGCCCGACCCCTCATCCCCCTCTCTCTCCTTCTCTCTCGCACTAACCTCACTTTAAACACCAAAGTTTGCTCATTTATTCTGTGGATATAAACCATTGAATTATAACAGATAGATGGGTGATTCATGATTCAGATCAGCGCCCGCTGCTTTATTCTCTCTCGCTCACTCACCCCAGCTCCTCCCTCTCTCCCACTCCCAAACTCTCGCTGCAAACACCATAGTTTTCCGATGTATTATGTGGATATCAGCTTATAACAGATACTAAAGGCATACGTTGTAACCTACTCACAGCTCATAACAGAGACAGAATTATAAAGTCACTCTCTCTATTTCTCCAATGTGGCTCAGCGCTATTACGCATGAATGGGTGCTGAATGAAGCTCTCTGACAGGATGGATCCAGCAGGATTTTAGAGGAGTGACAGAGACACAGGCTCACAGTACAAAACTATTTGCCACATTCTCCGAATTTTCGCAGTGAAGGCAAATAAAAACACATTGGACTCAGTGTGCAAGGTCTGAGTGCGTGATGTTTTCTTTGGATTACGGATCCGAAAAAAAAAACACATCTGAAAATAACGGACCCAGTGTGTAAAGACGTTAAGACCATAATCAAAATTGGCTGCCACAATTAACACTGCAAGCCAGCCCTAAACATACAAAGGGTTGCAACCAAACCACAAGGCCATTTGCACCCCAAAAGAGAGGAAACATAATCTTCTTGCGTATGAGGTTGTTTGTTCGGTATAAAAAAAGATCATTTAGCCAGCTAAATTTACTGGGCTAATTTGGTTAGCCTGTTAAAACCATTTGCCATTATGTGTTAGCATTAAGCTAACAAACTAAGATAGATCATCTGACTGAAATTGTGACCGTCTTGGAGATTTATGTACCAGACACTCCTGATCAGCACCATAATTGGTTTGAATAACACCTAACAGAAACCAGGTGGCACCCCCCTGTAGCTGAAAGCAGCTTATGTAGAATTTTACAATTTTATTTAATGATTTTTTTTAAATTAACTTCCTGTTTAGTTGCTATGTAGAGAGAATATTGCTAAAAAATATTAAGATAGCTTGTAAGAAAGGCTGATAAACATGCATTTCTGCTGTGAAGTCCAGCATTTTAACACAGGACCTGATGGGGATTGACTCACTTTTAGATCCAGCCTCCAGTGGCAAATTAAGGAACTGCAGTTTTAAGCACCACTCGTTATAGTTCCACTGCCCAATAGGCTTTAGCCTTTTTGTTTCATTTTGATGTGACATTTCTGTATGATCTAAACTCCATTGATAAACATGACTCTTTAACAACACTGTCAAAGTGGCTGAGCCTGGCAGAGGTGCTAACTGATTGAGATGATTAAAATGACACCAAACATCCCTTTTTATCCTTTCCTGTCACTTAAGATGCAGCTCACAAAACACCTCGACTGCTACATACAGGGAGATTCTCATTCACTGTTAATTGGCTCATTTACTCCTGCATGCAGTGAGGGGGAAAAGCGTAAATAAACTTGGATAACAAAGTTTGGAGCATGTCTGAGATGAGCTGTCTGAATGGGAACAGACAGTGACATTAATGGAGGGAGGCGAGAGCGTCTGCAGACAGTCCGTGCCACCCCTTCCTCTTGTCTCCAGGCTAAACGTATCCTGTCACAGCTGACAACTTCTGCAATTGATTAAGTCAGTCTTGCTGACAGGAAGACGCAAGGTCACAATTATGATGAATGCTCTATTTATTCTTTTTGATATCAGAGTATTGAACCCCCAGACCACTTTTTCAGCTACAAAGCCATGTATATGGGTAGTAAGTAGTGTTTTTGCCAATTCAGGTCCATCTCGACATCACAGTACAAAACATTTAAATTCTACATACTGTGTTAAAAATTTGCCTTCAGCAGGTTGAAAGTGGCTTCTGCAAATATAATTCTAATTCTTATGTCTGACAGGCCCACCCACAGGAATGGCTCGGCCTCTTAAGGCCTAGAAGCATCCCTAGAAGGCTTTCCTAGAAGCCTTTTAATTCCATCAATACATACAAATTGTATCTGCAGCATTAGTACTAGCCACATGGTTAACATTTGCCCCCTGGCATAGCTCCGATCAGTTCTGGAGCGAACTGAAATAAAGATCTTAGCGTGGCTGAATGCAATATTACTGTCCTAGTCCATTGAGCCAACCCACAACATTAGTATTATTTGGGGTATTAGGAAAAGGTATAGTAAATTTACGATGGACCACGGTCTTTTTGAGTTTTTTTTCAAAGCCTCAGCCTTTTCCCAAACTCTGTCTATGGGAGGTTTACCAGATGGATGTGTCAAACACATCCATCTGGCGTGTCAGGTTAGTCTACAACTAGAATGGACCTGATCAGTAAAAAGACATTTATTTGATGGAGAGGATGAGACGGAGGATGATGACATGCAGATACTACTGACCATCATGCATCATCACAGCTGTTTATTTGAGACAGCACCAATCTGTTATTAGGTAATACAGTGTTCTTTACACTCTCTAACTGGTAAATCAAATCATTGTAGAACTGTGTTTGTTTTCAGAATAACACAAAAAGAATTAAAATACGAAAGAAACATTTGCTTAAGCTGATCCTTCTGATTTATTTAAAGGTGTCCCCTATTAATACGCACCGCTCAGATGTTTAATCACGTGCTGTAAAACAAGATGACATCCCAAACTCACCACTGCTTGATTTTCCCTCTGCGGGTGCTCTGCGGATCAGGTGCAGTCTCGTTTGTTGCCATTTTTGGAGCTGGAAAAAAGTCACGCTTTTCTTTAGTGGTTCTGCTTTTTATTCCTGTCATGTACAAGCACTTCTTGAGCTGACATCGCATCATATGTAGGTTAACATATTTTTCATTGGCAGTAAAGTTACAGACGATCTCAGGCGACAAGGAGTAATGTAATAATAATAATAATAATAATAATAATAATATCTAAAAAAAGCACTCAGAGAGCACAGACCTCCGCCATTAGCCCTATCTCCCAAAAGTAAAGAATCCTTTAAAAAATTCCTGGATCCAGACGGTGATCAGATTACTCCCAATATCTAATCAGTTCCTCCTTATGCCATTTCTGACATTTCCTGAAAATTTCCTGAAAATTCGTCCATGACTTTTTGAGTAATGTTGCTAACAAACTAACAAACCGTGTGGATTGCATATAATAATAATAATAATAATAATAATAATAGAGTAACTAGTTACTTTCAACTGTGAGTAACTAATGTAACATGTTACTTTTTTAAGAAAGTAACTAGTAATGTGTAATGGATTATTTTTATTGAGTAACTACCCCAACACTGATGGGTAACTGGAGGAATTGAGGCTCAAGAAGGCACTTATTTTGTGGCAAGTACTCGACTTTAGAGTCCCCAGTTAAGCTAACGAGTTAATGGATTGTGGGAGGAAGCTTGAGTTCTTGAATATAACCCATGCATGCACGGAGAGAACATGCAAACATCACACAGAAAATCTCTGTCCTACAGGGATTTGAACCTTCTTTCTATTAGGCAATAGCACAACTATGCAGCCCCTGTAATATAATATGTAGGTTTGAAATACTTTTTACTCAAATATTGAGATTTGGACCCTAAATCTCCAGATACAAAAGGCTTTCAGCTGAAAAAGTGGTCTGGGTCTTTAGTTACTCTTCAAGGAGACTCTGGAAGATGGGGGATAATTTACTCTCTTGTTGAGCTCATATTAATTTGGTCAGTCGATACTTTCAGTGCAGAGAAAATCCAGAATTAATTTCTGTGACATTCACTTGGATGACTCTGAAACCCGCCAGTGAGCACCGCAACAACTTTTCCCAGCGGCTGCAGCAAAAGGAATGAAAATTCAATTTCTGGGGCTGAATCAGTTTATTCATCGCACCATTCCACTGTGCATCTATCAGTTCACCAATCTATTAATGTACCCTGTCAGATCTGAGCTTAGGTCCTCCTCACCTTCAGCGTCTGCTCGCCTCAATATCTCCCATCCCTGCAGCTCTTCACGGCTCAGTACTTTCTGCTCTAATATATATGACCGATCCTTTCAGGAGCCAATTCAGAAGCTAACCACCACATTCCGGACTTCTATCAGGCCCTGATAACGTGAGGTTTGACCATCTGTCAGCGCTGTGACTGTTGCCCATAAACTTCACGCTCTGTCTTTTTATTCATCTGTTTCTCGGAGGAGAGATGCAGCAGGCGTCTGAGAGCTGGAGGCGGAATAAGAGAGGAGAGAGAAATCAATTACTGCCTTTGCCTCTGCCTAAAACAAGCCGTGTCGGAGACCATCTACAAAGGGAGGACAAAAGGGGGCCGGTGGCCTCTCAGAGTCCCAAACCTCAGGAGACGAGGGCGGGGAGCATCCTGTCACGAGCTCTGACACGAGGCCGTCACTGCCACCAGCACAAAATAGGCCCCTGTCACAGCTCAAAATGGGATCCAGCCACTTCATGTGCAATCAGGCCAACATCAGTGATTGATGACCACAGAGAGGAATATGAGGGAAGACAGCAGAGAAGCAGCCAAGGCAAAAAAGTGAAACAATTTTGAGTGGTAACCTTTACAAAGCCCATGCAATTTAGAGTCCATAATAGTTTATATCGAATCAAAACTTTATCCGATTGGAAAAAGGGAGTTGGACCTCATACTACTTCTATAGGAGTATTAATATACTGACAGGATTCAAATTAATGTGCTTGTTTGTGACCTATGGGATGACCTATCTTCTTGACATTAACAATCCAATCAAATATCAGTCATAAATGCATGCTAGCTCTGTTTCTATCAGCAAATGATTCAGCTTTATCTCAGTGGTAGTGGCATAAAGTCAAACCTTTAATGCAGCATGTGACATTTAACTTTGCAGCTACTAAATGCAGAAGAAGATATTGAAGTTATACTGGACCTTTAGTCCTTGAACTGCAGGGTAGGATCTTTAGATGAACCAGAAAACTCACTAGAAGGAAATAGAACTATATTACATCTTTATCACAAAAATAATATCTTGAATCTGTTTCAAGCTGCCATATTTTACTGAAAGACTTTCCCATATCATATTTCCATGAGCTGAAGTGAAGGCAAAATGAGTAAATATGAAGCTAGAAGGCAGAGCTGTTTCATTAAAACCAAAATCAAATAGAAAAGCCTCCTTTCACAGTTATGAGTGAGTACTGAAATTTGCAGACACTTTAAGCTTCTGTGAGGAGTATTTCTGGTTATGAAACAGGCTGAAATAAACACTCATAACTCTAAATTACAGATTACAGAACTAGAATAGCAAGCCAGATCATCAGCAACAATATTTACTATTTCTGTTTTGTCATTTTCCCTTTTTTAAAGCAAAGGTCATTGATGAATGATTGTCTGAGGACTTAAGAAGCAAAATTGTGGAAAAATATGAACAACCTCAATGTTACAAGACCATCTCCAGAGATCTGGAAATTCCCTTGTCCACTGTGCATAATATAATCAAAAAGTTTATAATCCATGGAATCGTGGCTAATCTCCCTGGACGTGGACGGAAGAAAAAAATTGACAAAAGAATGCAACGCAAGATAGTTGGAATGGTGGATAAACATCCTCAGTCAACGCCCACACAAATTCAGGCTGTCCTGCAGACTCAGGGTGCAAAAGTGTCAGCTCGGACCATACATCATCATCTGAATGAGATGAAGCGCTATGGCAGGAGACCGAGGAAAACCCCACTGCTAACAAAGAGATATAAAAAACAAAACAGACTGGAGTTTGCAAAAATGTACCTGAGTAAGCCTCAATCCTTCTGGGAGAGCATTTTGTGGACAGATGAGACTAAGGTAGAGCTTTATGGAAAAGCACGTCATTCTGCCATTTACAGAAAACAGAATGAGGCCTACAAAGAAAAGAACACAGTACCTACAGTCAAACATTGTGGAGCTTCAAAGATGTTTTGGGGTTGTTTTTCTGCCTCTGGCACTGGGTGCCTTGACTGTGTGCAAGGAATCATGAAATCTGGGAGACCATCAAAAGATTTTGGGCCTCACTGAAGGGCCTAGTGTCAGAAAGCTGAGTCTGCGTCAGAGGTCATGGGTGTTCCAGCAGGACAATGACCCCAAACAAACCTCAAAAAGCACCAAGAAATGGTTGGAGACAAAGCGCTGGAGAGTTCTGAAGTGGCCAGCAATGAGTCCGGATCTAAATCCCATTGAACACCTATGGAGAGATCTCAAAATTGCTGTTGTAAAAAGGCACCCTTCAAATCTGAGAAACCTGGAGCAGTTAGCAAAAGAAGAGTGGTCCAAAATTCCAGTTGAGAGGTGTAAGAAGCTTGTTGATGGTCATAAGAAGTGTTTGGTTTTAGTTATTTTTTTTCCAAGGGTGTGCAACCAAATATTAAGCAGAGGGTCCCAACAATTTTGTCGGGCCAATTTGTTGGGTTTTGTGTAAAATTATGCCAATTTTTGCTTTTTTCTTCTGTTTTTTTGTGTTGCTACAATGTACATAAAGGAAATAAACGTGTATACCAAAACATTTGTAATTGCAACAATTTCTGGGAGAAATGGTGTATTTTCTGTAAAAATCCATGAGTGCCAATACTTTCATCCATGACTGTAGCTGGAGCCCTATGCAGGAGTGCATGCTGTCCACTCTTGCCTGTACTTGTAACAGGTGTGTCCTATTCCGCATGGATTCCGACAATCCCTGTTAAATAACCGACTGTGGGTTTAAGTAAAGGCATTAATGTGTTCACTGAAACACCATCTTGACAGTTTCCTCCCTGAATGAAAGAAAACATAAAGAAAGCATCCAGGTGTGGCACTGTCGTGCCACACCTGGATGAAAAAGCAGCTGAGAGTCTCAGACAGATTTAACTCCTGATTATAGCTTAGTAAAAGCTATGACAAAGTAATATTTACTAAGGGTATAGCAATTTATCGATACACTGATTGGTTTATTAATAATCCAATCAGATCTATAGAAAGTCAAGACATCAATGTACATCGATGCTACAAGCAACGCTTTTATTTTGAATTTCCCCCCAACACGCCTATTGGCTGTTTCCCTGCAGCATCCTCAGCAGGCTAGTGCTAGCAGCAGTTGGTTGAAGTTTACAGCTGAGGGTAAAAGGATATCCTCTCCTCCCTCAACTGTGTGAATATATTTCAAACAGAGACTACACCAGGACAGATCTGAAGCCTTAATATGCCACTGTGTCTACATTTATCTGTATACAACTGCAGAGCAGCACTTTTGGGGCACACCAGAGACAGACCAGAGCTCGGGCAGTGGAATTGCCCAGATTGACCAGATGGGCAGTAATTGCACTGCAGTATGCTTTGCATGGGAATCACTGTGCAGACAGAGTATGTGGAATTTGGAGGTTATGTTTAGGGTTTCATTCAAAATGTTCAGCATGTACACTAGGCCTCCTTGAGTGTGTGATACCCTAGGCAACTACCTATACCTGATGGTACATTTGTGTTTTTCAGTGATATTTAATGGCTATATTTGATTTAGACTGTAGATTTGTTCGGCCAATTTTTTGGCTTTTTATATCAGGTAGAAATTTTCGTATCTACTGATACAATATTTAACCTTTTAAGCTAGGTACCTTCCGATACTGATATGAGGCTGATAATATTGGGCATCCCTATTTAACAGGTTTGCAGAGTTGGACAAATGATTGCATTGTGAGCACCAGCAGTCTTTGGTCCACTTTTGATCATTTAAAATTTCACTCTCAGTAAGATAAACACAAAAAACAGTTGTTTTAAACACCATGTAAACTTACTGGGTGAGCAGTCCTCTCTAAACTCCCATCACTGAGATGTGAACTCAGTCACATCCTGCTTTATTTTCTGCAGCCCTTTGGTCCAAACCAGCTGGTGAGGCCAGAGACAAAACACAGCATCTGGCAGGGGAGACTGTGGCGCTCTCGTCACAGTGTGCGTGTGTGCGTCTGCCTCAGTGTGTGCAGATGAAAATGCATGGATGTGCTCAGTGTCCACAGTGAGGAGATGTGTCACAAATCGCTGCTTCCATCCAAACCTCAGGGACAGTGTGCCCATCAGCTTGGCGTGATTACGGGCGTGAGAGCGGCTCTGATTGTGGGATGCTGGAGCGTGAAGCCACCAGAGAGGAGCAGAGAGGGACAAGGCCGGGCCAGAAGAACGGCAGGGAGGCCCAGCTGGCGGCTGCCTCTAATTGGGCTGAGCAGGTTTCCATGGCTGACCAGACCCATATGCAGCGTAGATCTAAAGAGAGAGAGAGAGAGCCTCAACCAAAGTAGCAGGCCAGGCCAGGCTGTGAGGGGTGAAGGTTGGAGGGTGGGGTGGTGTACGGTGGGCGAGAGGCCGTCACACTTCAGCAGTCACAGCCTCTATGTGACAGGTGGGGGGGGCAGAGAGAGCCAGCTGTCACCCCCTGACAGGATCACACTCACAGACGCTCCTTCATGTGATAACACAGGCTGAGTGAAAGCACAAAAAAGCAGAAAAAACAAGTTATGAAAAAAAACTAATTGGATCAAGGCCTCTGACATTCAGTGAAGGAAGGACAGACTGTGAAGAATCAATGCAACCACAGTGATGTCACCTACCGGCCTTTTGAAGCCTCAGATTTAGCCTTTTTGACATCGCTGTGAGTACTTACTGGAGCTAGAGGTGACCAGAGGAGTGGAGGGGTAGCAAATGTTATCAATGTTAGAAAGTCTGTATATGTGTGGCTTAGTGTTTATTTATTTTACCCTCTACCTATAAAAGCGTACCAGGGCCAGCTGCTGAGAAGCATCCCTGCATTATGATGCTGCCACCACCATGCTTCACAGTGGGGATGGCATGTGCAGTGGTTAGAGTCCGCCAAATATAGCGTCTTGTCTGATGGCCAAAAAGTAACACACCAGACCAAAGAACTTTCTTACACTTAGAGTCCCCTACGTGCCTTTTGGTGAACACTAGTCCAGATTAAATCCAACTTTTTCTTAACAGTGGCTTTCTCTTTGCCATATAACCATAAAGCTTTGGTGAAGAACCTGGCCGACAGTTGTCTGCAGAGTCTCTCCCATCTCTGAAGCTTGAAACTCCTTCAGAGTAGTCATAGGTGTCTTGGTGGCCTCTCTCACTAGTCTCCTTGTATGCTTCTGTGCCTTGGAAATTTGATTCCATCTCTCCATCTCTTTTCTCTGAGATGCTTGGAGTGTCTTTTTGTCTTCATGGTGTAATGGTAGCCAGAAATACTTATTAACCAGTGACTAGACCTTCCAGGCACAGGTGTCTTTATACTACAATCATTTGAGACACATTCACTGCTCTCAGATGACCTCTTTTCACTACGTGTGAGACTACTGGCACCAATTGGCTGGACCTCTGTTGAATGAGGTCAGTATCTTTGAAGTTGGTGAACACTTACAGGTATGTAGTCACTTGATTTACCTTATACTGTATATTTGTGTTTAATTTACATTACTTTTGTTTGGTTTCTGCAGAGCACCAGACAAGACATGGTCAAAAAAAATTTACTTGTGGCCACAATATAGCTATAACATGCACACACAATACTAATTCATGGCCACAAAATACAAATTTGTGGCCACAAAATATTAATTCATGGCCACAAAATACTAAATCGTGGCAACAAAATACTAATTCATGGCCACAAAATACTAAATCGTGGCCACAAAATACTAAATCGTGGCCACAAAATACTAATTCATGGCCACAAAATACTAATTCGTGGCCACAAAATACTAAATTGTGGCCACAAAATACTAAATTGTGGCCACAAAATACTACATTGTGGCCAAAAAATACAGATTCAGGGCCACAAAATACAAAATTGTGGCCACAAAATACGAAATTGTGGCCACAAAATACTACATTGTGGCCAAAAAATACAGATTCATGGCCACAAAATACCAATTTGTGTTCACAAAATACTAATTCGTGGCCACAAAATACTAACTAGTGCCAACAAAATATTAATTAATGGCCACAAAATACTATATTGTGACCACAAAATACAGACTCGTCCCAACAAAAAACTAATTCATGGCCACAAAATACTAACTCATGCCAACAAAATACTAATTCATGGCCACAAAATACCAATTTGTGGCCACAAAATACTAAATTGTGGCCACAAAATACTAATTCATGGCTACAAATACCAATTTGTGGCTACAAAATACTAATTCGTGGCCACAAAATACTATATTGTGGCCACAAACTACAAATTCATGGCCACAAAATACAAATTTGTGGCCACAAAATAGCAATTTGTGGCCACAAAATACTATATTGTGGCCACAAAATACTAATTCATGGCCGAAAAATACTAAATTGTGCCCACAAAATACTATATTGTGGCCACAAAATACTAATTCATGGCCGAAAAATACTAAATTGTGACCACAAAATACTAATTCATTGCCACAAAATACCGATTTCTGGCCATAAAATAAGTATCAGGTGCACAGGAAATACTAAATTGTGGCCACAAAGTAGAAATAATGTGAGCAAAATACGAATAAATAATATTAATATCATTTTTCGACAGCTGGGTAAGCAAATCGAGCACACCTTCCTCACCGGCGTCCAAGTTGTACTTCTGCCAGTAAAGCAACCTGGCTGTCAATATTCAGTTTAAATAACTCTCGGTAATAATGGTTCCTTGCAATGCCAGGCTTTTCAGAATATCTTTGTAGCTCATTCCCAGCCTAAATAAAATTCAATCATACTATCCCTGTCCATCGTGTAGCTTTAGCCCCGCTACTGCCTCTACCTTAGACCTTAGAGAAGGTGCGCTCCATTTCCTTACCCAGCTGTCCAGGAATGATATAAATATTAATTAGTATTTCGTGCGCACGTTATACTTATTTCGTGGCCATGAATTAGTATTTTGTGTGCATGTTATAGCTATATTGTGGCCACAATAAAATTTTTTCTTTGACCATGTCATGTCTGGGGCTCCGTAGGTTTCATTTTTCAATACTGAAGTCTTCTGTGTGGAATAAGCCATGAATCTATAACTATTTTTGTACCAGACTGTAAGCATGTTTATTTGATTTACAGTTGAGGTTTTCAGCATGGAGCTCTATGGGGATTGACTAATTTTTGTAAAGAGCCCCAAGAGGCCACTTAAGGAACTACATGTTGAGACTTTGCACTTTAGTTGAATTTCTGAGCTCTAAAAGTTGACTATCAGAGAGATAATGAATCAGCCAATTAAAACCAGAGTCAGACAGGGAGCTGATGAGACCAAACGGGGGGTATGACTGTTTTGCATTCTTCTGTGTGTCGTTAGAAACAATTAAAAGGGATTAAAACAGAGGTGAGCTGACAAGGAGAGTGTGCACACCTCTCTCTCTCCTCCACCACCCTGGCCCCCCTCCAGGCCTGTTAGATGTGGGTGTTAGTGCGTGTCATGCTCAGGGGGTGAATCGATTCACTTCACACTCCGGGCACTATTAATTAATGATCTGCTCTCTGTTTCGTACAGCGACTGTCTGTCACGCTGTACTTTCTTCTCCAACTTCTCTCCATCCTCTCTCCTGTGGCCTCATGTTCGTCCTTTTTTTTTTTTTAAATTTCACAAAGACATAACGCAACAGCACGGCAGCACTTAAAACATAAACGCTGACACAAACAATAAATGTACCAATAAGGATTATAATATTGAATCACAATATATGTTTGCATGGGACATAAATTCTCTGAGCGTCATTCATAGGCCTTTGTTTTTATTTATTCATTCCCTTTACAACCCAGCAGATGTCTGGAGGGCAGACCACAATCCTGTTTATGAGAACAGAGAGAGAAAGACAGGAAAGGTAAGGAGTCAAACATGAGGAGCAGCCCATGGCTCACTGCTGCCCCCTACTGTTTTAACCCTACTCATAATGCACTAAAGCAGGATTAATACTGCCAGAAGTGAAGAAAGTGTTATTTTCTTCATGTTTTCTTTAGCTTGAGGGCTCCTCTGTGACTTCTCTCCTTATTTAATGTTTTAACACTGAGTTTGAACAAAATATACTGTTAGAGAATATGTATTCTAAGAGAAGCAGACAGACAATCTGATGTTGTCTGTTATTACGAGTTTAATATTTCATTGTGATTTCTTTAAATGTCAATAAACTGTGCAACAATGTAGGCTGTTCCTAAAGAACAGCAGTTCTAAACTGGTGGATCAGGATCCAACAGTGGGCCAAATGTTGGTTTTCAGTGGGTCATGAATGTGTGTATGGAAGTAAAGATGCTGAAAGAACTTTGTCCCATCTCCGCACAGGATCTCTGGAGGTCAGTCAGAGTGACCTTCATGTTCTTGGTCACCTCAGGGCCCTCTCCTCCGATTGCTCTGCTAGGAAGAGTCCTTGTTGTGCAAAACTTCTTCCATTTGAGAATCATGGAGGCCACTGTGCTCTTAGAAACCTTCAGTTAAAAAAAAAAATTCTGTAGCCTTTCCCAGATCTGTGCCTTGCAGCTATCCTGTCTCTGAGCTCTGCTGGCAGTTCCTTTGACCTCATGGCTTGGTTTTTGCTCTGATGTTATTGTCAGCTGTGAGGCCTTCTATAGAGAGGTGTGTGCCTTTCCAAATCATGTCCAGTCAATTTAATTCATCACAGGTTGACTGCAGTCAGGGAGTCAAAACATTTCAGCAAAGATCTAGAGAAATGGGAGCAACATGAGCTACATTTGAAGTGTTTTTGCAAAAGGGTCTGAATTTTTGACTGTAGCATCAGACTGTAACTTAACAAAATTGAAAAAGACCAGGAAAGCCTCATTGACATTAAAAATCTCATTTACAAGAGTGTCCTGGCCAAGACATGGCAGCTTAACAATTAACAGATTTTTAGACATGAAACGTTAAACACCAAAAAACACAGATCAACCAATCCAGCATCACAGAAAGTCATCAGTCAAAACATCTACAACCTGATGCATCTTCCTCCAATGCCTTCAGTCTACCTTTAAAACAATTTAGTAATTTAAATACATCCCCAATTCAAAACAGTATCCCAAAAAATGGAGTGGAGGCAACAAAAGGCTGGAGAAGTAAGTGATACTAATGAAAATCAGCTGAAGGAGCGTTTCGCAACTAATTATATTAAGTGGATACAGGTCAGCAACATGACTGGGTATAAAAGGAGCATTTTATAGAGGTATAGTCTCTCAGGCAAAGAGGTTCACCAAGCTGTGAAAACACTGCGTCTGAAAAATGTGGAATGATTTCAGAGAAATTTTCATCATGTAAAATTGTGAAAACTGAATATCCCACCATCTACAGTAGAGACGGGCTGATCCCCTTTTCAGTTCTGATACATGTGTACCAATTCCTGATATAAAATCCTATTTCTTTTTAAAAACATATTTATTTTCTTATTGTTTTGGGGGTATTGTGTGTAAGGCTACACAAAGCTCCAGTTAACTTGAAAAAGGACTTCTAATTCAAAGACCAATAAATATTTTCAAATGCATAAAATTTCATATTATTCCCAGTAAACTATATTTAAACTTTTTGTTGGCTTCACATAGAAACAAATAGCAGCAGCACATGTCATGATTTCAAGTTAAATATTTGAGACATCAGTGCTCTGTAAAAAAATAGCAGAAACAGCAAAACAACTAACAGCAGCACAGAGCTCCTGCAGCACACTGAACATGTAAAATATAAGTGTATTACTGTTTAATATGCAGCTTATTATCAGCACAAAGTTCAACAGCATGCATCTCTGATGGTATAGGGTTGCATTAGTCCCCATGGTGTGGGAAGCTATACATCTGGAAAGGAACTATCAATGCTTAAAAGTATGTAGAGGTTTTAGAGCAATCCCATCCAGACAATGTATCCTTCAGGGAAGGCCTTGACAATTCTGGCAAAACAGTGCTAAACCACATACCACATCCATCACAACCGCATGGCTTCACAGTAGCAGAGTCCGGGTGCTAAACTGGCCTGCCTGCAGTCTAGCTCTTTCACCAACAGAAAATATTTGGAGTATCATATGACAAAGAAGACCCATGACTCCTGAGCAGCTAGAATCCTACATCAGACAAGATTAGGACAACATTCCTCTCCCAGAACTCCAGCAACCCCGGTCTCTTCATTCCCCAGACCTTTACGGACTATTGTTAAAGGCAGAGGACATGCTGCACGATGGTAAACATGGCCCTGTCGCACATAATAAAGTTCAAATAAAGTCTATCTCAGTGTGTGTCGGATTATTTCTCTTCGTCTACTTCAGACCTGCTAATGACCAGCACCTGACAGCCTGGGCTGTGCACAGGGCTCTCTGCTTAAAATGGTAAAATGTTTGTTTTACATCTGATTGTTGGTAAAATATGGGTTTATAGTATTAGCATTGTTGAATTCTGTTTTTATTTACATTTTACACAGCGCCCCAACTTTTCTGAAATCGGGAATGTAGAATAGCACTGCACTTATCAGTCCCACTTCTCCCTCTCTGACAGATCAAATCCAGAAGGGGCGGGACTTCTGATACCAGCTTTGTCAACAACAATGGCAGTGGAGAAACTGTTCTGACTCATCATTTTAAGGCTGAAGTTTCCTACAGCTGCTGCTCATGTCAGGACATGATTTATTCACAGTTGTTTCATTTTTTCCTTTTGATACTTGAAAATAAGAAATATTAAGTTCACAAACCAATTTGAAAACAACATTATGGATACTATCAAAGCAAGCAGAAGTCAACTTTCATAACCTCAGTGACAGTAAAAGCTGGTGAGTCGTGCCCTGAGACGGCAGCTGTGGACACAGGTCCTAACACTGTCTTAGACTATATAACAAACTCAAATATATATTCAACATTGCTCTATACAGACCTGAGGCTGCTTCATAGGAGTCACTGGAAAGCAAAGAAATAGAACAACTGGCCTGACCCCTCAGATGCCCTTCATATGTGCATCATGTGTTGCAGGATGTTTACACCCGGTGAATCCCACTCGGCTGGATGCTGCAGGGATGTCTAACTCTGCTCTCTTCTTCAGAGTCAGACTCAACTGACCCCGAGCCAACAAAAGCAATTTTCTCTAGGTCACACACACATACTCCTTCAGTTTGTTGATAACCTTCTGCTTCCCTTCATAACTTGACACTCTCTGTCCACCTTTGCAAAGTTTCCACACTACTTCACAAAGTTCTGTGCTCCATATTTCCTCCGAGTGTTCACAAATGGCTCAAGCACAAAGAAGGGAAGGAGAAGTATACTCTCATTATTCTGCAGATCTTTAGCCCATCTGCAGGACCTTAACCCTGATGGGACTATTTCTATGTAATTGGTGCAGATGTTCCACCTGTTTCCATTCAGGTTTTTTGATATGGCCCTGCTTTCTGAATGGAGGGAACAGGGTGCAAAGTGTCCCTCGCTACAGGCGGCAAATTACTCCTCAGAACTGCACTAACACCCCTGTGTGGCGCAGAGCTGCCATAAAGGCAAAACAATTTGTCCAACATGAACGGGCTCCCTGGAGACTGTCTTAAGTGTTAAATGACCCGGGTGAACCCAATACTAATCCACGGCTGGGAGTTAGGCAGGCTCGGATGGTGAACACTTACACCCTCGGTGCTGCCTTTTGAAAACTGTTTATGCAAATTCAAGGTGATCTGATTTTTCTCGTGGCTTAGTTTACTGTCTCTTTCAGCCCCCTGGAGAGTCCTGCAGTCACTCCCATCACTTTAACTCCCCTAAAACATGGACAGGTCCAAGCAAGTGGGCCTGAATATTATGTAAAATATGCAGTTCAGATTGGTAAGTTCTTAAGCAATGGTTTTCACAGGTCAGGACTCAGGTTTCACCATCACCTCTTTATTCAGAAATCAAATTTATTAAATGAAAAATTTTAAATCTGGGCCTCAGATGGCCTTATATAATTGAAATATAAATCAATCAATCAGTCTTTGTTTGTATAGCACCAATTCATAACCAAAGTAATCCTCAGAAATTTCCCAAAGAGAGCAGGTCTAGACTTTTATGTATTAATATAAGGACCCCCCCAAAATTAGCTCAGCACTAACAGTATTTAGCCTTGTTACAGTGTTGGGGAAAAGCCTTCCCTTAAAAGGGGACATATTTTGCCCCTTTAAGACAAGTTTATATTGGTCTCAGAGGTCCCAAAAACATGCCTGTGAAGTTTTTTGCTCAAAAAACACTCCAGTTTTGGATTTTTGCATGTCTAAAATCCCCTCTGTTTCAGCCCTGCTCAGAACGAGCCGTTTCTGTGTCTGTGGCTTTAAATGTTAATAAGCTACCTGACTCCGCCCCTGACCACACCCCTCTCAGGAAATGGATGTGGCTTATTGGATGTGGCTCTCCTGATCCTCCTCCTGGAATGGGAGTGCACTTTTTAGCAAGCAGGGAGGGCCAACTGAACCTGGGGGTGGGGTTAACGCACCACATGACATCATGAGGGGAAAATCTGAGAACAGCTTGTTTAAGCACATATTTTCTGGGTGGGGAGGGGGGTCTGATTCTTGGCAGGGATTGTGAACTGGTCAGGGGCACATATTTTTGTTATAAGAGCCTGAAAAAGTGTATTTTCCATTAGGGGTGCACAATATTATCGTTCAGATATCGGTTTCGGCAGATATTAGCAAAAAATATCAAATATCGGTATCAGCAGATATCACAATTTTTGCAGATATTTACATCTGATGTTTTGGCTGTGCATATCAGCATATATCAACTGTAAAATCTGGCCATATATACTAATAAATTAGTGAAGTTTTAGGCTGAACCAACAGACCTATGTAAGTTAAGAACTTTTTCTATATTCATTCTCATTCTTTAACCTTTAAAGTGTGTTTTTAAAAAAACAAAGTTTGTTTCTTTGTTCATTCTCAAACTGAAATTGTGTTCAAAGGACTGAATTTTTAGTTATGTAAAAAATATTCCAATATGGGTATCGATATTGGTATTGGCTAAATGAATCTATAAATATCAGCATATTGGATATCGGCAAAAATCCAATATCGTGCATTCCTATTTTCAATAACATGTGCCCCTCAGGGATATGAGCAAGGGAGGAGAGAAGAGGGGGATGCAGAAAGAGGGACAAGAGAAACAACAAAACAACAAATGGAAGACAAATTTATGGATGTCGGGGCCATAAACTGATTTCCAATTTTTAGGGTATAGTTATGAATCCATAATGATGGCAGCAAATGAGAGGAATTAGCATTAACAACCATGCTTGAAAGAAAACTCATCACTATATTATTAGCATTAGGATGACGATGATTCAAGGAGGACTATTAAAAATAATTATAGTTGGAGTACAGTTGTTCTCTGATTCAATACACATACACTGGCTGCACTTCACTCTGCAGCACAGCCGTTCTGCCCTAAATGAAGACTAGCGACCTTGAGACAAGAGGGCAAGCATGTCAACAGTGGATTATTTTGCCTTTTTGGGGCTAATTTGCCCTTCATTTTGACATGACTTTATAATTTTATTGGTTCTGCCATGGTTGAGTTCAAAGGATGCGTGGTTTCATGTAACCACAAGTGTGGTTTACCCCCCTAAAAGTTAACGTTTCCTCAGTGGCACCATAGTAGCTCTGTGACCCACTGACCTCCATATGACCTTTTGCTTGTGCTGCAGGATGAGACGTTATGTTGATATAGAGATGACTTACAATCAGGAGTCTATGCATTGTGTGGATTTTTGAAGTTGACCGGAAACTTTACTCATTTCTCCAACTGTATGGCTCAATCTGACCTACATGATTGACACGGTTTGGCATAGGCCAGTGCTCCAATCAAGCAGAGCAGAGCAGAGTGGCGCTTCAGAGACATGCTAGAGCGTTTGGGGCACAGGCAGATGACCTGCTCCTACTGACTAGAGAGGGAGCCATTTGCTCTGCAGTGCATTTCAGCTGCGGATCCTGGTGCAGTTGTTGTATGTGGAAAATGTAGGTAAGCCTAAAGCAGTAATAACTAAGGGCTGGTCCAGGCTTTGGCCAGCCCCAACTATAAGCTTTATCAAAGAGAAAAGTTTTAAGCCTAGTCTTAAAGGTAGACAGAGTGTCTGCCTCTCTGACCTGGTAGATGATTCTAAAGAAGAGGGGCCTGATGACTGAAGGATGAACCTCCCATAGTGAGGCGATCAGCACCCTTATCCGTGCACCTACTGCAAAAAGCTCAGACTGGCAGCCCAGGTAGACCGACATCCACTACAATACTTCTCTTGGAGACTGAGGGTTAGGGTTAGTCAGTTTTTCTGCATTGCTTTGAGACATGATGTGCCTGACTTTAGCGATGCTGTGAAGGAAGAGAAAGGTTGTCTTTGAAACATGCTATGTGGATGTTGAAGGACATTTCCCTGATCGAATAAAACTCCCAGATTTCTCACCATAGTGCTGGATGTCAGGCTGCTTCTGTCTAAGGCAGTTATGTTATTAGAATAGAGAAAAACCTGTTTAAAAAGCACCCCAGCACTGAAGTCATGGGAGGACATGCATGCATACATGTTATTTTACACTGTTTCCTGCTTTACTCTTGCTTAGCTCATGCTTGTAACTATAATTAGTTACTAAATTTTCATAACTTACCCATACAGCTCCAGACAGAGTGAGATATGGTGCTTTTATATCTTTGTAGTGCTATCTTGGAGGGATTTTGCTAAGGCACTGAGTGCGTCACTGAACATTAAACTTTCTAAAGGTCCTAGTCCATAATTCAGTCAAACTTTGTTCTAAGTCTTTCCAAGTTTGCAGCTTCTTATTTCCAACATCTGGTGTGCTCATGGGCCAGTTTCCAAATTTGGCTTCACATAGACTGAGTTTTTTTTTTTTTTCTCCACACTTTGTCTGGACCAAAGCAGTGATTATTATCCCTTCAGAAAGCAGTTAAAACCAGAATGAATCCCTGGCCGAATACAGTAGGACTGTAGAATAGATTTGTTGATACCTAATTATGCATTTCCGATGTAATTTCCAACACAGCTAAGCCTCCAGTAACACTTAACTTCTGCAGCTTGATTAATGGCACCCTGCTGGAAGCCTAGAAATAGGAGGTGTGGAGAAGGAGCTAACATCAGCAGTCTGCAGCCGCTCCTTCTGTCAGCGCTCTCGCACAGACGCTTCCCATAAAAGTAAAATGCAGCAGGTTTGGAAAACAGCCTTGTCCTGTTTGTCAGAGGACTCGTCGTAAATATGTTTGCAGAGCCCTGGAGGACAAGGCTGCAGTGATCGCACTCATCACGGCCGCGACACTTCATCTGATGGTGCCGGAGACACTTAACACAAAAGGATTGTTGCAGATTGTGCAAATTTGCTGCAACACAAGGCGATAATCATTTACTTTCATTCCTGTTCACAGACAATCATCCACTTCCAGTCCTACTTTACAAATCCATGAAGGCTTGGTGGAGTTATTTATGAAAGAAAACATGAATGATTATTTCAGATTTAAAGTTCAGGCCTTTTATGAAGAAAATCAGAATAAATAATTCTCCAGCTGAGCGACAGTACAAGCAATCAGCATCACATTATGCTAAGCTAAACAACAAAGTATTACTATAACAGACTGCATTTGTGATGCATTACCTCTGTTTCTCTTGGATGTATAATTGAGCAGCTTACTCATCTTTATTGTGAATTTATGGCTTCATCATTTGTTTCAATTAAAGCCTGTTATAAGCCATGGCAGTGATTTATTAGTGTTGTTGCAAATTCAATTCCTTGGTTGATGCTTGATCGCTTGATTACCCTCAAAGATTTATTTTAATAAACTATATTCTATCTTCTTGTTTGTACATGTATATCAAATAAAAGCCCAGGCACAAAACATCTGACTTTAAACCAGAGATTAGTAAAATCAGATTCTATCATTTAGCTGTAAATGCTTTATAATCTAAAGATGGTAGTTCAATAGTTTTTCACTGTTTATGACAACAGTATGGATGTGTAAATATTGTCACTGGTTCAGATATGACTGTGGGGTATTTGAACACAAGGCCATAGGCGCCTTAATATCTTGGACGTGTTCTGCTCTGGCCTCTTGATGGCCAAGGCTGCCCACAAGGGGGGATAAAGGGGAAAGCCAAACAAAGGGCCCATGGAGATCAGGAAAATCATGGTCAATAATAATAATCTGTGATAAACATATTCTACATTTAACCTGAGTAATAACAACTCTTATCAAAAACTGAATTTCACTGATTTCTGCTGCAGTACAATTATAGCCTTTTTAAAATGTAAAGTCTATCTTAAAACAGATTTCCCTTTTTTTTTTTTTTTTGGTAATGTTAACTGTGTGGATGGGCTGAATGGTGCACATACACTAAAGAATAAAGTGGGAGAAATTAAGACAGCTTTAAGGAAAAAAAATGAATTAAATAATTGCAAAAGAAAGGCAAAAATAAGCTAAAAGTGGCAAAAATGCACAGAGACATAGTGCTTAACAAATTTATTAGACCACCCCAACCCTAACCAAAGTAAGGTTTATGCCACAGCTGCCCTAAATTAACAGCATTGGTAATTACCAAAATCATTTTTTATGTTTCTGCAATGGTTAATACACCAATATGTAGAGGCTCTTTAACCCAAATGATATTTTTAATGCTAAAATATAATTATTATTGTTATCCATGAATTTTCTAATTTACTGATTTACAAAAAAACTGAAAAAATAGTAAAGCACATTAATATTTCTTGATTAATATGTCAAATCATAGTTATTTACTTGCATTCCTGAACAGAAGAATTAGTTTTAGTGGTTGAATGTTATGCTTGATTAATTTCTGACTTCTCAGAGAAGCCCAGTGAGCCGGCTCAAATTTGGGTGAATTCAGTTTGAAATCCCTCATTCCTGTTCAAAATGGTAAAACATGGAGAGCTCACTGAAAATGTAAGAGTCTGTATTAAAGCACTTCAAGATGCTGAATGGTCTTTGAGACAAATATGACAGGTGGTCTAATGAATTTGTTGAGCACTGTACGAGGTGAAAAAGGATAAAGAGTGGCAAGAATGAGTTAAAAGTGGCAAAAATAGATTTAAAGAGGCAAAAAATGGATAAAGCAGCAAATACAGGTTCAAAAAAATGCAACAAAGGGTGGTAAAAATGGTGAAAAGCGGGTAAAAAGTGGCAAAAATGTGTTTAAAGGGGCAAAATGTGCAGCTGAAGCAATGAAACGGGTTAAAAGAAGCAAAAATTGGCAAAAATGGTTTAAATGTGGAAACAAATGTGGCAAAAAGAGCTGAAACAGTGATGAAATGGGGCTTAAAAAGTGACACGATGAATAATTTCTACATTAGAACCCAAGAATAGTTTGACACTCTTCAGCTCCAAGATGAGGGAACTACTGTATTATCCAGGACGCTAGCACCAATGCTAATGATCCAACACACTGATATCATCGATAGATTAAAGAATACCCTGTAGAAGAAGAGGGGATGAAACACAATGGTAAACGTGGCCCTGTCCCTACTTTTTAGAGACATGCTGCTGCCATTAAAATTCAGAATGAATATTTTTCATGAAATACAAAAATGTCTCAGTTTCAACATCTAATGTGTTTTTTTATGTTCTATTGTGAATAAAATATGGATTTAGGAGATTTGCAATCTTTGCATTTTCTTTACAGTTTACACAATGCCCCAACTTTTTTGAATTGGGGTTGTATCTATTAATTCTGATCAATTACAGATATTCCAAGATTAATCTCATTTTTTGACAGCCCTCATAACTATTTGCTTATATTTTAGGTAGTTTTTGAGGCTTTTTTAATTGATTGCCACTATATTGCTACTATAATTCGCAGCATGTCTGTCTGTCTGTCTGTGTTGAGTTGCACTCCACATCGTTCCTCTGATTGTCATGAAACCTCTCAGAAGACTTCTTCTGGTGCTAGAGGTAGGCAGTAAACCAGTATTAATACCGTCACTGATAAAATTATTGCCACAGAATGGATTTCTGCAACACCGTCATCACCAGTTAAAATGCCTACATTGTGCTATGATGCACGTGCGGGGCATATCTGCTCCCACAGCTGGCGGAGAGAGTGATTTGTGACGGACAGCTCAGGCTGAGTCCAGCCAATAGCACGTTTAACTCTAGTACTACATGTAGCCAGGTAACTAACCGAAAGTCACCCGCTCTAGCCATTGAAACTAAGCACAGTTAGCAGGCAAACACATGTGTTCTTTCTGTTCTGCTGTACCGCAACAAAGTCAGTGTGCCATCTCTGTCAGCCTACCTGGGGCTTTAACACAAGCTAAGTGCTGCTTTGGCTGGTCTCAGTTTGTCAAGAGCCCAGCGCTGCAGGTCTCATCTTACAATGGCTTAAAAAAAACGTTAAAAGAGCTATTTTGATTTTAGACTGTCTTTTCTAAGTCCACAGTTAGTCAAAGATCCAGGCTGCGATGTTAAATGAGGTCAGAAAAGCTGCTGTAAACTAGATGCAAAAACTCTCCAGCCAAAGCTAAGCCAACTCAATACTAAACACAGTACTTCTGTCAAGCTGTTCACAATAAAGGTCCACAGCTGTTATTTTTCTGAAACGCTTTTATTGTGAACGCCTTTACCAGGAAACGTGTTCAAGTCATTAGCAGCTTAACACACCTTATCAGGATAGAGATGAGATGTGAAACTTGGAGGGCAGTTAGACAAAAGTAAACCTAGAGAGACTAAAAAAAAAAAAAAAAACATTTTTTTAATGTGATATGATTTTTAGTCCATATCGCCCAGGCCACACTGGTGCCATAAAAAATCGTGAATATGTGCAGATTTTCTATAAAATCCAATATTGCTGTGCCTTTTGCTTCAGTTTGCTGCCCCTCACTGTCGCCCATTATGTCTCTTCCCTTGTATAACCCGTACACTCACTCCACCATCATGCTGAAGAGGAGACGGCCTTCACTCTCAAACTCACATAAAAAAGCTACACCAGGCTCACAACTTTGTATTTTTTCTCTATAACTGAGAGAAAAGTGACAGAGCTGGGAAAAAACTGGACTTTGTTGAAACACGTCCATAAGGAAACGTATTTAGCATGCCCAGATGTGATGATATAACTGCTCCATGATACCTGACTGTAAGCTCTCTTTAAAGCACTTCTCCATGCTCACATTAAACAAGATAACACAGGTGATGTGTCACACGTTGGTGCTAGAAATCCTGATTTATTTGCCGTCATTTATCTGTGTCGTGTGCTCTCAAACTTTGTAAATAAGTCAAAAGGCACAGCTTTAATGCTCCCCTTGTGTTGTAGGCCAAACACAGCAAATATGCACTGCTGTGCGGAGACACCGAGCCATTAGGCAGTTATTTAGGGTTAAAATACCCGTTTCTATGCAAACCGGAATTTAATGACAAGGCTGGTAACAGCACACTATAAACAGAGAATAGATTAGTCTACTGTTTGTGAAAGCTGTTTGAAGTAGGATGCAGTTTTATGGTTCTAAAACTTTCCAGAGATCAGGAAACAAATCCACCCCTGTGTGACATAACATAAATAACGCGGAGTGGGTTGTAATGGTCAGAAATCCAGCAGGAAGGAGAAAGAAGAGTCCTGCTTAGGGCTCTAGTTATTTCAATGTCCCTTCCTTTTGGTTTAAACTAGAGTATCATCTTAAAAGATCTTGTTTTCCTTGCATGCCAGATTATACAAACAGGATTACAGATAATCTGAATGCAGAAATATTGCTTGCAAACACTGCCAGTCGACATCAGTTGGGTGTCCGTTTCCTTAATGGTGCTTTCATATTAGGCCCAGTTGATTCGAACCGCGCCGCAGCATGATTCCTCCCCCTCCCCCTGCAGGCTTGCTTTCACACTAGCAATATCGAACCGTGCCCGGGCGCACTCGTGTATTTACTCAGTCTGAAACAGTAGGTGGCGGTATGCACGTAGCTGGTTTACAACCCCGCAAAGGAGGAGAAAGAAGAAGAAGATTGTTTTTGTTTTGACCCAGCAAAAAGTCCATCCTGCATCCATGGATGATTAAAATCACTTTTAAGATGCCAGCAACTTCGCTCTTCGTATCTGTACATCTACGTGCAGCTCAGAGGATTAAATGGGCTCGCGCTGCAAAGATACAGCGGTTTTTGAGGTGACAGGAGACTTTTTACTGCCTTTGCATCTCCTCTCACTGACTCCGACCTGTGTTCATTTGTAAGGTGAGTCACAGCAGACCATTTATTGACTGGGTTCTGATGATTTCCACCCTTTATTGAGGAAAAATGTGAAGAAACTGCTGCGCTGTTTAAAGAAGTTTAGCTTTTACGATGATGTCATAAAGCTGATACGACACTGTCCTGTATCCGAGCACGGTTGCATTCACATCTCATCTGAACCATGCCAGAGTCCACTTGAATCGTGCCTGAGACCACCTCCCCAAGTGGGCCCCGACCTGGGCGTGGTTTGGTTGCATTCACACTACCCAAACGAACCGGACTTTGGGCTCAAGTGCACTTGGATCTGGGATCGGGCCCCTAGTGTCTTAATTGGAATATTCCAGGTAAAATAAAAATGTCAGACCTGCACAATAAAAGAAATGCATGTGACAGCAGCACCTGAGTATGAGCTTCTCATGCTCTGCCTCTTCTGCTTGATTCCATTATGAATAGTACTGATGAAAAAGAGTCAGGAGGCTTCACTTCACCAAATATGCTGACATATCTTGGTGTTTACAAACCACAAGATTCAAATATGTCCTTTAAACATAATCAATACAAAGACTATTATATGATCACTTTAACCCAGTCAAATATGGTTTATATTCATAGAAAATGCTTTCTTCAGCTCTGTTACAAGTTTATTTTGTAAAGTATGTAGAGAGCTTTTGGGGTTAGCTCTCCTCATGAATATTTGAAGTTTCATCTCTCTACAACTTTTATAGTCGTCTTAAGAAAACTGTGTAAAAGCACATCCACTCAGAGCAGCTCTTCATCGGTGCGACCTGCTGCACGGCTCCTCCATCATCTTTTTATTACGACATAATCAGAGAAGAAGCCTCAAAAGGAGTGAAGTGCCCTGGCAGGGAGAGAAATATGAACTGGGCTGCTTTTTTAAGATGCACATTCAATCTATGAATCAAAGAATTGCACAAAAACTGCCATGCAGGCAATTTAGAAGCTAATTAGCAGAGCGTGTCACTGAAACAAACTTTTTCATGTGGATGTTTGAACAGAATTAGCAAGCTGTGCCCCCGAGCAATCTAAAAGTGATACTTCAATGTCTACACTAAACTTATAGTCAGAGTTCTGCTTTAAAGTGTCTTTTCTTTTTAAGACTTTGCTCTGCACTCTTTCATGAAACACTTCCTCTAAAGTCCCATCAATCCCATCAAAGTGTCTTCTATCCCCTAATTAATCCATTAGAAAATCTTCATATCAAATTCAGATACCGTTAAACCTCTAATGCCTCATTCTCACAGGAGAAAATCATCCATGAGAGGGTTTCTAATTTAGCTGATCAGCAGCTGTCGTGTAAAATTATCTCAAATTCGATCCCCAACGTCTGAAACATTTCAGTATAAAGTCTCCAAATGTGTTGAAGTCAAAGCTTTGACATGACCTGGCATGGCCTTAAGCTTAAAAGAGGAATTACAGTGCCTATAAAAAGTATTCAACCCCTTTCATTGGTTTATAAATCAATCATGGTCATTATAATTTGACTTTTTGAAAATAAAATTTAAAACCCTCTTTAATGTCAAAGTGAAAATAGATTTCTACTAATTAATTTCAATTGAATAAAAATATAATGTAAAATATGTGATTTCATAAATATTCACCCCCTTTAAAGTGACTGACAGGCGTCCGGCCGATTGTTGCTAGTAGACAGTTAGTGAAACAGGGATCACCTGAGTGCAGTGAATCTGTCTCAAAGGATTGCAGTCCAGTCAGTGGTTAATCAGTATCCCTGGCTACCATTACACCATGAAGACAAAAGGTCACTCCACCAACTCAGAGAAAAGGTTATTCAAAGTCTATGTCTAGGGATGGATAAACAAAATTTCCATGGCACTGAACATCCCCCAGAGTTCAGTTAAATCCATCATCAAAGAACATGGCACATGTGTAAATCTGCCTAGATCAGACTGTCCTCACAAACTGAGAGACAGTGCAAGAAGGAGACTAGTGAGAGAGGCCACCAAGACACCTATGACTTCTCTGAAGGAGTTCCAAGCTTCAGCAGCTGAGATGACTCTGCAGACAACTGTTGGCCGGGTTCTTCACCAGTCAAAGCTTTATGGGAAAGTGGCAAAGAGAAAGCCAGTGTTGAAGAAAACTCATTAAATCTGGACTAGAGATTGGAAAAGGCGTGTGGGGAAACTACATGATCGAGTGGAAGACAGCTTTTTTGGTCTGATGAGACCAAAATGGTGATTTTGGCCTTCAGACAAGATGCTATTTTTGCCAGATCACTACAAACACACCATCCCCACTGTGAAGCATGGTGGTGGCAGCATCATGTTGTGGGGCTGCTTCTCAGCAGCTAGTCCTGGAAGGCTTATAAAGTTACAGAGTAAAATGAACATTTTTGCATAGTCACTTATTTTACAGAACATATTTTTTATTTAATTGACATACTTTGTAGAAATCTGTTTTCACTTTGACATCAAATAGGTTTTTTTATTTTTATTTTTTTGTCAAAGAAGCAAAATTATACAGACCATCATTGGTTTAACAATCAATAAAAAGGTAAAACACCCAAGGTTATCCAGTCTGAACAATGCAGACATTCCTGAAAAGGCCTTCCCGTTCCTCAACACTTTCATGTTATATATCCATGCAATGGACGTATGATAACAGGTGATCTGGCATATCAGTTTAATATGAACTCCAAAAATGTCAATAACAGTGAATATGGGGATAATTCTGAGCGCTAAGACATAGATCAATGAATTATTCATCCTGTTCGTCAAACGTTTGGCAGAACACCAGGACGGAAGGATCAACGTGCCAAACCTGGGGGATTTTTAAATGCATGACATATATCAAGGTGGTAACCAAGATATCTGTAGTGGGTGGTTTTTGCCAAAAGTTTGGGCATTTTTCCCCTTCAACTCAAACAACCCTGCCTTTCCAATAACATGAATAAATAACACGAAACTACCATTTTATGTTAACCAATATAGCATCAACAGCAAGAGCAGCGTGAACTTAAAACTAATTTAGACTGAAACTGTTAGCTCGGCTCTAACTTCCAACATTTTTAAAGTATTTAACTCTGTGAGAAGATTTTGCTCCATGAGTAAACAGCAGAATTGTCTCAGGACCGTTAGATAGACAGCCTCTTATGGAGGTCCCGGGTACAGTCACAATCAACAGATGGTGAGCACTGCCTCTCCCCCCCAGGGCGACAGTAAAATTGAGCTTGTGAAATCTGTCACAATCCATGGTGGTAAATGTCTCGCAGTTCCTGCAAATGCTAATGAAGCTCATGTGCAGTCCAAAACTGAGCGAGGACGGGCAGGGAGAAACCGAGTCCAATTTAAAAATGACACTGTGTGACAAACCAGAGCTTCTAGAGGGCAGTGAGTTTCCTCTGGCCCGTGGACAGACATCCACAAATGAGCGCTGCTCAGAGATGCCAGTGACATTCAGGTCGCCATTGTGCCAGTCTCCTTTGAGATCCCCCGCCCTCCCGACACGTTCCATCAGAGGCCGAGAAAAACCTGCCAAAGCTGGCAAACACGGGGCGTCATTAGATGGGAATATGGTGATGAAGATAATTACGTTCTGCTGCTTCCAAGTGAAATGAATACGAAACAGTAGGATGCACATACTGGACATTTAAAAGACCTCCACTCTGCTGGGCTTTAACTTGTAAAAGTGCCCTTGACATAGAGCCATCAAAAAGACATGAGAGTGTGGTTTTTAATGAACATGACCAGAAGCCCCGCTGTTTCACATCAAACACTCATTTTTCAGATTTTCAAAGTCACAACAGAGATTTCAATGTAGGCATTTAATTTCAAAAATAAGTGTGAATGTGATGTGCTAAATGAGTGAAGATGGATTTTGTTGAAAGCTGGCATCTTTGTTCAAACTTCTTATTCAGACAGTAAACAACTTCCGCACAAAAGATTCAGTCGGGTGCTATCTCAGTTCTGCTCAAAACCAAATCCATTAAAAACCATGACAACCTTCATGTACACTTTTATTATGTTTGAGTGAAGCTTTTCCTCTGAGGAGAAATCTCATCTAGGTACTGATAAATATCACTGCAATAATTCACTTCACATTTCAGTCACAGCAGCACGTAGTTACAGTGTTAACAACAGACTTTATGGGGGAAATATAATGGAAAAAGAAAAACTGTTTTCAGTAATTTTGCACATACAGTGCCTTTAAAAAATATTCCCACACTTAGATGTTTTTTCCCTTTTATTACTTATAAAAATAAAGTTTGGCTTTTTTGGCAAATATGCTGAACATGTGAATATGAAACCAGATTTCTACAAAGTAATGTCACTTACATAAAAATATGTATGGTGAAATAAGTGCATAAATATTCACCCCCTCCAAGTCAGAATTTAGTAGATGCATCTTTGGCCTCAATCAGGCTTTCACTCTGCAATTGCAATTTTACTCCTTAAAGGAGCCTTCCAGAGCTGCATGCCAAGAAGCATCCCCACAGCATGATGCTGCCGTCGCCCTGCTCCACAGTAGGGATGGTGTGCAGGTGATGTGCAGTGCAAACTTAGCATCTTGTATGAAGGCCAAAAAGCTCCAGAGAACTTTCTCCCACTTGCCCTTTTCTGAAGGCTAGTCCAGATTTAATCTGAGTTTTCTTCAACTCCAAAAAGCTTTGACTGGGGAAGAACCTGGCCAACAGTTGTATTCCAGCCAGCATGTCCATGTGGGCCCCATATTGGTTCTATACAGGTTACTATGTGGGTCTCATGTGGGTTTGTCCATAGTGGCCCCACCTGTGATTGCCCATGTGATCTGCATGTATGGATCAGGCCATATGGGTCTCATATAGGCCACATCTAGAGATCCTTGCAAGTTCCCATGTTTACTACAAGTAAGCTCTATCTTGTATCTCTAGAGATGGAGTCTATATGGGACTCATATGGGCTGATCCACACTTGCAGTTCACATGGGCAATCACAGCTGGGACCACCATGGAACCCACAGACAAACCCTCATGGGACCCACACTGTAGCCCATATATAAGCCATGTTGGGCCCACAGTGACACGCTGGCTGGGATGCAAAGTCTCTCCCATCTCAGCTGCTGAAGCTTGTAACTCCTTTCTCTAGTCTCCTTCTTGAACGCTCACTCAGTTTGGGAGGACGGCCTGATCTAGGCAGATCTACACATGTGCTACATTGCTTTTATTTCTTGATGATGGATGTAACTGAACTCTGGGGGATGTTCAGTATCCATCCTTCAGCTTCTACTTTTCAATAACATTTTCCTTGAGATGTTTGGAGTGTTCTTTTGTCATTATGGTGTAATGGTAGCCAGGAATACTGATCAACCAGTGATTGGAACTTCCAGACACAGGTGTCTTCAAACTTCAGTCACTTGAGACACATTCACTGCACTCAGGTGATCCCATTTTCCCATTTTGTTGAGTTAGGTCAGTCACTCTAAAGGGGGTGTATGTTTATGTAGTCAGTTGTTTTGACTTACATTTTTTTGTCTTCACTTTGACAGTAAGAAGTTTTTTTGTTGCCAAAAAGCCAATTTATACTGACCATGATTAATTTATAAAATCAATAAAAAAGGCGAGAAATCCAAAGGGATGAATACATTTTATAGGAACTGCATATCAGGCTGTCAGGAGTATCTACTAATAACAAACAAAATGTGCAGTAAGTCAGACCAATCTGTTGTTTGTAGTCCTGTGTCTGAAAAGACAAAATCTGATGGTCTTTTTAGAATCTGGGGTCTATATTCCTTGGTAGTATCCATAATGTTGTTTTATAAAAGCTCTGTGTGCTGCTTTCATATTTCAAGGACTTAAAAAAAAGAAAGTCAGAAAAAACATTTTAAGCCTGACTTGCTCAACCTCAGGCAGAACAAGACAGGACTGAACACCAAACTCCTCCACAAAGATGAGATGGTACCAACAGTCCATGAAAATCAGCTGACAAGGAAAGTGTATGTTTAAAATCCCACAACGCATTTCTTTGGACCTTAATTACAAGCAAACATCTATCATTTATTGCTGTCCTGCTTACAAATGTGTTTCATTTAGTGGGGTTAACAATTTAACTATTAGCAACAATGGGTAATTATAATAAGAGTTTTGGTAGTAAACTGAGCTTAAAGTGATAACTGGGTTTCTTTCACGATATCTCAATCCTGAAAAAAGAAAACATGTGCAGTTAAAGGCTTCCAAACCCTCTTTAGATGTTCTTTGACTCTTCTCCATGCACACTTTCTCACTAGTGCTAAAACCAACACAAAAACACACACCACCTCTACTTTCACTGCTGCTATCACCCATTAAAAATAAAGATACTGAATTCTTTCCTTATCTGTTCCTGAAGGTGCTAAAGAACCACAAGGAGCTCATTAACTCTGTGAAGAACATCAGCATTGAAAGATCTGTCTACAAGAACCTCGTATTATCTCTGCTGATAACAGTCAGTGCTTAAACACACCAACACCACCGAGCCAAAAATAAACATGCTAGCATGATCAGCAAGAAGTGAGCTTGTTAAAGTGATGCAGCGCTGCTGCTGCTGCAGTATCACAGCAGAGAAACAGCTGGGATCACACTACACCTAATCTCCTTTCCTTTTGCATCTTTATGAGGTTTTTATTTCCGAATGGGATAACATCTGAGCACGTAGCAAAAATAAAAAAAAAGGGAATTACAAGTGATTTAGCATTAATGGTAGCACACAAACTAAAGAAAATCTTTACCAGCAGCTACACCATAAAGCCCTGTTCAGACCCAACATTTGATATGAAACAGGTTGAAGCTTGTCCCTGCTTTAGGCACTCCTTAAAGGGATATTTCAGGATTTTTGAAGCTGGGTTGTATGAGGTCCTTGGCTATAATAGTGGCAATAGCCTCCAGTGATTTCTGTGAAAGTTGCTCCTGTGGTTATTAAAGTCTTGAAATGTTTCACTTTGTAGAGATGACTCTTTAATGTATAAAAGTTTAACTTCTTGAAGTAACTCACTGGGGGAAAATAACTTTTACATGATATTCTAATGATTTGACATGCACCTGTATTGTATGCCATGCAAAATCCGTCATGCCCTTCATATGGGGTCCTGTTCCCAGAAACTGGCCCTCTTTCTAAACTAGCTGAATAGTGCTGGTTTATGGCAGGGGTCATCAACTCCATTTTCACAAGGGCCAGTTTTTCTTGACCAACACTGTGGAGGCCAGACATTTAAATAAACTGAAATAAAAATCAGGATGTCTAAATAACATTCTTGTAAACATATTCATAATTCTTTAAAATTACTGTAACTTTTTAGCCTTTAACAATGAGTTAAGTCCCTATCACCTATACTGCAGCCAGCCACAAGGGGGCGATGAGATATTTTAGCTACATAAACTATATTGCCAAAAGTATTTGCTCACCTGCCTTGGCTCGCATATGAATTTAAGTGACATCCCATTCTTAATCCATAGGGTTTAAGATGACGTCGGTCCACCCTCTGCAGCTATAACAGCTTCAACTCTTCTGGGAAGGCTTTCCACAAGGTTTAGGAGTGTGTTTATAGGAATTTTTGACCATTCTTCCAGAAGCGCATTTGTGAGGTCACACACTGATGTTGGACAAGAAGGCCTGGCTCTCAGTCTCCGCTCTAATTCATTCCAAAGGTGTTCTGTTGGGTTGAGGTCAGGACTCTGTGCAGGCCAGTCAAGTTCATCTACACCAAACTCTCTCATCCATGTCTTTATGGACCTTGCTTTGTGCACTGGTGCACAGTCATGTTGGAATGGGAAGGGGCCATCCCCAAACTGTTCCCACAAAGTTGGGAGCATGGAATTGCCCAAAATCTCTTGGTATGCTGAAGCATTCAGAGTTCCTTTCACTGGAACTAAGGGGCCAAGCCCAGCTCCTGGAAAACAACCCCACACCATAATCCCCCCTCCACCAAACTTTACACTTGCCACAATGCAGTCAGACAAGAACCGTTGTCCTGGCAACCACCAAACCCATCATCCATCAGATTGCCAGATAAAAAAGCGCAATTCGTCACTCCAGAGAATGCGTCTCCACTGATCTAGAGTCCAGTAACGGCATGCTTTACACCATTGCATCCAACGCTTTGCATTGCACTTGGTGATGTATGGCTTGGATGCAGCTGCTCGGCCATGGAAACCCATTCCGTGAAGTTCTCTGCACACTGTTCTTGAGCTAATCTGAAGGCCACATGAAGTTTGGAGGTCCGTAGCGATTGACTCTGCAAAGTTGGCCACCTCTGCACACTATGCACCTCAGCATCCGCTGACCTCACTCCATCATTGGCCTACCACTTGGTAGCTGAGTTGCTGTTGTTCCCTATCACTTCCACTTTGTTATAATACCACTGACAGTTGACTGTGGAATATTTAGAAGTGAGGAAATTTCACAACTGGACTTGTTGCACAGGTGGCATCCTATCACAGTACCATACTGGAATTCACTGAGCTCCTGAGAGCGAGCCATTCTTTCACAAATGTTTGTAGAAACAGTCTGCATGCCTAGGTACTTGATCTGTGGACATGGAAGTGATTGGAACACCTGATTTCAATTATTTGGATGGGTGAGTGAATACTTTTGGCAATATAGTGTATTTCCGGATCCCTCTTGATGTCTATCACTGAGTTTGATGTTAATTAGCTGTGTCTTGATTGGCCAAAAACACATGCAGGAAATAGAATGCACTCTCGAGGAGCTGTATGAGGAAAACTGAAGCAAAAAAACTGCAACTTCAATCAAAAGAACAATGATAAGTGTGTGCTTATAATGCCAAATTACAGAAATACCAGTGCGCTTCTGGTCCAATACACTGCCAGGTTAACAGTTTCATCTAAAATTAAAGAAAAAAACTAAACAATTGCATCCATATTACTGCCGTCTCAAATTTTGTGAATTTATTTATTGTCTGGGGGCCGGATGGGAAGCCGTGGGAGGCCTGATGTGGACCCTGGGCCTCCAGTTGATGATCATTGGTCTATGGTTTTATTAAATAATACAACTTTTGTTGAAGCACACATCTCTTATTCATGGATTTGACTTAAATTTAAGATTCAAGTGCCTAAACAACTTACATTTAATTACTTTAAAAATATAAAGTAGATCGACAAAGATGGAAGTTATTTTGGAGTTTTTGGATTTTGCTGTTTGCTGGCACTCACAAAAATTAAAGATATGTAAACATGAAACACAGTTGGAACTTTCTGCATCAGTTCAGAAACACTGAAGCTTTTTAGTGTAGAAATAATTGGTTCCCAAACTGTAAAGATCATTTCAATACACCTACAACTTTACTCCAGAATTTGTTTCAGGGTTTACAGAGAGGCTTTTAATCCTCACTCAGGTCTGTGTTTGTATTATAGGGCAAACTTCCACCAGCATTATGAATGTTTGTTTACTGATCTGCTGGCCTCCTTTCAAATTAACTCTGGTATTAATACGAGGGTAAATCCAAAAGCCAGCTCCTGTGAAAGATTAGTATTTGGATTAACAAGATGTTTTTTATGCTGGATCGAAGCCCGATTCAGAACCAGGAGGCCGACTCTGCAGGAAAGAGAAACTAAAGCAGACTGTGTGAAGTGGAGTTTTCGATCCTCATCGGATTATGAGACATTTCACATGAGAAGATGATCATCAGGTCTAAATTACACCTTTACAGTGACCATAGATTTATCTGTAAGAAGTCTGAATTGAAATCCTGTGGCTACTTCAGAGCAGATGGATCTAAGAAATGTTTAGCTGACTGGGTCACATCCACATGCTTCCAAGGGAAGAGGTAAACAAATTTCACTGTTACGTACGGTCAATGAAGGTGTGGGAGAGCCCAGAGGGAAATCACTGAGTCACGATGAGAGATCCAGAGCGCAGCGGAGGATTTAGGTGTCTGCTGTCTAAAAACAATACCTTCAAGCCAAAGAGATGCATCTGTTAAAGACATAAACCAGCTAGAAAGCTCATGGGATGGACAGATCTGTGCTGTTTGGTCATTTGAGGAGTGAAATTACATTTCTACACTTGGATGTACAACCTCTGATTATTTTTTTCTAGTTGTGTTGATGAGGTCGAGTCTGTTGAGGCATTTATCATCAGGGATTAATGGACACTGTGGAGGCCAGAGGGAGACAGATGATTCCCGGGTGTCCATAAATTCCCGACTTCTCCCTGAAAAGCATTATCCTGCTTCAGTTCAAGATAAAATAAGATTTGATCAATTTGTTTAGCTCTTTGCAATCAAAATGAAACTTTTCTTTAGGCGTAGGGACACCAGAGGGTTTGAGTAATGAAAGAATCGAGCCCATAGTGGGGGGCTAAATCAGGGTGGGGTTTAAGGGGGTATGGCTTTTAACTAATGAGACTGCCCTTAAGACAGTAAAACCACGAGGTTCACAGCCACACAAAGTGTCTTATATTAAAGGCTGGGTATTCACACACAACCACTGTAAGTTTTCAATCAGTGCCGTCTTCAGTTCACTGTTAACTACTGACTGAAGTGCACATGATTTTGCCAAGGCGTCAGAAAATGACTGAGCAATGCATTAACAAAATTGAAAAATACAGCAGCCTAGACTTTTGGTACATTAACTGAGGTGTATGTGGAACACTGCATGTCATGTGCACGTGTGTTTGAATGGCACAAAAGATTTACCGAAGGCAGAGAGGATGTCCTAGACCGGTGATACTCAACGTGTGGCTCTTTTGTGATGATTTGTGGCTCTTTTATGTCTTAATTCTAAATGTTATTCCCCCAGAAAACCTTCAAAAAAGGGAAACTTTTTTGCCCCTTTTTACCATTTTTTTGGCCACTTTTCACCCATTTAAACTACCTTTGTCATTAAATCCCACTTTTACCCTACTTTTTGCCTGTTTTTGCCACTTTTTCCCCAATTTTAGCCACTTATTTCCAATTTTTGCCCTTTTCACTATTTTTTTGTTGCCACTTTTTGCCCATTTAAGCTAACTTTTGTCATTTAATACCACTTGTGTCTTTATTTCCCCATTTTTTGCCTCCTCTTTTTGCCACTTTTATCCCATTTTTGCCCTTTTCACCATTGTTTGCCCATTTAAACATCCCTTTGCCATTAAATACCACTTGTTTCCTATTTTTTGCCCATTTTTGCCACCATTGACTGCTTTTTGCCCATTTTAGTCACTTACTTTTTGCCTTGTTTTTGCCACATTTGGACCATTTTTTGCTACCTGTACCTCATTGTTTAGTACATTCTCACCCATTTTTGCTACTTTCTGACTCTTTTTCCACCTATTCTTCCCCTTTTTGCTGCTTTTTGACCATTTTTGCCATCTTTAACCTATTTTTATTGCTACTTCAAGCTGTTTTTGCCACTTCTCACCTCTTAGATTGTGGCTCTTGCAAAGGTATTTTTTAACAAATTGGCTCTTGGTTGAGCAGGGTTGAGTAACACTGTCCTAGACGAAGGTTCTGGGCGCGCATGCACACCAAAAACCTCTGAAACATAGGAAAAATTGAGCTAATCATTCAGAACGATCAACGACTTGGTATAAAAATGACAGCAGGAATGGTCTCCATTGATAAAGGGACAGTTTGGCAAATTTTGCATGAAAATTTGAACATGACAAGAGTGTGCTAAAGTTGTCCCAAAACGTCTCACTCCAGATTAAAAGGAAAAATGCAGCAAATTTTTGGAGACATTTTCGAACAAATTGAAGTAAACACATGTTTTAGAAGGAGTTATTACATGTGATTAAACTTGGATCTTCTAATACAATCCTGAGGCAAAACGGCAGTCAATGCATTGGAAAACACCATCGTCACCAAGGATGAAGAAAGCACGACAAAGAAAGTCTGAAGTCAAGGCCATGTTGATTGTTTTCTTCGACATTAAGGGGATCCTTTTGGAGGAGTGGGTTCCAGAAGGGTCAATGATGAATCAACACTATTATAAACAGGTTCTAGAAAAACTGAGAGAAAGAGAGAAAAAAGAGACCACAGTAGTAAAAAGTAGTAGTTTCATTCTTTATCAAGACAACACTCCAGCTCACACTGTGCTCTCGGTAAAACAGTTCATGGCCCCCCCCAAAAATCACAGTGCTTAATCACTCTCCCTATTCACCTGATCCAGCACAGTGTGACCTTTGCCTTTTTCCTAAGATCAAGTCTGAGTCAAAGGAACCTGTTTAGAGTCTGTGTCAGGAGTTAAGAAAAGAGACAATTCTCTGAAAAAGACCTGCTGCCCTGCTTTGATCAGTAGAAGACCTGAATGCAGCGGAGGAGATTGACAAATGTTAATGTTCAATAAGATTAGATTACAGCAGTAGTCCTTTTTTTAAGAGGCATACATATTTAAAAAACTCATGTGTATAATCAAACATGATGGAAGTTATTTTTCCTGAATCTAAAACTTCAAAACCATTTGTTACACAATGCAAAAATTCTTACATTCTAATTGCTGTTTTTATAGCTTTCATTTGTCAGATCAATCCCAGGATATAAATTACCAACACAAACGCACTGACAAATTAAAGTCCCTGTAAAGTGATTTTAAAAAATCTTTATTTTAGGTTGTTGTATGACAGACCACTGTGTTATAAACCACCAGGCCAAATTTTAGTCATGAAAAACATCTCTAAGTTTACAAAAATTAAGCTTCAAAATCATGAAAAATAAGTTAAAATCTACTCTAGGGTGATGTGGGCGTGTCTGCTAAATGAGCTGAGGCCACGCCCACTCATAAGAAATACAGTGGCTCTGTGCCAGAACAAAGAGACAGAAGTTTGGGTTAAAATTACTGTTTTCTGGCGCGCCAGTAGTCGAGTGGTTAAGGCGCATGCCATATACGCATGCAATCCGGGTTCGAATCCGGCCAGTGGCATTATTTCCAGTATGTTTCTCCCCGCTCTCTCCCCTGTTTCCGACTCTATCCACTGTCCTATCAAATAAAGGCAAAAAGGCCAAAAATAAATCTTTAAAAAAAAAAAAAATTACTGTTTTCTGGCACAAATCTTTCTGTTATTTTACTTTAAATGACCAGTGGGCCACTGTGGCTGATAGAGCTGGCTATTGAATTCTAGTGAAGACAGTGGCATCGCTACACGACAGATTGTACTGAGATGAACTGCTCTATGATTTTATATCATTAAAAATGACTGTTTCAGACTGGCTATGTGTTTTGCTGCCCGCATATTTAGTCCTGCTGGTACGGCTTTCATACGAGATTTAAATTGGCTGCAACTCCCTGCTGTCACAGTCCTGTTGTTCTACACGAGTTTTACATCAACAAAAAAAGCCATGCAAGTGACTTAATTCAATGCATAGTGGCAGTGTGTTGGGAACTATTTAAAAAAAAAAAGCATTCTGTACAAAAGAACGGCGTTTCTCTAAAGAAATGATATACCAGGCTTTTAATTGGAAAAGTACAAACCAGAAGTGCACTCATACCGTGTTTAACTTTCCTGTGACATATTCTACTGGTGTGGAGGCAGAAAGCTTCCCTAACAGCAGAAATTTAGAGAACAAATTTATTAAACAGGCATATTTAAGCTTGTGGCCTTCCTCATGGTCATGAAGAAACACATCAAACATATTCTACCAGTGATGTCATGGGCTCCTATATTTACCCTGCTCAATTTAAAGCAAGCCAGGAAAGAAGTGAACAACTTTCTAATGGTCTAAGTCCATAGATCCCAGTTTCTGAAAACATATCAAAACAGTGTTTTGAAAGTTGTGCACTGGAGCCTTGTTTCAAGAGAAATGGTAAGACACCTTGCATAAATGTGCAAGTCCAGATTTAGATGCAGAACGGCAAGAACTGATCTGTTACTTCTCAATCACAAATAATCAATGATTTGTGACAGTGGGTGGAGAAGCTGTCTCCAAATCCTCCCTTTATTCACACAGCTATCTGTGGAAAATCTCTCATTTTGCAGTTAATATTAAGCTGGCGTTGCTTTAATACATCAGACAATGCTTTGTGTTTTCTTCACATGCAGCCAAAAACCCAGAGGATGACTTGAATGCTAATTAACTGTCTAGAGAAAAGAGAAGAAAAACAATCCTTTCACATCCCTGAGATTTCATCCTCGCTCAAACTTCACCGCTACGAGGTGTGATGGGTTTCTCCGTTCCAGGCCGAGCCCCCATCCTTCGTGCTGGAGTAGACAAGAGGACTGATTGCACTATGGTACCCCTGTAATTTTCTAAGCTGGAAAGGGTCACTCAGACATGAAAAAAGGAGCAGACGGTCTTCAGCTCCAAGTATAAGATCAGACGGGAGTTCTTTCTCCGAAATGCAACAAAGCCATCCAAGCTGATCCCAAATATAAAGCAGCTCTCAGTCAATGAGAACGTCTTGTTCTGGCGAGGACAATGCTGAGCGCTGAGGATAAATCAAATGAACTATTGTGCAGGAAGGGACTGTGTAGTTAAGGCTCACCTATACCTCAGATATTACCAGTGTATCTTTGCAGTGGTGAGCTGAATACTAAGAGAGGAACAGAGACTCAGGTGAAGTCATAACTGGTAGGAAAGAGGCAGGAGGTAAAAAAAAAAATCTGCCAAAGGAAGCTAGAGAGAAAGAAAGTATTACAGGAGACGAGAGGAAGAAAAATATTAGGCATTAGAGAAAGCAGTGAGATGCATCCAGCTCTGAATACTTTGTTTTTCAAAGTTAAAAAGAACAAATATCAGCCTACAGCAGACACCAGCAGCAGCTCTGTGTAAGGTCTGTATTAAATTATGAATTAAAGTTCACGCTAAAACACTACAAGCCCAAGTTCATTAAAGTTAGGACATTAGAAGGATTTGCAAATCCTTTGCAACCTGTATTTAATCGAACACAGCACAAAGACAAGATATTTAACATTTAAACATTTTAATTTCTTTTTAAATAGTATACATATATTCTGATTTTGATGCTCTTCTTTAAAAGGAACCCTGTAGGATCAGACCAGTTCATCTCGTTGGATAGATATTTGTGTCTATCATATACATATTGAACGAAAAAACTCACTAGATATCTGCATTTAGAGTAATTTGAGTTTATAAATTCACCAGGAGGGCGCCATGCGCTGTGACGTCACAGTTCCGCAGCGCTCACTGTTTCTATGCAGTATCCGCTGTTGCATACTGGCAGCCAGAGTTGTGGCTGCATTTCAGAGACGCAGCATGTCTCATGCACGGAGAATTCTAAAATTTGAGGTCTCTTCTATTTTTAATTAGCACCATGAGCAGTTGTCTGTCCATCAAGACAGAAAAACGATAAATGCAGAGCCATACTGACCTTCTTGTAGCAAATATTTATGTCAATATCTGCAGAATATGTTTGAAATCCTTTTCCTGATGAACCAGATAAAGGCCGTAAGCTCAATGCATCTGTTTAAGAAAGTTTTCCCCCGAACTTCTACTCTTTATGAAGCTTTCTGTTCCCACACGGTTCAGGTAAAGATAAACACAGAACCAAAGCACTTCCGGTTTGCACTTTTCAAAGTAAAAGTCCACTTTAGTATTTCTTTGGAGAAACTGCTTTTGTATTTAAATACCGCTTTTATTTTGAAAAGCTTACTACGCTTCCGCTATGCACAGAAGCCAGTCATTTGCAGGGAGTGTTATTGAGGTTAAATGTAGGAGGAATGACAGAGCTTTGACAGCAGGGAGACAAAACCAACACGCAGTAAATTCGTGTCTGGTATGAAAGCTGTTATGGCAGCTGTTGCTGCCATACACACCGACCAAAACATGGCAGCCTCCTGGTGAGTTTATGAGCTCAAATGTACTCAAACTGCAGATTTCTGGGATATTTAGTGAGTTTTTTAGTTCAATATACATTTGAGAAATATAAATATCTGTCCAACAAGATATACTTGTCTGATCATGCAGGGTTCCTTTTAAATGATGCAGCTTTAAGCTGCATTTGTGGATGGCACAGTGCACTGTGTTGATGGACAATGATTTCTGGAAGTGTTCCTGAGCCCATGCAATGACTTCCAGAACAGAATCATGCCTGTTTGTAATGCAAGGCCACTTTTGGACCTAAATTTCACAGCATCCAATGTTGACCTTTGGTTTTGTCCCTGGTGCACAGAGATTTCTCTAGATCCTCTGAATCTTTTGATGAGATCATAAACTGATGGTGGCATATTCAAAGCCTTCACAATCTTACATTGGAAAAAATTTCTGGAATTGTTCCACAATTTAAAGATGCAGTTTTTTGCAGACTGGTGAAACACTGCCCATCTTTACTTCTGCGAGACTCTGCCTCTACTAAAATTCTCCTTTTATACTCATAGTACTGACCTGTGGACAATTAACCTAATCAGCTGCAAAATGCTCTTCCAGCTGTCATTCTTCAGTTTGGCTTATTTTTCCAGTCTTTTGTTGCTCTGTCCCTACTTTTTTGAGATGCATTGCTGCCATCAAATTCTAAATGAGCCAATATTCATTAAATAGTAAAATGTCTCAGTTTCAACATCTGATATGTTGTTTATATTGTATTGTGAATAAAATTTGGGTTTAGGGTCAATCATTGCGTTGTTAAATACATTTTACACAGTGCCCCAACTTTTCAGGGATTTGTAGATGTAAATTTGCAGAAGTGACATACTGTTAACTGGCAGTGATTTTCTGAGGTGTTGTTGAGCCCATGTTTTAATATCCATCACAGAATGATGACTGTGCATACTGCAGTGACACCTGAAAGACTGAAAGCCACATTTCTCAGCCTTGTCTTTTATGTACTGACATTTCTACAGATTCTGAGTCTTTTCAGGATTTTATGAACCATAGATGGTGAAATCCCCAAATTGCTTGCAATTGTAATTTAAGGATCTTCATTCCTAAACTGTTTATTTGCAGGCAAAGTCTTTCACAAAGTAAAGAACCTTACACCATCATTAATTTTGAATGGCAGCCTTACAAGAGTGCTCCATTTATACTCAATCATGTTACTAATTAACTTTGATATCTGTGGAAGGTGTTTTATGAGCCTTTCACAGCTTTCAGTCTTTCCATCTCAACTACTTTGGAACATCAAATTCGCATGTATGTTTACATTTAGTAAAACACTAAGATTTGTCAGTTTGACCATTTAAGATCCTGTCTTTGTGCTGTATTTACTGAATATAGGTTGAAAATTATTTTAAATCACTGTTTAATTCAAATTTTATACAACATCCAAACTGTGTTGGAATTGGGTTCGTCATTACTGTGTTACTGAAGATTGTTTATTGTTCACATGCAAAGATTTTAAGCCAAATTTTGTGCCTGCTTTGCTGATGCCGTTTGCATAAAAAGGAAGTTTTCCCCTGAATTTGTTGAATGCTAACTAGTGATTTCACCAGAATTAAAGAGACACTGTCAACTGTTCTCAGAACCTCAAATCAACTATTAGATCGTGATAATTGATGAGCGTCTACAGGTTCTGGATACCATCCATCCATTTGCCTCGCAGGAGGCTGGAGCCTATCCCAGCTGTCAGAGAGGTGGGGTGCACCCTGGACTGGGTGCCAGTCGATCACAGGACTGACATATAGAGACAGACAACCAGGAACGCTCACATTCACACCTACGGCCAATTTAGAGTGATTAATTAACCTAACGAGCATGTCTTTGGTGGTGGGAGGAAGCCGAAGCACCCATGCATGCACGGGGAGAACATGCAAACTCCACACAGGAAGGCCCTGACCCTGAAGCAAACCAGGGAAAACCACTGCAGACCCCTGCACCACCGTGCTGCCCAGTTCTGATTCCTATTATTGTAAATGAGGGTTCATCCTCAATCATCTCTAGTGTAAATGTTAACTGGTTAACTGATTTGTGTTTTAGGAGATAAAATTACAGAGAAGCAGCAGTTTTCGTTTTCCTTTTATTTTTACAAAAACATTCATACAATCAACATCAAAACATCTGATTTTTTAATATAAAATATCTAAGATTGTTGACACAACTACATAAATACAGGCAACTTAATCAAACATGGCAGTGAGCTTCTATAGTCTTGATTCAAACTGATAATTTTTTAAAATATTACAGTGAATATGAGACAACTCAACAAAAATGTGATAATTCTTATTATCCAAACTTTACACCAAAATATTTAAAAATTCTATAACTGACTTAGAAACTCAGACAAACAATACAGTACTGAGGCAGAGCTTTGAGAACAATACAAGAAAAAAAATGAAGATTCAGGAATAAAAAAAGCTACTAACATGCAATATTAAAATGGCAAAAACTTCTGGAAAGACATGGAAACTAGTAACTGGGTCAGAGTTTTCTCTGTCATTAAACCAGGAGGCTGTCCTTCCCACTGTCTGCTCAGGATGCTTTTTCGCCTCTGCTCCCTGTGAATGACTTTTTTTCCAGGCTGTGCTGTTCATTACTGGCTGTTCAATCCTCGATCAGACATTTGACAAGTGATTAATCAGGCAGGCGGCCTCAGAGGAGCAACTGAAAGTTAATTTCCACACTTCTGCATGTGGAGATGAATGTGAAGCAGGCTCGGGCAGGGTCGCCGCCTCAGTCACGCTTTCAGGGTGACCCCTGGCCCACACATTTGCCAGGATTACATCCAGTATGACAGCCCCATGATTGTCTTCGCCATGCATCAGCACGCAGCGCACATCCGAGCGCTGACGAAGAGTTAAGTCATGGAATTGGGGATGGCAGGAGGCTACGCTGATGGAGCGTGGGAGAGGGTGAAAGACGGCATCTTCCTGCAGTAGACCGAGGTGGGTATCAGTGAGTAAAAAGTGAGCAAGGGACTGACTCTTGGGAATTGAACTGCTGTAAAATCCAACACTTGTGTATAGCAGCAGCCTCACATCTCCTAGAGCGACTTTTTCTTCATCCATGTTGCAATGTAGAAGGTAAACGAGATCAGCAAGACTTCTCTGAAACTGGCTGCAAACTTTTAATCCAGCATCAAGCAGCAGGTCGGGTGCAAAGTCCTGCCAGCGTACAGACATCTGCATCAAGTCTCCACAGAGAAGAGGGTGTAGAGACACCCGGTCGTCTTCAGGCCTAATGATGTTTAGTACAGCCTTGCACAGCTCTTTGGTGATTATCTGGCTGTAAGTATACACACCAAGGATGCTGTCCTTTGTAGCGCCCCTTAAACGCAGACTATGTCCAGCAAAGCCAATGTGCATCTCCTGCAGCTGCAGCAAAGGGAGGTAATGGAACAAAACCAGGAGTCCAGAGTCATCCGTGAGGGTGTAGAAACCGGTTTCGAAGAGGATTAAGAGGGCAGGACGGGGCTTGTGTTGGTTGCATGTCGCCACATTCAGCCAAAAAAGAGCCAAAATGTTCTGAGAAATTAGCACTGAATTGGCAATGATGGGCTGTAAAGAGTGCAACATGTTCTCCAATGGCTGAGTTTGCAGGTTTGAGAGGGAATCAGGGAATGTTATCAATGTCTGAGTAAAGATCTGGAAATCTTTTGTCTTATGCACAGTCCAGGAATCCTCCATGTCTTGATCGTCATCTTCAGGTGCATGTTTCATTCCTGCCTCTCTGGTGACTTGCTTTTTAACCTGTTCATTGTCTTGTTTTGCATAAATATCAGCTAAGTGTTGCTCTTTTGGTAACCGCAGATCCCCAGTGTCTTTGCCTATTAGTGGTTTGGCATTTTTTAGTTCTCCTGCCTTGCTACAGCTTTGTACTGGTGTCAGAATTGGGAGTTTTGTGGGTTCAGGACTCATCCAATCGGCATTCTCAGACAGAAGACTTTGAGTGATCTCCAGTTGGATGTGATTAATAAGGGGTAGCTCTTTTAACACAGAAAGAAAGTGACTTTCTTTCAAGAGAGAGAAGACAATGCTGCCTTTCCCCATAGAGAAAACCTGACTTTCCTTCACTAATGACAGAGCATTACTCTGCTTGAACAGAGACATAACCTGTCTGGACAAACTGGCCCCTACAGGCAGCAGTCGCTCTTTTCTGACTTGCTGCAGTACTGAAGGAGAGCTCCAAAGAAGACGACCCACATCCTTGACAATCCAAGAAACTCTGCTGACCAAAGAGCCAAGCCGTGACTTTTGAACTGCTGCAGTCTCTGTCACGTCGAATCCTGGGAACTCGTCCAAACCTCCAGATTCATCCATCTCTCTGCAGCCAGGCCAGCCCTTGATGGTGGATTTCTCATGTGGACAGCGAGCCGCATGACTGCTGAGAGGCTTTTTGCTGAGCGGAGAATGAGCGTCGGTTCGTGGGAGGACAGACGTGGAGCTGCTTCTTCCTCTCTGCAGGTGGGACACGATGCCTAATGAGCTCCCACCAGAGCCAGGTCTCCCCTTGTAGCCGTCAGCCACGACACCTTGGATCTCGTTAGCATTCCCCTCTGGCTTCACGCTGCATCCATCACCCGGGCCCAGGACACTTGTCTGCTGCAGGCTGGCATCCCCTGACCAAACCTCCTCTCTCTTATAACCTGCATCTCCAGCCACGCTCTGAGCTTCTCTCCACAGCCTCTCAGACACAAGCCCCGGTCCTGATTTATGTGAAGAGTCCCTCTCCTGCTTCTGGCCTTCCCTGGTGCTTACTCCACCCTGCAGCGAGTTTCCATCCACCTCCAAACTAATGTGAGGGGCAGGATACTTCCCAGGTATGGCCTAGTTTATGCAATGAGTAGTCAGATAAGAAAAGGAGAACGAATGAGAGGAATAAAACATTTCATACAAAGTGAATCACAGTCCTGTTTTAAGTGACTTTCCATTTAAAAAATCCTGGGTACACAACTTTACTCAGCTGCTCTTAAAGCATGTCTTAAGAATATAACTCAGTGTGGCTTCTTTCCTGCATATCAGTCTACAGATTGTCCATCCTCTCCTACCAACGTCTTAAAAACTGCAAAATAACTCTTGGATGAAATGTTCTGTACTTTTTGGCACAACCAAAATGCACGAATAACAGACTGCTTTATTTTAAAACACATGGTATTGACATGAATCCAAATATTGAGGATTGGGACAGCATTGTTTTTAATAACTATGGATAAATAAACAAAAACATGCAGAGAAAATGCTCTGAAGTCTAACAGGGTAAAAGTATAAGCAGCTATTTTAGAAGTGTTTTCACAAAATGAATGTCATTTTCTTTGAAACCCCTACAGAAAAGTATAATTGGATTTAAATATGAGCATAATAAACAAACAGAATAAGCCAAGGGAAAAAGAATTTCATGCCTCATAAAAATTTGTATTGAGCCCGTCTGGAGAGGAGGGGAGCTATTGACTTTTGCTGTTTCTGCAAAGACAAAAGGGACTCGCACTTCAGCTGCATGGGGGCAAATAGCACCTCTATAAATAAAACCTGTATGAAAGAGTCTCCTTTATTTCTTTTCTTTAAACACTGTCAAACAACTATTCCAATCCATGCAGTAAGTGTTCAGGAGTGGGAGTGAATATAAAAAAGGTTTACATACTGTGGTCATGAGCTGTTCTGCTGTCACAGAGGTAACACGGCTGTTTGACACTTCAGACTCAGCTGTTTGAGCAGACAGCCTGCAAAAAGACACAGTAAGCTATGCTTACATGTACAATAGGTGTTCAATCTGAGATTCCACATTTACTGATTACATGAATGCTAAATGAAGTGACAAGCATCAGACATTTACACTGAATTATGCACTGCATTATGACATGAAGATGAGTCACACTGGTCTTATTTGCTGGAAACAGGAGCAGCAGAAGAAGAAGCATTGTTTCTTACTAGCATTACTGAAAATGTGCATTAACTGAGGATGAATAGTGACTAATTACATTTACTCAAAGTGCTGTAATTGAGTATTTTGTGTACTTGAACCTTGACTACATTTTAATATCAGTATTTGTAGGTATTGTGTTTTACATATAAGTATATTACTATTCTTTATATGGTATTATCTCCTACTAATATACACATGCAACAATCCTAGAGCAGCTTTCGATCAAAAATATTATAACATCTGTTTGCTATTTGGCTGTTCGTGTAACCTCTGATCCAAGTGTAATTGCATTTGTTTGCTGTGTGTTTCACTGATCAGAGAGAGTGTTCAGTGTGATAAGTAGGAAAAAGAGGGGTCAATGCAATGTCCAGGCAATTGTATGGCAATCTCAGGTAATGTTTTGATAGAAACCAAAGAGCGTTTTGATTGTAACCAATGATATGCGTGAGAAGAGAAAATCTGAGAAGATCAACATGTTTTGATTGCATGGGTGGAAGAAGTCAGCATTAAGAAATGAGCGTGAATAACAGCATGACTGTCTAGATAGGTGCACTTACATGCATGTTTAGTTCAGATGGTATAAAAGAACTCTTGGCCAGTTTCGGGGCTCTCTGTGTAACTCTGCGTACTTGTTGATAAATATCATCTAGGTGGCAACATTATCTCATTGTCTCATGACTCTTGTTTTTGTGTAATGTCTGTGCGTTAACATTTACGCTTCAACATACTTCAACTTAAAGCAGCCTTACAACTAACGACACTTCCCCCAATTTCAAAGTTGCAGAAAAAATTCCAAAGTCGCAGTAAAACCATGGGAGTCTTGCTCAAGTTGCAGCTCATTCCTGTTGTCTCGGTTGCCAGATGTAAGGTGGTCATAAGACTCGATTTGAGCCGTTTTAAGGTGGTCTTTCTTTAGTCTTGGTGTTAAGATAATATCAAACGTGTTTGATGTTACTGTGAGTCTTAAGTCTGGTCGTATGCAAATTGTGTTTCTCAGTGACACAACCGTTGTCCATGACCAATGGGAGCCGGTGTTGTGCGTAAGCACATTCATTCACTTCATTCTTCAAAATATGAACGTAGATGAGCATAGATCAATCCAGAGCTGATGAATGTCCGTTCAGAACCCAAGAGATTGGCGAACTTTTTTGCTCAGAGCTGCAGTCAGATCTCTGCACCTGTGTGTCTGTGTGCCTTGTCAGTCAATTCCTTCCAGGCTGACATGACAGATACAGTAAACTGCAACTGGGATTTTCAAAGTAAAAGGCCCATCAGTATATTCCCATGGTGAGATGACATGCGTTTTCATACGGTACTTTTATTCTGAAGTGTTTCGGGGATAGTTCTTTGGTCTTTGCAGTAAAATGCAAAGTTGTTTCAGTGTTTAATGTTCCTTTCGTTTCAACTCAATGTTAATGATTTTAAAACATTTGATTATAAGAGATATTAACTCGAATGCAATTTCCATCTACTTCTACATTTTGTTCTCTGCTCAAAAATTGCTGTTGTGAATTTCTACCAGATGCATGATGGGAAATAATTTTAAAAAGGAACTGTATTCAAGTCTTGTAGTTAGTGGCCAACAGCCTTTGCAAATCTCAGTCTGAGACTAAAATCTCAACAGCTTGCAGACAAATTGTCTCTAGATGTGAGACGGTCTCAGATGTTGGTCTTTTTAGAGTCTTTTAACAGTTTTAGCAAATTCATCTGGTGTAAAGCCGGCATTAAGTAGATTTTAACCAGAGTAACCGTACGTTTTCTTGAGTGCAATACTCTTGTTTTTTCCACCTCTGTTCCACAGCAGAACATAGAGAGAGAATGATTCCTCTTCACATCCCAAAACAGCTAAGACTGGAGTGCTGATATCTCAAGGTTAAACATGTAAAAGTTGATTTTTACTCCCAACTTGTGATTTTAACTCCATTCTGAGTGAAACAGTCTTCAGTGTTGGAGTTATTTGACAGTGTTGATGCACATTTGTACCATGGGTGAAGTTATCCACTGAGTTAGAGTTCATGCCTGTGACTTTAGGTGCTCTCAAAGGATGCATCATGGGTAGGATTGGGCGGTATCTGTTTTGTAATACAGTCAAACCCTCCCCATATTTTACCATGGTATATGGTATTACTGCCAGTTGTCCAAAAAAAAAAAAAAAAAAAAAAAAAAAAAAACATTTTATACAAGCACCACTTGTTGGCGTACACATACACACATGCAAGCATCGCAGACAGAGCACGGGTCTCTGCAGGCGCTCATTTAATCCTTTATTAAAATGCTTCCACTCAAAAAACAACATTTATAGGGTGGAGTCTACGGTAGTGCTGGAAGTGATTTACAAGTAAGTATTATTCTCACAGTATGAAACATTTAGTTCAGGACACAGGTGCAAATGACATTACTCTCTTTTTCCTCACTACATAGACATGCACTCCCCCTCCCAGAGCTAATATGAGAAATAATAACCAACTTTGATCATATAGGATCTTGGAATGTTAAGCAATGTTTAGTATCTTTTAAAACAGATGAAGAGTGGCCTTAAATATTATTTCATCATAGTCTTTAATGCCAGGCTCCGTCCTGCAATGAGTTTTATTGAAGACGAACGTGACAGACTACTTCAGTGCCTAAAATAACTAACACACACCAATTAGTGAACATAAATGAGGTAAAATTGAGTTTGAATGTTTTTAAAACATGCCTGGTGTTGCTGCTGCTGAAGGGCGAAGCTCAGATGGCTATTAATAAACTTTTTTTTAGTTTTTGTTGAATCCAGTACAGCCAGTATGATCTCTTAAGAAGATCATACCGCGGTGCCATGCAGCGCTGTGCCAGTCCATGGCACACAAGCTTCTATGCGCCAGTATGTATGTCCACATTTGTCATTTGCCAAATTAGCCCAACATCATTACTGGGGGTTCTGTCATCACTTTTAAAGCATCTTCACACACAGAAAGGGGTGCTGCTTGTTGGAATGGATGTCTACTCTGAAGGCATTTATTGAACATGCGGGCCTTTTGCATAGCACCATCTTCATAAGGGAAGGAATTTTGAGGTCTAAATTACAGCTAGTTTAAGATTTTACACTTGAAGAATGTGTTTATGTTTTATAAATCACTTTGTCAGGATTTGGACTGACTTGGATTTGGTGTTCCACATTAAAAAACTGGATTTTATATCAGAATCGGTCAAAATGAGTTTAATAATATCAGGACATCAGATCTTGACAAAAATCCAACATTATGTTTCCCTATTTGACTTACAACCAGTTAGCTGCTGGCTAACTTGTTAGCAGGGACATTAGGACCTCAGGAACAGGACATCAGGAAGATATCACCAAAAGAAGAATCCAACATATTCCAGTCAACAAAGTATTTTTCCAGCTGCATACAGGAAGGACAATAGTCCAGTTAAATTGCCTAATAAAGCTTTAACTATAGTTCGACTTTACAATGCATGAAAACAACTAGGACAGTGCAGGTCTAAAGGGGCTTCAGACGAACAGTGGAAGAAAGAGACATACACAGTAATGTGAAGTGAACAAAAGATACCTGTGACATACTGAAAGGACACTCGGCAAAGAAACTGCTGCCCCTTCGAGTCCACCTTGCAGATGAATGGGCAACAAAAAGCCAGCGTGTTGCCAGCTCTGTCAAGTGGGAACCCCCCACCACTGGTATTTTGACCAGGTGGCCCAACATCACCTCCAGAGGACTAAACAGTTTAACCGACTGAGGAGATACATCTCAATGGACACAGTTTCAATGGACACCGATTGGATAAAGATCAGCATGAACTCTCTTTTGTTTAGAATGAAATCTCTCTCCAGATGGGCTTGACTGGATCAAAGTCTTCTGAATTGATTTTTATTCTAATCAGGCTTCTATTCTGATTATTTGTGTAAATGTAAGCATAGCTATTAAGACACAAAAATGAAATACATTTGATGTTCCATCAGAAAACAAAAGTTGCGTCTTGATGGGAGGCATTTGCACAATACAGCTGTGTTTATATGCTTATACACGCTGCCAGGCTCTTTGTTTTCAAAGCAAATTCAATTATTTGCTGTGGTGCGACACTAGAGACTTCAAACAGTTTGCAGGCAAAAGACAAGACTGCAATAACCCCTCAATCCCACCCTTCAAAAAAAAAAAAAACATCCATTAGATTTGAGAAGCAAACAGCCCAAATGGCTGGATGAGATTAGAGCCACTCTACTAGCTGTGAAATTAAATAGAATCTGTGCATGTTGATTTGAGGATTTACATACAATACTGAGCACTCGAGAGAGGGGAGCAGAAACCAAATATACAGCTCAGGATGATTTCTGACAGTAAACAGCGGCTTTGGCTAAGCGTCATGGGTTGCAGCAGGTTGACGAGCGGAGAAAGCAGGAGCACTAAAGCATTGACAACATCAACCAGAGAAACAGTGTGCAGGTCCTTCTGGCGATTAAAGGATTTTTGCAGATCCCAGGGATCAGTGCAGAGGATGTCCTGTACTCTGAAATGTTTGTCTACTCACATGAATAAATGGAGGAACACTGATCTGGGATTTCCAGTAAGGAGCTGACCACATTTTCCTTTCTGTCACACTCGGTGCTCACATGCAGAGGTTTACTGTGTTCTTGCAGTGCGAGGAATGTTAGCAAAACTGGTACACAAACAACAGATTCATTAACATCACCACAGAGACTGGCTCTGCCTCCCCCGTACTTACCCGGTGCCAGGATCTTCTATCTCTGCCCCCGTTGTCTTCTGCTCGGCTCTCTGTTGATGGGGAGCCCCACTGCTTTCCTTTGAAAGTCTTTTGAAGTCCCGGCTGCGTCTGTTCAGGCTTTCTTGGACCTGCTTCCATTCCACCTCCTGCTGGTTGAGCTTCTCTTCCACCCTCCTAGCCACACACAGACAGATCTTGTGAGTCCTACATCTTTTTTCATATGCTGCCTTTTCACAAATCGCACACAGAAGCATTCTCATTCATTTCGTGGCTGTTACATAAACTCTAACCTAGATTTTTTTTTTCAGGACCCAGGGTGTTAACTTTGAGCTATTCTTCTCAGTGACAGGTCATAAAGAGGGCAACTTTCAGAGCAGAGGAGTGCAGCCAATGTTATTAGTCATTTCTTAATACAGCAGCTCCGCAAACGGCCACTCGAGACTCGCTCTAACAGCGAGTCAATCCTCATTAGGCCTCATTTAAAACTTCCAACCTCACAGCACAATCAAATATGTTAACAGCTAATATAATAATTGGTTTGATCTCTTTAATTCTCTATGTATAACAACTATAAGGTGGGTAAAGTCATAAACAGGTGCATCTTAAAGTATTCCAGCTCGTCTGTACTGTTGAGGCTGGTGTCTCTCATCCTCCTCTTCACATTTCCCCAGAAACTCTCTACGGGGTTCAGGTCAGACCAGTCAGCTGGCCAATCAAACAGGTCAATACCATGGTCAGCAAACCAGTTTCTGGTAGTTCTGGCTTCACTGTGGGCAGGTGAAAAGGCCTCCTGGAAGAGGAAATCAGAATCTTCATAAAGCTTCTCAAATGAAAGCATGAAGATCTCTAAAATCTCCTGGTAGGCGGCTGAAAGTATTGTGTCTTGATAGATCAGTAGAGCACCAGCAGATGACATGGCACCTGAAACCATCACTGACTGTGGAAACTGATAACACTAAGCTCCTTGGATTCTGTGCCTCTTAGATCTTCCTCCAGACTCTGGACCTTGACTTTCAAATGAATTGCAAAATTAAGTTTCATGTGAAAACAGGACTCTGGTCCAGATCTGTTTCCACTTAGCCGACACAAGATGCTTATAAAGCCGATGGTTCAGGAGTGGCTCGACACTAAAAACACGACACCAGTAGTCCATTTCCTGCACCCGTCTGTGTGGTGACTCTCCACTCCTTGTGAAGCTCCCCTAAGTTTTTGAATCTGCTTCGTTTGACAGTCCTCTAAAGGCTGAGCTGATCCACCACACGTACCAGACTTTTCCCTTCCAGTCAACTTTCCATGAATCTGCTTTGGTACAGCATCAGAGAACAGCCTGACCTTACACCAGTGACCTTCTGTGGCTTACCCTCCTTGTGAAGGGTGTCAGTGATTGTCCTTGGACATTTATCAAGTCAGCAGTCTTCCCCATGATTGTGGTTGTGTGTACTGAACCAGAGTGAGAGAATTAAGGCTTAGCAAATTGGACTTCTGCACAATATTCTAATATTTTCAGATAGTTTTAGATTTTTTGTGAGCTGTAAGGTGATATCTTCAAGATTAAAACAAAGAAAAGTGTTGAATTGTTTCTTTTTTAATGAGATGAATCTAAAATATGTGGAAGTTTAACTTTCTGAGGTAAATCATGGGGGGGAAAAAACAACTTTTACATGATTTTCTATTTTTTTAGTTGCACCAGCATATGAGTTTGATTCAGTTAACTTAAAGAGTAACTAAACATCTGAGTTCCTGATGAGGTTTACTGCCCCTGGAAAGGAGGGGGATAAGATGCATCGTTATCAACCGTGCTTTAAAAAGAAAAACATAGTTCTTGGTCAACAGTACTACATTAGCTACAATCTTATAGTTTTAGAGCAGCATCCTTGATTGGTTGAAAGAGTCTTTAGGTGCAAAATTTCTGTGTTTGATCCAGTGTTGCCACTAGGAGTGAGCTCTACAGTGAATTTTCAACAAAAAGATGTTTAAACTGGGTAATAAGGATATGGCGAATACGGTCAGATACGACACGAAATCCCAATACAGACAGCAGGAATCCAAGAACAAAATCTACTTTACTGCTTTTTATATTAATTATATATTAACGATGGTCTTTATTATAATGGGGTATAGTCTTTATTATAATATTAATGATTAACTCTGGTCTATTATAACAGGCCTCAACGGAGGGTGTGGTCTGGACCTGCCCTCTTTGTAAAGTGTTTTAAGATAACTTTGGTTATAAATTGGTGCTGTACAAACAAAGATTGACTGATTAATTAACTGACTAATTGATATGATACATGTTTATTTAGGGTGATAACATGTTGTAATAAATATGTCCCACATTGAATTCACTACTGCAGCTGTTTTTTTATTGTAGAAGATAACAGAAGCAGTGTGGATGTAAGGTTGTTACACTTTAAAACACTCAGCTCCTCAGAGATGAGTGTTTCTCAAAGTAGTCTATTTGTTTGTCTCTTAGCTTTTAATGAATACAAATACAGTGATATTATATACAGTGATAATTCTTTTCATATAATATTCTGGTTTCATTTAACTGTAATCCCACTTGAATCATATGAATGAGTTTTTTGCTTTACTTCTGCATAAAACGGCACCACAGTTTCTTGAATGAACGGACATGTGAGGGTTAAACCACATTAGTCAACTCCTTAAGCAGCTGCCTGAAGCCTTTGTTATCAGTGCCGCTGTTCAGCTCATGTCTTAACAAATAAAGTGCTGATTATGATCTCCTGATCAGAATAAGTAGAGGGAAACTGAGTTTACAGCTTCATTCAACACTGGTTGGGACGACACAGCCCGACAAGCCTAGCTGTTGTTGGTAAGTGCTAATAAGCATGGTGTTGTTGAGGATTGGTGTTGCTGCAGTGTTTTACCTTCTTACAGCTTGCATGACTCATATCCAATTCCTGACTTTCTGGTGTTTGAAGAAACCTAAAATGATGCAGTATCTGTATCATGCAGTTTTACGACTGTTGTCACCCGCTTGTGTTTTTTTAATATATAAAACTGCCATCAAAGCTTTTACTGCCGTATCCATTCTGTAAAATCTGTGTCAAGGCAGTATCAGCAAGGTGCATATGACGATGTATTGCTATATCCATTTTTTGGGCACAGGCCTATTATACACAATCCTAGAATGTTACTGCTCTGATTGGCTAATCTGGCCTTTAGCTATGAAACATCTGCATTCAATCGGGTAGAGCCACTAAAAGTGAATTTAACGATATCAATATCCCCTCACTGTCCAACAGGCATTCATGATTGTGAGAAAATAAAACCATCAAAGAAAGTGGAACCGAATTAATTTCCCAGCATTACAGACCACAGCTGATATTTGAACAGCATCTTTAGTGCTAACACAAAATAAAAGGAGCACAGCCTTTAAAAGCAGATACATAAGATTGTTCTTACTGCATTCAAGTCAGTGACAGGAGCTCCTATTGTGATGGACTCTGACCAAAGTAAAAAAAACTTTTCCAGGAGGTTCGAGCTCCTAATAACAGCCTGTCAGAGACAGTATACAGTCAAGTTGCCACTTGGCCTTCAGGCCAGAGATGGCAGCCAGTGAGAGAGATGTCAGATGACTGACTTTCAAAGCTAACTTTGCCATTAAAAGCCGTTTGGGTCAAACACCAGCTGGTCTGTTCCATCAGCGCGAGCTCTCTGAGCCCAGACATGCTGTGTTAGAAAGAGCTGCAATTTAAAGCTGGCTTCAACATACTGTCTCTGTTACACAGTCCATTTATTTAAGAATAACCCAAACAAGGAGGGCCCAGTTTCTCCTGAGGGAGAGCAGCGGGATCTGTGGGCATAAATTCAATAACAGCAGTACACATGGAAGTGACCCTGTAATTATAGACAAACAGACTTTTCTTCCCTCTTCATCTTTGTTTCCAAACTAAAGTTTTAATGGTCTGCAACACTTCATGCTTAAAGGCAGTGCTCGATTGGAAAATCTGCTTTCAGCCGCCATAATCCACTTTGATATCGAAGATTTGGATGAGTACAAATGCATGAAGTGCTCCCATGCTTTTACAAGCAGGCCAGGCTTTTTGTCGATGTGGTTAGTCTCCTTCTGTCCAAAACTCTCGACTGAGGAGGAGTGTGATCTACCTGATGTAGCCGATAACTCACAGGCTGCTTTTGTTACTCTGAAGCACCCCCTCAAGCAATTTCAGGTCAGTTCATTGATATTTCATGACACTACTGGAGCCCAACAGATACCCACTGAATTCAAATTATTTGTCTTATTTACCACAGAGGGTTATTTTCCAAGATGATTGGGCACATTTAAAGATCAATTCTGTCCTTGCTGCAAGGGAGGTTTATGCTCAGTGAACAACCAGAACAAGGATGGAATACATATCTCAGCAAAGAGACATTTTAAAAAAGAGTTCCTTTACTGCCTGTTCACAGTGTCTGAGCCTCAGATGACGGTTCAGTTTGCCAGGTGAGACTGAGGAAAAGGATAACAATATCAGTCTAACACTTTCTTACTTTAAGACGTGATTTTTTTAGTGATGGGTGTTCCGTAAATATGAAAACGCACAAAGACGAGAAAAACTAAGATCTCAACATGTAGGGGTGGTGCTGACTGAACCAGCTGCAGACCAACACTGCCAAAATCAAGGAGATGGTACTCGACTACCAGAGGACAGCCCATTTCCATCGAGGGTGTGGAGGTGGAGCTCGTACAAGCAGCTGGACAAGTCAGTGAACTCTGACTACCTGTAGAGAAGAGGACAGAGCAGGATCTACTTCCTAAGGAGACTTGCTTCCTTTATATGTTTTACCAATCTGTGGTAGCCTACGTCTCATTCTACGCTGGGGTGAGCATCAAAAAGAGAGACAATCTGAGACTGGACAAGCTGATCAGGCATGCCAGCTTCATGGTTGCTACTGAGCAGGGGACAATACATGAACATGGACCTTTGTTTGCAATCACTTGACCTTGAATGCTAGTTGGGCATCAGGAAGTGGGGGAAGATCATTAGGGATGAATGGAAATGGAGAAGAGTTAGTACTCTAAATGGAGCTGCACACTGTAATTATCAAATAATGTCTACATACACCGAGTATGATCCCTACACTCAACAATAAAAGTGTTTTTATATCAGTCTGACTGATTTACCCAGCATGTAGATGATCAGTATCACAAATCACCTTCTAGTGTCTAGCGTCGGCTATCCAGAGGAAGGGAGACAAGAGTCTTGAGGAGTCTTGTTCTGAGCTTAGAGGCTAGCTGAGCCCCTTAAACATATAAAAATCCTCATTTTGATCACAAACATGCTTTTAATGGATACAGGGATGTAGTATTGACTGAATAACCCTTGTGGTGTAAGAGATCAAGTAAAGATGTGCCGTTTAAGAATGAGCCAGTTCTACGAAACAGCTCTTTAATGTGAGCCACAGCAGCTAGCTCCTGTTTGAGTGCCAGTTTCCTTTCCCCCCATCATTTGTCATAATTTAGTACACATTTAGAGAGCCAGACTGGTACCACATGAAGAGCTGTTAAGGCCAAACAACCAGCTCTAAGATCAAAGTTTAATGTGATAAACTGTGACAAAACTGGTCTGAACTAAACCGGACAGGCTTTGTGGAAGAGGACTCTGTGACTCTGCTAATCCAGACTTTGGACAGAGGCTTTTTTAATATCCATCTGCGGCCATTTTTGTGCTTTTATTTATTTTTTTCTAAATATTTCACTACTTCAGGACACAAAATTATCTAAAGAATTAATCATGTTTGTATTTTTCACTTTGAATGCCTGGCATAGTAGTTAACAGCCCAAAACAAGGCCTTTTTGGAACACTTCTCTCTAGAGAAGTCACTTCTATCCCCATCAGGAGTTTGCTGCTGCAGGACGTCATCTGCAAAGAAACTGTAGGTTGAAAAATGATTGTAAATCACTGGGTTCTGTTTGTTTTACACCCAGCTAATTTGGTATTGTACTTTGTAAGTCCAGAAAAGTAAACTTAAATTCTGTCTTGGTTAATTTTTCTTCACTGAACTCGGAATGGGTGGTTATACTGTAAAACCATATACCAGGGTATTAAATAATAGCCAAGGTATTGCTTTGATTACCGACATTAGAGAGGACACATTTTACCCTTTTAAGACAAGTTTATATTGGTCTCAGAGGTCCCCAAAACATGCCTATTAAGTTTGTTGATGAAAAACACTACAGTATCAAATTTGTGCATGTCTAAAACCCCTCTGTTTCAGCCCTGCTCTTTCTGTGTCCATGGTTTTAAATGTTAATGAGCTGTCTGACTCTGCCTCTCTCAGGAAATGGATGTGGCTTAAGGGATGTGGCTCAGTAGAGGAGGCCAGAACTTTCTTCCAAGCAGGGAGGGCCAACCAAACCTGGGGGCGATGCTAACTCCCCACATGACATCATGACAGGAAAATCTAAGAACAACTTGTTTCCGCAAACATTTCTGAAGGGGGAGGGTGGGTGGGGGGGGGGTTCTGGTACTTGAGGGGATTGTGGACAGGCCAGGGGCACTTTTTTTTTATTTTAGAAAAGCCTGAAAAAGTGTATTTTGCACAATATGTCCCCTTTAAAATGGTGATGTGAGATGAGCAAAAAGTAAATATTTTACAATAAATTCCTCAAGAATGTGTTTTTCTATTAGCAGCACCACTGGCTGTGTGGAAATATGCTTTAAAATAACATCTTAACAGAACACCTGTTAATGACGTTGGACTAATTTGGCAAACAACAAACGTGCGCATACACCGTAAACCGGCGCATATATCCTCGTGCACCATAGCCTGGCACGGTTGGTATTGCGGTGCTTCACTGCTCCAATACTTCATTACACTATCACTTTGATCCTGCATACATCGCCTTATAAACATCTGTTTTTTAGACTCGTAGCATTTTGGTATGAAGGAAGCACCAATAAAGGCATGCTGTGATTGCGCGTGCACATCCGCAAGCGCTTAAATAATGTGATTTTTGAACATCTAGCAGTTATACCGTATACCCTGGTAAAATTTGGAGAGCATATGACAGTATTCATATATTAATATCATCTAATCCTACACCAGACATCGACGATTTCTTCTTTTTGGCATTATTGGCAGTTGGCAAACAGCTTCAGATGTTCTTCAGCCCCCATCAGGTGGTAGTACGGCATCACAACCAGAGCTGGTAAAATTATGTAGAATTAAAATGAGATAAAAGTCACATGAAATCTTACATTTTGATAAATTAATAATGCCTGTTTGAATTTTGAAAAAAATCAGCCCTTGAAGTGGTATGACATCAGTACTGCAGCTCCTCTCAGCCGATACACTGCACAGACTCCAAAACCATTAACATGTCAGCCCCCTTCACAGGGGATGTTCTGGCTTCACTTTTGTGTGACATGACGAGAGGCATTTTTATACAGTATCACTTTTGTATGATACAAGTAGCATGATTTATTCTGTTGGGTATACCAGTAATTGTGTAGTAATTTTTGTATGATTATGTAACATTTCTACAGGGAGGATATTGTCGGCTAACACCACTAACACGCTTGTGAGCTCACCTGCTGTAAAAAAAAAAAAAAAAAAAAGTCCTCTGGAGTCAGCAGTCTAAGAAGAGTTAGTTTGCAGAGAAGACTGAGAACTGCTCCTGGCACTCAGGCTGCCCTTTGCTCAAACTGAACTCTAAATAAAAACCTTTTTTGGCTTTTCCCAACCTGCATTCTTGTTTGTGAAATCTCATCAACTATGACTCAATATCAAAAGAATCTGCAGCAAAGCCGGGGTGAAATCATGTCCCTTATAATCCTAATTTAACTGTGAATTCTGGGGGTTTTCACCAGGCAGCTGAACTTCAGTTGCACTGCAGTGATTTTTAGAAAAGGCACACAGTAAATCTCACAGAACTGTGGGCCATTTTAGGACATGAACTCAGTTATAGGACACATGCCTGCGGTGATTTCAGCTGGCTCAGCATGAAGCATTTTAGAGCGGATTTTAACATGTTCCCACCTCTGTGCACAGAAAAGCTGCCATGTTTTATGGCTTTGACTTGGTCTAATAGTTCAATGAATGCTGCTCAACAGGAAGCATCTACATATTCTGAATATGGAGGTGGAGTGGGCTCAGCTGCGCTCGGGTCACTGAGTGAAAGAAGAAAACTTTTACATACGTCTGCAGAAATCTCACCCTGGAGTCTGATTTTCAAAAGATGTGGACATGTCAGTCAGGAACGGGGTGACGGGAGACAGCAGCTCGCTCTGCAGAGAAAAGAACGAGAAGGCACCATGAAATCACAGCGACAGTGTTGGAGTGGATCAGTGACTGCTGCCTTTTCAACAGATTTAAATAGTCGCCGTTTCCTCCAGTGCAACACTCAGGATGGTGTGCTTAAATACTGCCCTGGTGTTGCACTGAAAAATTTCTGGTGTTCAAATATTTACAAATTTATCTGGTTTATCTTTGTAATTTTGTTGCTTTATGATAGTTGAGAAATAGGGCTGTGTTTGAAGTAAATTTCCTCATTTAAATTCTCTATCAACTATCAACTACAGGCCTCAAACAGTGACATGACATTAAAGCAGGTATGGGCATCTTTGGTTACCCAGACGACCATATAATGTTCCTCTCACAGCCAGAGGGCCAAATTATAGGGCACTCTTAATTGGACAATAATTGTCTTTACAAAACTAAAGTTCACAAAAGCTGCAATAAACAGAGTTTTTTACTAGCTATTGAAGTACAACCCCAATTCCAAAAAAGTTGGGACGTTGTGCAAAATGTAAAATGTAAATAAAAACAGAATGCAATGATTGTCAAATCTCATAAAACCACATTTAACTCACAACAGAACATAAACAACTCAGAAGTTGAAACTGAGACATTTTTAAATTTCATGAAGAATTAGCTTATTTTGAATTTCATGGCAACAACGCATCTCAAAACAGTAGGGACAGGGCCATGTCCAATTATGTGGCATCCCCCTTCTTTTAACAACATCTGGGACCAGCTGTTATAGTTTTGGGGGAGGGATGTTGTCCCATTCTTGTCTGATGTAGGATTCTAGCTGCTTAACAGTCCTGGGTCTTGCTGTTTTTGCAGTCTATGACACTCCAAATGTTTTCTATCAGTGAAAGGTCTGGACTGCAGGCAGGTCAGTTCAACACCTTCATTCCTCTACTGTGAAGCCATGCTGTTGTGATGGCTGTATGTGGTTTAGCATTGTCTTGCAGAAATATGCAAGGTCTTCCCTGGAAGAGACATTGTCTGAATAGAACCTCTATATACTTCTCAGCATTGATAGTTCCCTTCTAGATGTGTAAGCTGCCCACGCCATAGTCACTAATGCAAACCCATACCATCAGAGATGCAGGCTTTAGAACTGGGCCAGAATAATCAGCTGGATGGTCTCTCTCCTCTTTAGTCCACAAGACACAGATTCTTTGTTTCAAAAAATATTTCAAATTTTGATTCATCTGATCACAGAACAGTTTTCCATGTTGCCTCAGTCCATTTTAAATGAGCTTTGGTCCAGATATGACAGTGGCGTTTCTGGGTCGTGTTCACATATGGCTTCTTCTTTGCATGATACAGCTTTAACTTGCCTTTGTCGATGGCACGGTGGACTGTGTTGACAAACAATGATTTCTGGAAGTGTTTCCAAGCCTGCAGTGATTTCCAGCACAGAATCATGCCTGTTTTTAACGCAGTGCTGTTTGAGGGCCTGTAAATCATGATCATCCAATACTGAGCTTCAACCTTGTCCCTTGCTTGCAGAGGTTTCTCCAGATTCTCTGAATCTTCTGATGACATTATGTACTGTAGATGATGGGGTATATGCAGACAGCTGAACCTCTGCCTATCTTTAACTCTGAGAGACTCTCCCTCTCTAGAGTCCTTGCTTTATACCCAGTCGTGATTTGTTGTCAGTTTAGCTGCACCCCCCACCCCCTGCTGTTTTTCATTAGCACTGCTTGATTTTCCAGTCTTTTGCTGCCGTGTCCCTACTTTTGTTAATTGTGTGTATTGCTGCCATCAATTTTATAATGAGCTAATATTTTTCATTAAATGGTAAAATGTCTCAGTTTCAATACACGATGTGTTGTTTAGATTCTGTTGTGAATAAAATGTGGGCTTATGAGATTTTAAAATCATTGCATCCTGTTTTTATTTACTTTTTACACTGCGCCCCAACTTGTTTTTGGATTTGGGAGATCAAAAAAGTTGTAAAGCATAAGTTACAGCCATATCCTAGTAATCACAGATTATCTTCGCCAATTTTTGTAACTTTTAATGCTGCTGCATTTGACTTTCTGAATGATAATGTATTGGTAGTTACAAGTTTTAACATTCTTCCTTCATATTCCTAGCTTATTGATATCTAAAGTTGATAAGTGGGCCGATAATAATAGAGGAGGGGTGCTGCATGTGCCTCCGGGGCCATAAGTTGCATATTCCTGCAAAATACCCACTTAAAAATCAAACAAAAGAGCTGCAACGAGACAAGAAAAAAGACAAAACGCACAACCCCATTATTAAATCAATAAAGATTTCAACTAATTAGGATTTATTTTAGAAAAAGAAGAGTGCAGAGTTCTATTTAACTTCACACCAGGAACAATTTCTCCCTTTTAATTTCCTTTTGAGTTATTTTATTAGCGTTTGTAGCAATTGTATTTTCCAAATGGTAATGGCATCATAATTTGTTTTTAACAAAGGCTAGACTCAGATTTATCCTTGACTGCTTTAAAAATCAATGGTAATTACTATTCAGTGATAATTCTGTTCCAGACAATCCAGCATAACCTTTAAAGGGATACGTTCATGGTCCACAAACATTCAATGTAGAAACGGCAGAAAAATAAGGAGGCTACTTGAATACAAAACATTTGATTTGATGCAAATCTGCCACAGGAAAATGGAGAGGAAGGAAAAGACCCCAGACTGTGTACATTCTTTATTCTGAGGGATGAAGGAACTTCACATCCCACAATCCAATGCATTCCCTTTATCCACTGCTAATGATAGCTTTTAAACTTTCAAAACAAATGGGGACCCTCTTCCTGTATTTATCTCATTTTTGCTAATAATTCCATGTAGTATACTGCACTTTTGTTCCATGTAGGGTGGAACAATGTATCCTCTTACAATTTGCACTCATAAAAGTGATATTGCAAGATGTTTAATATGAGTCGTGGGACTTGAAGCAAACCATGCTGTAACATCTGCCTTGTTTGACGAAAACTAAAACCACAATCTATCTTTTTTCCATGACTAACCAACAATAAAGTCTCTCTGATATCACCAGCATCAGTCAGAGGAGTCAGTATTATGCATTCAGAGTCTGTGAGTCTCCTGTATGTAAAATCATTCAGTCTACAGGTGTCACTGTAGCTGTCACAGATACACCAACATGAGGCTCCAGGCAGACGATCAGTTACACAAAGCCTGTGAGTCTGTTTATTTTGGCAGCTAATTCAAATGTAGTCTTATGCCTTATTTCAATGGGATTTACATTACCTAGGGACCTCTGGTAGGGGTGTAACGGTTTATGGAGATCAAGGTTCGGTTTGTACCTTGGTTTTGGGGTCAAGGTTCGGTTCATCGATAAAAAAATAAAAAGTACCAGATTTATAATTCTATATGTGTCTCACTTTTTTTTTTGTTAAAAAAAAACAAACTCTTAAAAACTCTTAAAACTCAAACTCTTACTTTAAGAGGGAAATTTTCAGAGGGGGACTATTAATTTTGTCTACACCTGTAATAAGGAAATAGTGACATCTTGGCACAGTGGAGAAATATCATGGATTTTGAACATCAGTGGTCAAGCACTCACATTTCAGTCTTCTTTATGAAAACTAAACCAAAGTTTTGTTCAAGTTTTCATCACCAAAGATCCATTATTGGCTAGTCTTAGTCTAGCCGTCCTCATGAAAACAGGTAGTATAGTCAACAAACATTTTAGGAAATGTCTATTTTGGTTTGCTTCATATCTCTCAAATCAAAGTCTTTAAAAATATGAAGCAGCATTAAAATATACCATACAGACTTCCTGGTCTACCAAGCTGAAACATTATTGTGAGGTTAATGGTGTGACTTATGTCTCCTTTTTATTCACTACACAAACTCGAACACTGTTTTATTGTTTTCACACCATTTTGGGGAATTAAAAACACCCTCTTTCTTTACATCCCTTATTTGCTGTGAGTGGTGAACTAGAGGTTTTTAAACTGATACACTTTGCAAATTACAGCTCATCTCTGCCCATCTAACAGGCCCACTATGGGCACTGGGTGTAGCTTTTATGGTTCATCTTTTACATTAGTCCCTCTGAGTGCTGCTTCCTTAAAAGTAAAAGGAACTGTTATACAATTTGCCTCCATTAAAACAGACTATTTTAGAGACCTTTCTTTATGTAACAGTGCTACACATTCTGAGTCTGCAAGGACACATCCAGACAGAGCGATTGTGAAACTCTGGGGACCATCTCATTTGGAATAAATGTTAAAAAATGAATGGCAAGGGCTCTGTTGGACCCACAGCGGGGCCTGGATGTCTGTGCTTTTTCTTGGCTGCAGCAGCGGGCAATTTTCAATAATGCAGAGAGCAGAAAGCTGTCAAAAAACAGAAGTACAGCTGTGTCTGTAAAAATGGCTCGCAAATCCATTTTATTATATAAAATGTTATAAAACTGGAGGAAATGCTTAAAAGAGGCACATTTTGAGGTGGAGGCAGTACAGCTTACCAGAAAATAAGCTATTTTTTCTTATAAACCACTGAAATAGCTGAAAAATCAACAGAAATAGATACTGGGCATTCAGCTGGCTGCGGTAAAGTAAAAAATAACACATGACATTTTATTTTAACATTAACTTTGCCACAAATTTAAGGGTGTCTTCACAGCCATTTTCCACAACAATTAAGTAATAAAGCTCTACTGTCATTGGGCCATAATCTTTTGAACATACAACGGTGTTATATTGGTGCCCCTGTCTGTTTATTCATATTTTCAGAGTGCCCAAGAGCATTGCACAGCAAGAACTCCGCATACACGCTCACTGTCCCTGACAATGCATCACAGGGATTTACAATCCTAGTGTTTACACGTTGATATGAAGGTCCACACTATGCATGAACACTATATCTTATGTGACAACCAAAAATCCTGGTATCCCTGCATGCTGTGTGCAACAATGCTGCTGCTGATTAGAATGAATGAGGATGAATTAGCCACAAGCTAAGAAGCTAGTGGTACATCTTTAACAGTTTTTCGCCTTCATGTATTCATAAACAGAGGACAAACTGATTATTGATTACTGATTATTTTGCAAATGAACCTGTAGTGATCAAATTAAAATGACAACTTCGTTAAAGACAACAAGTTGTGATGTGACGTTTAGGAATAAATGGCTCCTTTTGTGAGTGTTTCTTTTTCTTCTATTTTTGTTGTTTTAAAGATATAAAAAGGCAAAATGCTTCCTAAAGGAGAGCCGTTTGGGAACCAAAATATTGGCTCTTATTGCTGAGCTGAGCCAAATAATCTGGATCTCTAAAAAGAGCCGCAATTCCCAACACTCCAAGTAAGGCTGGCTGGACAGAAATAGAGCCATGCTTCTTGTTTACTTGCAGGATACAGCAGATCACATCACCTCATGGGGCGGTCTTTAAAGACCCTGTAAAGTGAAATCCAAAATTTGTAACTCACTAGATATGTTGGAATATGGTTGCTGTAAACATTTGAAAACACTGAGATCCACATGTGACTGAATTTTGGATTTAGACTGTTAGAAAGTTTTTCACCTCTTTCCTGGCTGGGTTTAATGTGGGCGGGGCCAATATGTGGGCTGGTGATGTCAACGGTCTACAATGAGGGAGCCCCCCCCCAACGCAACAATACAAATTCACAGAGTAGTTCATCTCAGTACAGTCTGTTGTTAGCTGATGTTACTGCCTTTATTGAAAGTTAACAGTCAGTTAAATGCTGTTTTTTTGTTCATTGTGAGGTAAATTTGCCAAATCTTTCAGTTTATCACAGTGGTCTATGGATCATTTAAAGCATCGTAACAGAGATTTGAGCCAGAAAATGGACTTTGTCTCTTCTCTGGCACAGAGCCAGGCAGCTGCACTCTGATCAAAAGGTCACGTAAGGTTAAGGGGCGGGCTAATAGCATGAGTGCTTTCCTCCATTCAGACTGTAGCATTGTTTTTAAACGTAGAGATGTTTTATCTGACTGAAATTTGACCTGGCGGTTCATAACACCATGTGCAACAAACCTAAAATAAAGATTCATCATCACTTTACAGGGTCTTTAATGTGCACCTGTATGCTTGGTGTCTGCATAACCGGTCCACTCTGGATCAGGGCGTCCCAGACCATCTACATATGACGTCTGAGCTATCAGATATAAAACTGTTTTTGCACTGAGGTACATCCATGCAAAGTGTTAATGATTTCCACAAAAAAATAAAATATTGTGTAAAAGTTCATTATCTCTTGTCATTTACTTCAGAAAGTTACATTTCCATTCATTCTAGATTCATCTCATACAAAGTGAAATATTTCCAGACTTTTTGTTTTAATCTTGATGATTACGGCTTACAGCTCATGACAATTCAAAATATTAGAATATTGAGGGAATAGTCCAGTATTGCTTGCTATTATTCTATTAGGTTCAATTTTGAGACAATCTGTAGCAAGTTATTTCAAAAATAGTTTCTCACCTTTAACATGTAAAAAGGGAGGGTTTAGCCATGCAAACTCATTCATTCTAGCTGTCCTTAGATATTTAATTTTTGCAGCCCATTGTAGAGATCAAGCAAATTAAAATTCAATTGATCTTCATTCATCTTTGAACCAAATGGATAGAAAGAGAAATTAAACTATGATGAAATACTTTAAGCCCTTAAACTGCAGTTTAACTTTCTCCAAGTGAAAACATCTGGAACTCTCAGGCGTTGTTTACTTGATTTAAGGTGGTTTACTCCATTCTACCCACAATAAAAACTGAGGTTTTACTTTTACTCCCACTCAGGCTTATGCAACTAGAATTCCTAAACAATAAATTATTGGAGAGAAAAGCTGTTTGAATTTTACATAAGAGAGCTGTTGTATTCGCACAAAGCCTTTTTTAAAAAAAAACACATGAAAGTGAAGTAGAGCCGAGAGAGAGCTGTTTCAAGCCAGATGAAAAGCAGCCATTTTGAAAGCCGCTGTACCTGGCCTCCTTTCAGGAAGAGCACCGAGCTTTTCTCAGGTTCAAAACAGTTCAGCGCTGTTGGAGATACTGCTTATGTTTCCAGGTCTGCTGCTTTTTTTTTTTTCCTGTGAGCCAATTAGTCCGAACAAAAATCAGGAAAAAAACGACAGCAGGCAGCTAAAAAACAAGCGGTCGTTCTTATACTCTGTGAGGATCACTAGGACGTTTCGGTTTGAGATGAGGAGAGAAGCGATAAAGCCCAGCATGAGCAACGTTTGTTGAAAGAAGCAGTTATTGCATCTGTAGTGATGGAAACTGTGGGCATGATGCTGAGTCGCCTTTCCAGAATCACCAGCAGAAAACACAGTTGATGCAGCATCTTTTAGAGAGGCTCCCTCGGTTTTACAAAAACAACAGAGAAACACAAAAATCATCATAGTTTGTTTGGTGCGTACCTGTGGTTTCTCTCTGAGCTGGGCAGCTTCAGTCGGGTGGTTAAAACGGAGGATTGTTCCTCTTCCCAGCTCGATGATGGCGCCTGGTGAGAAACCAAAAAACACAAAACAAAAATCACATGTTAAAATTTTTCTTGTTTGTTTTGTACCATTGGTCTGGATAAATACTTGATTTCTAAAGGCTGCAAGGTGTTGATTAATTCCTGAAAACTGACACCGACAGGAAGTCATACATGTTAAATTGTATGTTTTTCTATATGTAAAACTAAATTCTAGGACACTGCACCAACAGAGTTCATCAGGAACAAATACAAAATTACACAAAATGGGAATAAAGTAGATCATCAGCGCTGATAATCAGATAATAGATAATCAGAGTTGATCTATTAGTAAAAAATCTTCTAACAGGGATAGCAGAGTCTATCCCATTTCCACAAAGCGCCCTAGTAACCTCCTTTCAGCACTGCATGGCTCTGGCAGTGGGCTGTGGTTTTCTGAGAAGTTCCTATAGCTTTATGATTTTATGAAATTAGTTCACACATCACCCTTCAGCTAAAGAGAAGACAGTTAATCACTCTCAGCACTGTTTGATTGGTTGGAGATCAGAGCTGCATAATTAATCAAATTGCAACCACACTGCCTGCAGAGAGACCTTAACCCTCTAAGGTCTAAGGGTATTTCCTCAGTTTTTACATTGTTTTTTAATTCCCCTTTTTAAGGTACTTGGAGATAGCACAATACCAAAGTGTTTATACTAAAGTTTTCAAGACAATCTCAGCTTTATGCAGACACCCTTTGTTGTACTAGAGCAGTGGTTCCCAAAGAGGTTGTCACGGGATGCTTTCCAAAAAATAAAACATAGAAATTTAATATTATTTATAATCACACATTTCATATCATTGTAACAAAATATTGATAAAAAAGAGTTCTATTTGGAAAAAAGAAAACATAGATATCAAGTGATATTTCTGCTTCAATAAAAACTACCTAAAATGCAAGTTTTATACATGATGCATTGTGCAACATCGTGCACTTTATCCACTTCAAGCAAGAGGACCTGGATGCAGCCGAGGACCTCCACTTCACACCGGGAGCCATATCTTGTCTTCTAATACCGGAAGTTACTTGAACTGAACGTCTTCTTTGTTGTTTTTTCTGTGTTTCCGCCATGTTAATATAGGCAGGTCCGCCACATAAGGAAATACAAATAGATGAAAAATACGTGAGTTTCTGGGTTAACAAGCACAGTGATAACATTTCATTAATTATAATGAATCAATTTGTGATCCAAACTTAAGTATCACTGAGCACAGACATAATATGTGACGGGAGATTGACTGGCTGGCTGGATGTCACTGCCATGTTGCCAGAGGCAAGTCGGCTACATCACTCAACACAGTAAACAAGGACTGTGCTCATTTTTGGAATAAAAAGCTCAAACGATGAGATTACATGGATTTGAATGAATCATTTATAATAAATGATCCATGTTAAAATAATAACTGACAGTGAAACATCAAAGCAGTCTGCTTTCTTGTATTTTATCAGTTAAATGAAAAGATGAACTCCATGATTTAAAATAAAATAATTTTATAAACAATTTCATATATGTATACGTATTTTTTATTTTGAATTTATATATATATATATATACACGTATATATATATATATATATATATATATATATATATATGATCATTTGAGCTTTTTATTCTGAAAACGTGCACAATCCTTGTCTACTATATTGAATGAGGTAGCTGACTTGCCTCTGGCAACATGGCGGCGACATCGGCATCCGGCCAACCAGCAAACCTCGTGTCACATCTTATGTCTGTGCAAAGTGATATTTGAATTTGGATCATAAATCTGTTCATTCAATTATGTAATTGCTGTGCTTGTCAGTCTGAAACTAGCTTTTTGTGCGAAAAAAAAACCTAGCGTTGCCTTTATTAATATGGTGGCGAAGCAGAAAGAAAACAATGAAGAAGACGTTCAGTTCAAGTGACTTCCAGTATTAGGAAACGAGATATGGTGGCACTCGTCCGACTTCCGGTGTGAAGTGGAGGTCCTCAGCTGCATCCAGGTCCCTCTCCCCTCAAGGGAACGTGGGTGTCCCCGAGCTCTGACGCCATTATTTCAGGGGTCATGAGCTTAAAAGTTTAGAACCCCTTTCCTAGAAGGCTGAATAAAGAGTTATTTTAGTCCAAATACTTGTATCTGTGAAAGTTTTTGAATCTCTTGTTAAAACACACCTTTACTGATGTGGACGAATTCTTTCAGTGCTTGAAATAGGTTTACCAAAGTCTTGGCTTCACAAAAGCAGTGAAACATATCATTGGATAGTAGATAAGTGCATATGCAGAAAACATATTTAAAATAAATTTTGAGCATAAATGTCATCTGTCATTCTTTTTTCACCAAACGTCTCAAATATTAGAGAAATAATCTGAATAAATACTTCAGCTTCTCTTCACCATCATCAGAGAACAACAGGTCTAAATCTCTCCTCTTGCTCTTGTCTCTCACTTAACCTCCTGCAAAAACTGTGATAGGGAGGGCCTTAGGGATTCCAGAGTGTCAATTGGCTGGCAAAACTTGACAGACAAAAGATTCAACCAGTTATGAATGCACAAGTTGATGGACAAAGGATTCATCCAATGTCACACAGTGAGATGTGACAACATGTATCCACTGCTCTCTTATTGGCCCTGTAACTCAGCTATGAATCACATGGGATGGCAAGTGAGGGAGGAAGTGAAAGATGAGATTCTACCATTCATCTAAGTGTTTGAAGCGCATTTCTACAACTTTAAATGACAAAGATATTAATAAACAGAGTAAAAACGTCATGAAAATGCAACAGCACGTGTGCTGACCTCAGAGGGTAAGATCAAAATGGCACCACTACTGCACTTTGTAGAAGAACGTTTCATTTCAAAAAAGGAAAAAAATGGAATTTATTTTGAGAGGAGTAATGTAACAACATCAGGTTTGTATTTTTTGATTTATCTTAATATTTATATCATCCAAGCTGTCATTATTCTCTGCATTTCCCTTGATGACCATGCAAGGAGACTAATGGCACAATTTATTTATTATATCGTCACCACAAATTACAATATTGTCCAGTAAAGTCACAATTTCACATTGTTACCAAATCATGCTGCACTTCTGGAGATGTACCTGCTGGCAACTATGTGAATGTGGATGTGTCCCCTGCATTGCTTTGTTGCATCAGCTGTGCAAGTCCTCAGAAATTAACACAATATAAACACGACATGACGGTTTAAACGTGTGTAGTAGGGCCAGACCAAATGATGAACCAAGTCCACATTTCTCCACAGTTTTACGATCTGTTATTGTCTGTGCACAGAGGCAGACGTGTCTGTCAAACTAGCTCGGGTGGAAATTTCTGTTTTAGAAGCTGAAGTATAAACCTTTAAAAAATTAATGAAAACAAGACGGGTGTTACAGTTCAAAAAGTGACTGTCTAAACTGGTGACTTTCAGGCGAGTGAGTCAGCTCTTGTATTAGTTTAATTATTCATTGATGAAGAGGACATTTTGTTGTAATAATAAAAACTAAACAAAGAAACACTGACAAGGACACCCGTTTCCAGCAGCTGGTGTAACCATGACATCTTTCAACAAAGTCAGCTGAAAGTCACCTGTTAACACGGCCACAAGATAAACTGATACACCAGAGGCATTACTTTCTTAATGCTCTCTACTGTGGCCTTGTTCTTGACATATGAGGTGCTGTTCTGGTATGATTATACATTTTTGTCACCATTTTTTATTTAAGAGCAGAAAGGAGAGATCTTATGTAAGTATTCCTTATTAGAATAAAGATCTGAAGTGTTGTGTAGAATGATCAGGGGGCAGCGACTATTTTTTGTTGAATTTATTAACACGGCTTTAGTGAACATAACATAACGTGGCTCTTGATCCACTGACTGTAGTCCAGGGGTGTCAAACTCAATCACAGCAGGGGCCAGATTCTGAACTTGGGTCTCACCTGAGGGCCTAACAGGGTCCATATTTAACCAAGAAATGTCAACCTTATTTCCACCAGGAATGAATTATGGGGATAAAAACCTTAGCACTGATGAGAAATGATTTTTTGATGAAAAGGTGAACATGATAAGTTAAAAACTCAAAATCCAAGATAAAAAGTCAACCTTATAAGTTTAAAAGGTAAAAACATGATATTTAAAGCAAAAATAATGTTTTAGAAGGCAAAATATGAGATAGAATATTAAAACCAAGAATTTTAAAAGTCAAAAAGTCAGATAAAATCCGAAACCATGATTTTTAACAGTCAGAATATGAGGTAAACATCAAAATCATGAGTTTCAAATGCCAAAATATGAAATAAAATTTAAAATCATGAGTTTTTAAGGTCAAAAAATGAGATAAAAGTTAAAGTTAGGTGTTGAAGTAGACAAAACGTGAGATAAAAGTCTAAATTATGACTTTAAAAGGTCAAAATCTGATTTAAAATTTAAGATTATAAATCTAAAAGGTAAAATATGAGATAAAAAGTCAAAGTTTTGAGATGCAAGGGTTAAAATATGAAATAAAAAGTCAAAACCATAACTTTTAGTCATAACTGTGAGATGCAAAATTGAAAAAATAGAGAAAAAGCTAATTTCTTCCCCACATTCCTAACTTTTTATCAAATTATTTTTACCGTTTACTTTTTCTAATTTTTATGACTCAACAAGGATAATATAAATTATCAAGGTTAAGTTCACATTTTTTTTACTGGAGGAAATCTGCAAACCTTATACTGGTGGGCCAGTTATAATAAAAATATCATATGATCTGGTGGGCCGGGTATAACTGCACTACGGGCCGGATTTGGCTCCCGGGCCTTGAGTTTGACACCCCTGCTCTAGTCTCAGTCCGCTGTGAAGCCCCCCTGAGTTGTTGAATCTGCTTTATTTGACAGTCCTCTGAAGGCTGAGCTCATCCTTGTTACTTGTGCTCTTTTTCTTATTACTCTTACCTTCCAGTCAACTTTCCATGAATAAGCTTTGATACAGCCTCTGTGAACAGCCTACCCTTTCAGCAGTGACCTTCTTGGCTTACCCTACTTGTGAATGGTGTCAAAAGTTGTCTTATGGACAAGAGTCAAGTCAGCAGTCTTCCCCATGCTTGTGGTTGTGTGTACTGAACCAGAGTGAGGGAATGAAGGCTCAAGAAGCATCAGCAAACTTTTTAACAATATTCTAATATTTTGGGATATTGGAATTTTTTATATTTGTGGGCTGTAAGTCGTACTCATCAAGATTAAAACACAAAAAGTCATGAAATATTTTCCTTTGTGAAGTCAATTCCTAGATAGTCGAGCTATAAGGACTACCAACCATAAAATCTTTTCTATGCAGAGCTGAAGAAGTAGGACAAACAACTTGAGTAGAGAAAGAATGCAGTTTTAGTTAAGTAACAGTGTTTTACAAAATCTTGTTAGCTGAACTTGCATGCAGGTGTCCATTTAAATGCATAACTTCTGCCAAATCCCCATTTAGTAGACTGCCAGTGTTGCATTTAAAGCATAATGTGTTCTGCCTCTTTCCACACAACACAGGCTGTTTTCATCCATTGTTTACTGAAACACTAGTGAGTGATACTCCTCAGACTACAGATGGAGACCAGAACACATCCAATACCAAGATCAGCCTCTTAGATCCTAAAAATTAATGCAGAATCTGGAAATAGAGATTAAAATGACAGGCTGTTGTCGACCATTGTACAAGCTGAATAATTCCCTTCGAAATGTCCAACCTCCGAAATATCTGTCTCTGCTGAAAGAACAGTCCTACGCCCACATGTCACCCAGAAATTCCTAACAAAAGACATTTTTACTGACATTCTTTTTTACAAAAATGCTGCACCAACCTCCGAGCTATGCATTGCACTGTAGAGACTGGCATGGGCGTATTGTTAGACGTTTCAGATCAGATGCAAGCGGCAGTAAAAGCCCCTAGTCTGCCAGGAAACCTTTAGAGGTTCTGCAGAGTATCTATAATGTATAAAAAAAGGTGAGAAGCAGACGATTTTGGCCATGAGAATGTTCCTGTCATCATAAGATTTGCAGTGAACTGCCGCCGCACTGAACTCGAGGAAAAAGTTGACAAATTGCACAAAAAGTTCTCCAACATTTTCCTCTGCTATGGAAAAGTGAATGAATTGTGAGAAAGAACACAATCCCTGGTGTGATTGGCAGCGACCTCGACCAGGGGGATAATTTACCAGAGAAAATAACTCCGAGGAAACTTGAGAGGTCTTGTAGAGCTGTAGAATTGAAGTGATATTAAGGTTTATATATCAGACTCATGCTCATATGGCCACAGCCACAGATTTTCTTGGGGTCTTCTCCAGTTCTCCTCCTTTCTTCTCTCTCAGCACAGCAAATACTAATCTTGCTAGTACTAATGACTTCTGACGAGTGACAAAGCACCTGAGAGGACGGCCTGTGATGGATTCCAGCTGCTGTTGGACTGAAAATTACTATCATTTGTTCAAGAAAATAGCCTGAGATGCAGCCGTTTCTGAAGGGGATATTGGATAAATTGAAATGGTTATAAAGGAGACTAGCGTAGCAGGGCCCTCCGCTGCCTGCTTCTCTGTGCAGTTTTTATCTCTGGAAAGCAAAGCAGTGAGGATGAGGCGGCTGTGAGCGGCAAAGCTCCCAGGCTCGGCACGCAGGCTTTGCTCAGGGGGGCAGGAGTTTCAGCTCTGCTTGGCTCTGTCCTTTGAAAGGTTAATGCTCTGGCCCACTTCAAACCTGCCGGCCCTATCAACTCCATCTGCCAATTAAATGGAGGGCCTGGGGCTTTGTCTGGAGCTTTGTCCGGGGCCTCTCGCCCTTCAAAATGTTTAGTAAGAGAAATGGCATCTGCCCTGCAGAGAGCTGTGTTCACAATCCACTCATGCCCTGTGAATGCCGTCGAGAGGGACCCGGGGACATAAAGTGGATTTCATTTGCAGATGTGATGCAGTGATCTCATATCACTGCATTCAAAATAGATGAATGTGTTATTGCTTCCCACGAGCTGAATAATTGGGAATCTGAGAGACAAATCTTCATTATTTAAGACGTGGCTTTGTTTCCCTCCTCCTCCTCGTGATCATTAAAGAATATAGGGAGCGTATTAGCTTTGCAGACATGCTTACCCTGAGTCAGCTGGCAGGGATCAGTGACCGCAGAGCCGTTGACTGAGCACAGTGCACCATCCTGAGGGATCAGAGTCACAGTCCCAGCACAGTTCTCCAGCACACAGTGTTCACTGAGGAGCCCAGGCCCATGGAGCACTACAATACAATTAAAAACGAAAGAATCAGAGGAAAATGGTGATTTTTCTGTCCAATCTACCGCAATCAGGCAATGCAACTATTTACAGTCTGACATATTACTAAGATTTCACCTCTTCTCAAAAAATTAGCGATGAAAACTGACCTTTGGAAAGAAACACTTGGAAGCTTTGCCTCCTCTCCTGCAGAGTGTCAGTAGTGGGTGTGGCTGTCAACGTGAGTGTGTCTGTGTCAGATTGGAGTGTGTGAGTGTGATCAGGTCCTGGTGCTGAGGCTGATTGACTGCTGCAGAGATTGCTGCCACCTGAGAGACTCCAGAAAGTCTACAAATACCTGCTGCTGCAGCCTGCTCTTCCTCTCTACTCCAGCCACTTCCAACAAAGCAGCTTGTGAATTGTAGCCTCTGTGTGTTGTGTGTAATTATGACCATTCAGTGAGTATCTAAGAAGTTAGTAGTAGTATCCAAACTACTTAAAACTTAACTGTGCTACCTTTGAGCTTCAGACATCCAGTCATAGTGATACCTGCTTTTACTGTTGTTTTAGGAAGAACATTTTGTTACCTGCCAGGTTTCAGAGTTTTATACATAGTGTTTAGTTACTTAAAAATGTTGTAGCAGCCAACCTTTGTTAACTTTAAATTAGGAGCTGCTTAGATTGTGGTTAATGCTACACCACACTTTGTGTTAACTGAGATTTGAATACCCCAGTTTAAAAAAAAAGGGGGGGGGTGCTTTGTTGTATGGTTATTTTGGCTTTGTGTTAGCAAATAACCCACTGGGTTCATCTTTTGAGGAACTGTGCTGCTTCTTGGGAGTGGATGGAGACTTGGGGCAATATCATGTCATGTCTAGGTTCCCCTAGACCGGGGACATAACACATTTCAGATTAAATCACAAAATCTTGATAAAACAAATTCAGTTTGACAACATCTAACTTTAGTAACTATTGAATCAATTAGCTACACCATTCTAAGTCAGTAAGGGCTTAAATTCATTAGTAAGAGATGTTAGCATACCAAAGCTACATAATAAAGACTTCTAACTCATAAATGCTAAGCGCTCACAGCTTCTATTGGCATTAAACCGATTCCTAGCTAACCTAACAATAAACTTATAAACATAACATATCTGACAGAATAGTTTTTAAAGGATGAAAAGAAGGTGTTTTGCAAATTTCTTTATTATTAGTCAGTAGTAGGGGGCTGTGTATTGTGAAATTGTTAGTAACTGAACATTGTGATGCATCACTCAAACATGGCACATTATTCCTTAAAAGGAACCCTGCATGATCAGACGAGTTCACCTTGTTGGATAGATATTTGTATCTCTCAAATGTATATTGAAGTAAAAAACTCCCTAGATATCCCAGATATCTGCAACTCACCAGGAGGCCGCCATGTTTTGGTCCGTGCTGGTAGTGTGATGTCACAGTGCCGCAGTGCTCCTCACCGTTGCTATGCAGTAACTGTTCTTCATACGATTTTTCTGCTTGCAGCTGTCGCTGCCATAACAGCTTTCATACCAGAAACGAGTTTGCTGCGTGTTTTGTCTCCCTGCTGTCAAAGCTCTGTCATTCCTCCTAATTTTACCTCAATAAACCACCCAACAAGGGACTGCATTCAGTGTATAGCGGAAGCGTCCCGGGAGCTTTTCAAAATAAAAGCAATAGGATCATACAAAGGTAGTTTCTCCAAAGAAATGCTCAAGTGGACTTTTACTTTGAAAAGCGCACACAGGAAGTGTTTTCATACTGTGTTTCTCTTTATCTCAACCGAGTGGAAACAGAAAGCTTTATAAAGAGTAGATAGTTGGGGAACAACTTTATTAAACAGACAGATTTTAGCTTGTGGCCTTCATCTGGTTCAGCAAGAAATGGATTTCAAACATATTCTACCAATGTGGATGTAAATATTTGCTACAACAAGGTAAACATGGCTCCGTATTTATCATTTTTATGTCTAGTTTGACCAATAACTGCTTGTGGTGCAAATAAAAAAATAGAAGAGACCTCAAATTTTAAAACTCTCCATGCGCAAGACTTGGAGCGTTTCAGAGATGCAGCCCCACTGCACAGGGACGGCGAGGAGCGCTGCAGCACTGTGACGTCGCACTACCAGCAGGGAACAAAACATGGTGGCCTCCTGGTGAGTTTATAAACTCAAATTACTCAAAATGCAGATAGGTAGTGTTTTAGTTCAGTATATATACAAGAGATACTAATATCTATCCAACAAAATGAACTTGTCTGATCATGCAGGGTTCCTTTTAAATAATGCCTTTGAGCATCTTTGATACAGAAGATCCCTGCAGGCTGAATCTAATGCTGTAACCTTGACTTACCAATACCCTGGCTGCATGATGCGGTTTCACTCCCGATCAGGGTCCTGCCCTCCTACAGGAAGATCAAAATCTCATATTACATGGTGACCATACTTTCAAACCTCCAAACAGGGACACTAATTTTACCACTTCTACATGTATGAGTTCATGATACAATTATATTGTTCATCAGTACTCCTTTCAATTCATATATGGTGCCTCAGCAGATTCAAATCATGCCTCCCAAGATCAACCAAAAGCCTCAGCTTTGACATCAGACTAATCAGTGTTGCAAGCATTGCTCTTTGTTTTGGTGTTTCAGTAGGTTAAAACCAGGACATGTTGGTGTTTTGATCATTTGACAGGAGTCTGGATCTTCAAAACATGATGGTTCCAGTCAAATTAGGATGTATGCTCACCCTGTCATAAAATATTAAAGAACTTGACTGGTCCGAAAATGATTTGTGAATTTTTCTATGAATTATATGAAAATGTACTTTTAAATAATACAGGATGATTCTAGCACTCAGCAGGTCCTTGTCGATGCATATCAGATGAGGTAGCATGCAGTCGAGGGCCACTCCACTCCCCTCTTTCCTCAGAGCCACAGTCTCTTCCTGTGAGACACAAGAGCAGAAAAAAGCTCATTCAGTAGCCTCTAGCAGGAACGGCACAGAATATGAAATAAAAATGCTGACAGACATTTAATGGCAACCAGCAGAAAACTGAATTCTTTATGACTGCTCTTCCTCGCCCGAAGGCCAAGCAGGGAAGCAGCGTTCCAACCATGTGTCGCCATGAAGCAGGAGAGTGGCTAACGGCAAAGCAACGCCATAAATCATTCAGATTATGGTGGCGAGAGTCAAACTGTACATTGTGTTCAGCGAGTGAAACAGACGCAGTGCCAACGCCTGCACAGACACAGGTGGGTCGTACAGCATGCATCATTGCCTTTATTGATACATGGCTACAAACACTGGATGTTGCTATTAAAATACACTTGAGCTTGTAAAATATGTCACTTCAAATAAAAGCAACAAACTTCAGCTTGTCCTTTGTCTTTAACAATCTGCATGTAAGGAGGAGTATAAGGAAGGTCAAACTGGAGAAGAAACCCTGTCACTGCCTATGTATAAAGCTGTGGAGCATGAAAATGAGGAGCAGAAGTAGTGTCTAGAGTTTGAACCATAATATACAGTTTTCTCTTTTGGCAAAAACCTTCGGTTCATCGTTTGTTTAACAAAATTGTGAAAAAAGGGTTGCTTTTTGTTGCAGAGAAGAGGTCTGCGGATGTTTTGTGACAGTTTTTGGGCAAAAGGGGACTCAAGACATGACATGAAAGTTTTTTCTCTAGCTTAAATGCCCCAAAATATCTTTATTTATTCTATCAGTTTTACTGTTTTTATGTGTATAGCACAAATCCATGACAACTTTATCACTAAACACTCCAAAGAAGAGCAGCTCAAGACCCTGGGTCTTTTCAAAAAGTCCAAGAAATAACTTCCTTAGTTCTACCCAATCCACTTTTCCTTGACCTCAATGAAAAAGGGTCAAGAAAAGGTGTAAAGAAGGGGATAGGGAAAGAGAAATGCAGTGATAAAGGGTATCTGACTGCTCTCACACTAAACCGATGTTACAGATATGACTGGTGCCGTTTCTCAAAGCCAAGGAAGGATCCTAAAACAGCCGTTTTAAAAGGATACTATGCCACTGACTGTCATCAGAGGACTGTTCCTATGGAGAAGACCCTCAAAATTTTTCCAAGGACTGAGTTTTTCAAACAGCTGTGAAGCGTAAACATGTTTAAATATGGGTCTGTCTTTACCTAGTCAGCATCACATTGCATTTAGGCCGTGTGTTTGGTTAAAATGCCACAAAAACAGTGTGCACACTAAAACTTTACAAATAGGTTAATAGGCACAGCTTTAATGCTCCCCTTGGAGTGTTCTTGGCCTATCACCCCACACCAGTCCGCAGTGATACTGAGTTCATATGGAGTTATTTGGAGAAAAACATCCCTTCCTATGCAAACTGGCCTTATTGCATTAAGCATCTAATGATGAGGACGGTAACAGAAACACTAGTTGTGTTTCCATTACAGTTTTGTGCAACATAAAAGAGATATCTCTAAAATTTCAACTGAATACAGTTGCGCTTTGAATGTGTTGGATGATTATGGTTACATCTGCAGCAGTTGCCTTGAGAATTTTGACAAAAAGACGAAGGCAACAGATGATAGTACAGAGGCAAAGTCTGGTGTTTCCATTACCAGTTTTTATTGGGCTATTTAGATTTTGCGTATTCTAAGGGTAATGGAAACTCAGCTAGAGTAAAGATAAGCCTACTGTCTGCAAGAGCCGATGGAAGTGCGCAACAGTTTTAGTATAAATGACATAAAATTAAGGTTGGAAAATTTTACTTTAACATAGCTGTTACTAAGCCATAATCAGGAGTTGAATTAGTCTGTTTTTGTAATCCGCGAATGGCATCTTTATGCATGATAAGGATGTGATTATTTTCTTAGGGTTTCCTTCATTCGGAGAGGAAACTTAATCACGGCGGTGCTTCAGTGAACATAACAGTATTGCATTTAATTAAACGCACTGTTATTCTGAATACCCAACCGGGGATGTCAGAATCTGTGTGTGTTTGACACACCTGTTGCAGGTGCGAGCGGGAGAGGAAAGCAGGCACTGTGAAAGCAATGGTCAGAAATCCAGCAGGAGTGGGCGGGAGGCAGGGCTCTAGTCATCTAAATTTGCATGGCAATATATCTCTACCATAGCAGACTGTCTCCAACACAATCACTGTAGCATCAGCTATGTTTACTCATGTAGACCACCCGTGATGTTAGTGTGTATATTTTAGAAAACATCAAAAACATCCGTCCAGTTTCTCAGAAAAGGGTCAGGTTTAGGTTTTATAAAAAAGATTCTTCAGTTCAAAAAAATTTTTAAGGTGGCCTTAGGTATAAATGGGTGCAGCAGATGTGTTTTGCAAAATCCCCTAGTGTTTGCCCTGGACTGTTTTGAACATTGTATCATAAATTTTTAAGCGAATTCACTATTTCCTCAGACCATGAATCCTTTTCAAGATATTAAAAAAGCTTAAACGCATTTTTTTTCATAAAGCATTCACTGTTTGATGAGTGAACAACATTTAGGGGCTTTTTGATTATTTTCAGAATTAAATGCCTTAATCCTAGGAGTAAGATAAACACATTTGTCAAGGATTGTGAATGAATGTTGTAAAAAAGTTTGTTGAACAGTATTAAACAGAGACGTTTTAATGGTTTTCCAATTTTTCAGTCAGTGCACATTTACTCATGCAATGACCCCTTCACAAGATGAAATAAAAAGGCTACAGGGCATTTCTTTTCCATAAATAGAGCAAAATTTGCTGAGAAAAGTGAGGAACTGCAGTAAAATAAGTCATTCTTAGACTATTCCATATTTGCTCCTTCGATTTTTTTCACACATGCATCTGCTGTAATTCCTGCTCTCAGAGACAGGAAAATAGTTTGTACATATTTCATGGCAATTATTGATTTGAACTGTACCATCGAGGCACATGGCAACATGAGGGATGCACAAACAAAATTAATGCATGATTCAGTCCATCTAGTAAAGAAATCCCTGCACTCACCAGCCACTTCATTAGGTACGCTTTGCCAAGGCCACCCATGAGAAGGGTGGGGGATAACGTTTTCTGGGACCCAGAGTCACAGAGGAGCCAATGGAGGATAGCAAAGACATGGGATACCCTAAATTAAGGAGTGATAACCTTTGATTTTTAAGCCTAGACACTCACCTTTGATACTTAAACCCACAGAGGGAATATTTATGAGATTGGTGCGGCAGTATTGCAGACGTTGCAGGTCTGTCTTTCTCCTAACCCTCACCTATAGTCAGGCCCAACCACAGATTCAGCTGGGCGCCTGATAAATCCAGAGAACAGGCCCTCCCCAGTTGATAATATTGAATTGGAGTTTGGTAACAATTTTCAGCTTAAAAGTGTGTCAAGCTTGGAGCCGATGTTGAAGTTATTAATTTGTGCCACTTTTTAACCTCTTTTAACCTTTTTTTCAGCCCATTTTGCAACTTTTGTTTGCCACTTATTATGTTTTTGCCACATTATAAGCCCCTTTTCATCACTTTTTTCCTACCCATGTCACTATAAATCAATTTTTGACACTTTTTAACCGCTTTTCAACACTTTTCTGCCTCTATCTTTTGTTTTTCCTCTCTTAACCATTTTCCCCACTTTTGACCAACTCTTGCTCCTATTAATCATATATCACCACGTTTTGTGCTCATTTTGGGGGATTTAAGCCATTTGGCCACTTTTTTGCCCATTTTGCCTCTGTTAACCCATTTTTATTCTGTTTGAGAGAGGGGGTTGATATTTTGAAGAAGACTGATATTCTGAAGAATCGACATACATGCATGTAAATAGTTGCATTGATAAGAGTGGTCATGATTTCGCTGACCTTCATGCCCCCCCCCCCCCCCCATTTGGCTGGGTCCTGAAAAGCTCTCCCCTTTATCCCCCCTTTTGGGCGGCCTTGCTAATGGTAATAGGCTTTGGGTAGTGATCAAAAGAATGAGATGACAGATGCAAGCAGTCAAAGTAAGTTTTCTCAGGTGGGTGGTTGGGCTCAGACTTCAGCCTTGTCCACACGTAGGTGGAACAAAATCCCATCCCCCCCATTCTAAAAATCATCTTTCACATGAAAACACAAAAACGCACTTTTATGTGCTCTACAGAGCACGCCATGTCAACACCTGTGGTATTCTATTGGGATTTATTTATTTATTTATATAATTCCAGCCACTCAGAGACAGCAACAGTGTCAATGGTGTGAAAATTTTAGTTTAGCAACGCTGAAATTTCATGTTAAAATAAACAGGGTCTTGTCCAGAAGCTTCAGTGTTGGGAGTTGGGAGTGAGTCTTTGGAGTGTTGTATAGGCAGCAGTGATCTCCATAGTCTATTCAGTCATCTTTGTTCATCAATATAGTGGGAGAGCAACAGGGTGTGTAAGCTTGTCAAAAGTTCAGCGTGAACATCAGCGCAAGTTTGGTTCATCACTGCAAAGGAAACCAAAGCAATAACGCTGTACACCTTTGACATCAAACACAGTGTGACGTTACTCACCCAAATCTCAGTTTTCTTCTTCTATACATAAACACTGTAAGCAGTATTTTCAGTGACCTAAAACTCCATTTGTGTACAGGAGGTCAAAACAAAGTTTCAAAAATACCCGCCTACATGTGGGCAAGACCTAAGAGATAGGTTTCATCAACAGGAACCAATTCCAGCATCTGTTCAGGATGCCTCCAGGCTGCCTCCCTGTGGAGGTCTTCGTGGTAATTCAACTGAGAGAAAATCTCAGGGCACATGCAGAACTTGCTGGAGGGGTTATATACTGTATCTCACCTGGCCTGGGGACACCTTGGAATCCCCCAGGAAGAGCTGGGAGATGTTGCTGGAGAGAGGGATGTTTGAGTTGACTTGCTTACTTAGCCTGCAGCGATGCAATCGGTCCCTTGTTATGCAGAAGATGGATGCAAGGACAGGCGGACAGACAGACAGACAGATAGCTGATTTTAACACGGCCTCGGTACTTACTGTTTCGTTCCTTCTCATGTCTTTCCCATGGAAGGATGGATGGATGAACGTATGGACATATGGATGGATGTACAGACGGATGGAGGGACTAATAAATGGAAAGATCAAAGGATGGATGGATGATGGACACATGGAATGATGAATGAAGATATGGATAGATGGACGGACAGATGGAGGGATGGATTAGTGGATAGATTGATGGACGAATGAATTGAAGGAAGAAGGCATAGATGGCTTGACGGATGGATGCATGGAAAGACAGACACATGGAATGGACAGACAGACGGATGGAAGGAAGGATGACATATTTGGTTTGGAATGACAAAGAATTCTTGAATCCATGAAAGATGGATGGATGGATGGATGGATGGATGGATGGATGGATGGATGGATGGATGCATGCATGGAAAGACAGACACATGGAATGGTCGGATGGACGGACAGACGGATGGATGGATGGATGGATGGATTGCAGATTTGGTTTGTAATGACAAAGAATTCTTGAATCCTTGAAAGATGGATAGATGGATGGATGCTGGACACATGGAATGATAGATGGATGGATGGATGGATGGATGGATGGATGGATGCTGGACACATGGAATGATAGATGGATGGATGGATGGATGGATGGATGGATGGATGGATGGATGGATGGATGGATGGATGCTGGACACATGGATGATAGATGGATGGATGGATGGATGGATGGATGGATGGATGCTGGACACATGGATGATAGATGGATGGATGGATGGATGGACTGACGGATGGATGCTGGACACATGGATGATAGATGGATGGATGTATGGATGGACTGACGGATGGATGCATGGAAAGACAGACACATGGATGGATGGATGGATGACAGATTTGGTTTGGAATGACAGAATTCTTGAATCTTTATAAGACGGACAGATGGACAGATGGATGGATGAAGAGACAGATGGATAAATGGACAAATCTATGGATGGATGGACTGATGATAAAACTGTAAATCTGTGTAACAGTATCTTTGTCTTTGTAGAAGGATATGCAGAAAACATTTATTAAATCCTTGTGAACCATTCCTTACACTTTAATATCTGCTGTGCTCCACCGCCTCCAGCTATTGTTGCAGCAGAAATGTAAAAGCATTAGTCACTCTGCCTTAAATCATGTGTCTGTCAAGGACTGACACTCATTTAACTTGGAATAATGTGTTATTTAATTTCTGACTTGGCTGAAAAGGTGCGAGCTAAGCTTCCAAAGAGGCTGTAGACACAAAAAAAAAGTTGGTTGAGCAGTTAATTCGGCAATTATGCACAAAAGAAATGAAGCACTTAGTCTGGGCTGACCTGACATGCTGAATTAAGCCATAAAGAGAAACTTTACTCTCTTGGAAAGTGTTTAAGGGCAATAACCTTTTCTACCCAGGGCAATGGCTGCGGTTCAATAACCGCCAGTGTGAGTGGCCCTATCAGAAGTGTTCCTCTGTTAAGCTGGTGGACTAAAACCTCACATTGCCATGGATTATCATAAGTACCTCCCCATGAGGCAGAGCAGAAAATCTCACATGTGGAGGATTCAGAGGCAACACTCTGCATAAACTAGTTCCCCTCTCTTTCACCCTCCACCCACTCCCTCTGCTCGTATGGACTGGACCGTAAAGACAGACGTGTCCACCATGAGCAGCTCCTCGCTCAATGGCAGCTGCGAGGAGGGAGAAATCCTTTTTTTTCTAATGAAGAGGGAGAGGCATCGACCCCAGCCTCTGCACTTAATTAAAAGGGATTCTTCACAGACTTCATTAGAGGTGAGGAGCAGCCGGGCAGATTAATGCACTGTGTCACTTTCTTCAGACAACAGGAACAGATGAGATCCTCTTATTTTCTCCTCACGTTCGCATACATAAAGAGAAAGTTGCTCCTCACCACACCCAGTCCGCCTGTCAGTCAGTCCGTAAGGGCAAAAAAAGAGAGAGGGAAATCTGCTTTCAGATTGAGGCAGCTGGTGAACACACTGTAATTAACTGTGGCCTACACCAGCAGCCAGGCTCGGCCAGCGTTTAGGCTTCCATTAAAAGCCATCATCTGTGGTTGGGTAGAATTTTTAATGGATTTTTCACAGCTCTTTGACAGTTCAGGTTCCCAACTCGGTTAATATGCATTTCAAAACACACGGCCTTACTGGGAATACCAATCGATTCTTTTCCAACTGCCCATCAGCCTCGTGAAGGAGAGAAACCTAAAACCAAGATAAGGAGGTACTGACTCCAGAACAAATAAACAAGGTAGCATTTGAATGTCCTGTAACAGTTATTTTCCTTGAAAGAGTGTTTTTATACAAGCCTGCTGCTCATAATGCAAGTTTATAAGAATACAGCCTCAGGGAAAGGGGCAATAACTCTGGCATTTTTTCTAGAATTTAACTGGTGGTTAAATTCTAGGGGATGAGTCCTGATTTCCAAATATCTGAACAGTCATTCATCTTTTCATTTTAAGATTTCATATGACTTGTGTCTCATGCAAGCCTAGTAGCATTTTGCAGATTAAACACCAATCACACATCTAAATTAGCCTTTAATCACCTAAATATAACAATGTTGTTTATTCTATTGACTCTGAATAAGTTTTTCATTCATACATAGGGAGTGTGCCCTCCACGGACTCTGCCATCTTGGATTTTTGCATTCTGCATGTTTCTACAGCACCAAAGAAGGGGCCAAATAAAAGACACACAATTTTTAAATTCCACTGGCTGCCACAGGGCATGGCAATCAAGATCAAGAATCTGTTAGATTTTACTAATACCTCCAATTTTATACACCGTACCTTTAAAAATCTTCATTTTTTCCATCACCTGGAGTGCCTGGATGTGATGTTGTACCACTGCCACACAGTGCCTATAGTGCATCTAAAAGCTGTTTGACAGCTGCCATTAAGTGACAGAAGAAGAGAGCAATAATGTCCACAGACAGACCTATAGTGTCACTTGCAAATTCCACATACTCCGTGTCTCCATGTCCTTATTTTGCTCTGACTGACTGGATTTGTTTTTGCTCTGTCCTCAGTTATCATTAAAACTCTGCAAATTTTAACTATCAATAAAACTGTTTGCAATAACCGTAGATGAAATAGCAGTAAATACTGTCAAAACTAACCTGACACACTAGATGGATGTGTTTCACACATCCATCTGGGAAAGCTTCAACAGGAAACGTTTGAGACGCCAGTGAAAAACAACGAAATGGGCATATCCATCTGCTTTGCAAGGTTATGTCAAAACAGCATGCTACTTGGACTTGGTTACTGAGGGAATAAATCACAGAGGTGGACTGGGACAACTAGAAAACTTTTAGAGAAACAGAGCTTGACTGTCTCACTTAAGTAGAGAAGAATTAAAACTATGCACCAATAAATCAACAGGTGAGGGATGAACAACAGCTGATAAAAATAAAATTAACATTACAAGTAATTTCTAGAACAGTGATAGTAGTAAGGATGTGTGCGGTTATAGCCAAAACGGTTAAATTTCTTCATCAAGTTAGCTGGCGTGGGATTTACGAGTCGGTTAAACAAATTACCCATCATCTTTATAAACACAGGCTTGAAATCCAGGTCTATAAAGCTCTTTTAAACTGTAATGAACCTCCCGCCACTAGGGGCCGCTGTAGCTTCAGTTAATGGCTGCTGCCTTACTGTCTGGCACAGATGTAAACCTGAGAAGCTCAGCGGTGGCTTAGCAGTTAGCGTGTAGTAGGAACAGCGCAGTACTACAGTTTTTAAAGTAATAAATGGAAAGAATAATAACGGCTACAATTTCAAAAGGGTCCTCGCTGACCCTAGGTCAGTGCTCGGGCCTTAATAGAGTGGTATGTAGGCTGTTGACGGTTGAACTCAGGTATAACTTCCACCCAAAGTGAAAAGAAGCCACATACCAGACCACAGTATTAATCTGTAAAGAGGAACGAAGATGGGCAGCGCTAGCTTGTAATGTTAGCCTTGCTGTAGAGAGCAGGTATATTAGGCTAAAGTCACACCCGCTCACACTATGATCCTGTGAGGAATCTGACTGTTTTCTAAGGATTTTCTCCTCTTTAGACTAGGCGGTTCATCCATTCATCTATCCATCCATCCATTTTCTATACCGCTTATCCCATTAGGGGCTGCAGGGGCTGGAGCCTATCCCCGCTATCATTGGGCGAGAGATGGGGTACACCCTGAACTGGTTGCCAGTCAATCCAAGGGCAGGCATATCAAGACTGACAACCAGGCATGCTCACACTCACACCTACAGCCAATTTAGAGTGATCAATTAACCTAATGAGCATGTTTTTGGTGGTGGGAGGAAGCCAGAGTACCCGGAGAGGACCCACGCGGTAGAACATGCAGAACTGCACATAAAGGCCCTGACTGGAAACCGAACCAGGAGCCTTCTTGCTGTGAGGCAACCGAGCTAATCGCTGTGCTGCCACGCAGCCCTAGTCAGTTCAACAAAATTCAAATGAGCGGTTAGTCGAATATGGAAATAGGCATCTAGGAACCTATCATGAAGTAGTCCTTTTACTCGGTATCAGTGAGTACTCAAATGCAAGTACATTTACTCCTACTTGTTCTGGAAAATGTGATATCAGTGCATCCTTACTCATATTACTCTGTTATCTTGGCTATTGTAAGAGAAGGGATTATGAAGCAGGTATTCTCTATGCAGACTAAAAATAAATGGTTGTACTCCATACTGTACACCTGCGTCTACCCTGCACTAAACAACTGCTGTGAGAGAGAAGAGCTAGCTGAATTGGTTTTGTATTGAAAATGGGCACTTGTTCAGTAATCTCCACTCTGGGATGCTGTCGGCATGTCCAGTGAATGCAAAACCACACCCACTTACAGAACAGACATCTGTCAGAGGCTGCTACTACTTTACGGAGATTAACATATTAAAAATAGTTTTTGGTTCCTGTTCTGTAACAGGTTTCTCCTGACAGCTCAGGGCTAACAGGCATATCTTAAACAATGGTTTTACTGGTCCCAGAACAGAAGGTTTGCCCCATGTGGGCATGAATCACAGCTAAAGCACACATTACTGGAGTATTTTACACAGTGCAAATTATACATTTTCATGAACTGGAGCCCAGTCATACTGACGTGCAGAATTGAAGGTAAGATGTTGGTAAGAATATGTAAGAGTCATGAAATGCTACAAAGGCTTTTTGTGATGAATAACAGCTGACAGTATGAGGTATAGTGACATTAAACAGAGCCAGGCTCGCAGCATTCAAGGCTTAAGTTGTGTCTTTGTGCTGATTGTTGCATGTTCAGGAAATACAAAGAGGACTGGGATCAAAGAAACACGGTTCATTTTATCCCAGTTAAATAGAGGTTCCTCCCACCACGCGGTGGTACGAGGAGACCTGAAAGGGAGGCCGGGGGAGCGCAGCACAGCTCCTCCTGTTAAGAAGAACTATTTAAAAAGTGTGTCTCTGCACATACAGCCCTGCAGAAGAACAACATTTAACTTTACCCTCTTCCTGCCTTTTTTGTTCTCCCAATCTGTTGCCGTCTCTGTCTGGTGAGAGGCTGCTGAGGAATCCATCTCATATTAATTACTTTCTCTTTCCCACATGCCCTGTAACCAATCTGGGAAGCTGACGATGAATAACTTTGCATTTTAAATCTGCTTTGAATACTGAATCCTGAATTCTGTTTACACCGCTCTTGGTCAACTCATCTCCTTGTGGCTCCAGCAGAAATTTTTCCCTCTTGCTTTCAGCGACAGAAACAATGAAATTAAGAGAAAATGAATCTATGAGGCTTGGAGAATGCTGATATTAATTTATAAAACAGTATGCATGCTACACATTGCACCATATTTCACCATATTTCACCATCAAGTTAAACATGGTGTTTTTTGGTATATTGGGACCCTGTTCTATGTACACGCAACACCTGAAAGGAATTTACTCTCAGGTTGTCAAAAATGTCACTACTTTTCAATACCACATGTGTGAAATGCTACAATCTCTATTAATCTAATCAATATTCATATTTTCAACCAAAGGCAGCCTTAAAGCCACAATATGTGGAATAATTGCACTGAAATGTCTGTTAATTAAAAAAATGACTACTCCAATGTCGTCTACAGCTGCTCAGTGTCAAAGAAATTGCATTTTTACATCTCGCTGATATTTCTGTATATTTCTGTGATATTTCAGCCGTGCACATTTAACACTTTGACTTCAGAAAGGACCAAAGCATAGTGCCAGTGCCATGCCAGGCCATGGTACAAGTATTTTTGGACTGGTATGTTGCTGGCCAAATTGGCTCAAACTCATTAGCAAGATTTCATTTGTCACATTTGACCTCCTGAGCCATAAACTATTCTTCTCACCATTTAGACTTTCCTGAACTTTTTGTCTTAAAGTTTTTAAAACATTAACGCCGTGGTGGACAGTCAAGCTCTAAACATCATTTTCTTCAGGATAACCTGGGCTTTAGGAATTTGTGCTGCAGTGATGTCACTTGGGTTTTAAAAAAGTTATGGGAATATAAAGACAAACGAAAAAATATGCTGAAGTTAAAACTCAGCAACATTAATGAATAATGAATAAGACTTCAAACTTTGCACAAACTTGTTCTCCCTCTTTTTTGGGACCAAAAAGTGAAAAAATAATCATTCTGTGACAAAAAAAAAAATCTTCAAAATATTGACATTTTTAGAAAATAAAAAGTTCTTTGACCTCTTTGTATTAGGTCTATTTGTGCCATTATTCAAAGCAGCTCCTGTCTGCAGTGACACGGAGGGTCACGTCACAGGCTCTCTGTCTCTCTCGCCGTTATGAGTTATTCAGGTCGTCTCCTTTATGATATCAGTGTAAAGCGTTTAGCAGTTTGGTAAAACTTGACTTGACAACTCAACAGCCTGCCATTGGTTGTCACAGGGTGTCACAAAGCATTGTGGGATACATAATGGTGGACAGCATTAGCCACTACCAGCAGAAACAATCAAAAAATTAATTAAAAGTGAATAAAGTGACATTCAAACTTCAGAAATACTGGTTTGAATTTAATCTTTGATACCCAGGAAGTCACCCTCGTTCCAGGCTTGCTAGAAAAGCTCTGTAAGGGCTGCGAGGGTGTGGATATCAGTATTAGAAAGGCATAATGCAAGACTGCAAGACGAAATAAAGTAAGATGCTACAATTTCTGCTTCAAAAGTTATTAGAGGTTTTGTAACCTGTGTCTTTTCTTGTTGTATTTGACATCAGTCTTCGAGGGTCAGCATCTTTACATGAGGAGCTGTGCTGCTGGTAGATGCAGACACATACTGTATCTTTAAGGAATTTATTAAAAACATGACCATGTTTCTGAAGGTAATTAAAGCAATACTGTGGCAGGACAGTGTTCCTACTGGCCAAAGATGGGGCAGTTTGCCTCAGAGGGCCAGACAGAGTATGTGGAGTTTGTGGTTAAGACCAATAAAATTCTGCCTCAGTAACTGTGAGCTTAAATCTGGCAGTATACTTTTGCCACACTAGTTTGTTATTGTGATTGACTTTTGAGACATCCATCACCTTGTGTCTCCCCTAATAATGCAGCTGTGAGTGACAGCTGAGCAGTTCATTTATTATGCAGATAAACAGCTCTGTCCGTTGTTTTGAACCTGTATAAGCATTTAAAGTCAAGGACCAGTGGTTCCCAACCTCATGATAAAAAGTGACCACATGATAAAAAGTGACACCTTGCTATCAAAAAATCAAAAGTTATCTTAAATCTTTCATTAATTAAAAGGTCAAGAAAATGGGCCTACACACAAACAACAAATATTTAATAAAATATCTCTGTATACTATTCAATACATGTCTTTAAATGGTTTATTTAATATGTGCAATTGCTCTGTTGACATCCTGAGAGCAGACAAGGCATTGAGATCTTTGCCCCCCCTTTGGAAACCAGTAAGACGGACCTTGAATCTAAAGCAACCCCACTGCATTTATGCATGTTTAAAGGGGGGAAAACAGCTTACATTTGGGTCAGTATGGTATGAATTTGCAGCCTGTTACACGGGGGGGGGGGGGGGGGGGGGGGCCATGCGTTGGTTTGTTGCAGCGTTTGCCCTTGTCAGCCACCGTACATTTATGTTAAAAGATAAAAACCTCTTGTAATAAATCCCTACGTGTTGGACCTCTGTATGTCATGTGCATGTGCAGCATTTTAAAACCGGCCACTTCAGAATGATGCCTCCTATGTTCCTCTGTACCAAGCTGAACAAAGACAAACCTGTTATGTATGTGCAGCTCTCCATGCAGGAATCCCACTCATCATTTTTCACCCCCTGAGAATGCAAATGCACTGGGAGACAAATGTCAAATCCATAAAGTCGTTCATCAAACACTTAGGAGTTTCAGCATCACCGATGTGCCTGCCAGTCGCTGGTCCAGTGGCCTTTTCGCTGAGGTGTCACCTTGTATCATGCATCATAACAGCTGCTCCTCCAGCTCTAAATAAGGAGTGTATTTTTCAGCTCTGCCTCTACAGATGGACGATGCTGCCTCTGAGTACAAAGCAATCACCTTGTGAACATGCAAACAGATTTATGACACTGTAACTTTAATTAATATGCCGGACAGTCAGAAACAAAAGAGCCATATGTCAATAATCAAGACCTCTTAATTAGGAGCAGTGGCAGCTGCTAATGAGCTCCAATACACTGTCAAACCACTAAATGTCACCTGCTAACCCCCATACAGAGCCAGAATGTTAATTATCCATCATCCACAGCAGACAAAACCTTTACACAATGTCTTCTTAAAACACACAAAACCACAAAGACTCTAGGAGGAGATGGAAAGTGAGAAGTTAGTCAGGAGAGTTACTCCAACTGAGTAAGGGTGAGTTTTATTCCTGAGGGAAATTTATCCTGGAAAATAGTGAGCTCCAATCACAGATAACACAAATCAGACAATAAACAAAATAATCCAACAAAAAACAAAGTTGGTCAGTGGCTCTCGACTGGTCAAGTAGAAGCAAGCATCTACCCTGTCACACAAGACAGAGAACTACATGGACCAGCTTATATTAAATATTACTGCACCATCAATTCTGCAATTCTGCAAATGCTACATATTGAATTTTAGATGCAAGAAAGGCGATGTGCCCAGTGTTGAGATGAAAAAACAGATAAGCAGAAAATAAAGATAAACCATGTTTAAAGCAGGATAAGAAGTGGTATTTCAACAGAATAACAATAAAAGGAATACAATTGTTCAATAAAAACTGAGGTAAAACAAAATAAGATGATTACAAATTACACAACTGCTAAACAATAAAGTAACAATTATAGAAGATGAGAGTGCTAAAATTCATTGCTATAGGACAGTTAAAAAAGCAGGGAATGTGCAGATGGTTAAAGGAAATGTGTTGGTTGGAAGGGGAGCTCACAGCAATTATTTTTTATTTTTGATGGTAATGTAACATCTAGCAGCTTTTTATGAGTAGGGATGCACCATTGCGTTGGTTTAACATCAGTATGAGTCCATTACAGCTCTGATGACGAATATAAAGCACTGAAAAGTGATGTCACATGAACAGATATTAACAGCCAGAGTTTTCTGGTTTGTCCAGTCAATTTAGGGTTGAACAGACATACTGGTTTTTTTTATCAAATATGAGGGAAAATATCAGGCTTGCAGTCTTTCTCTACTAGAAGCAATGAAAAAACACTGGTGTCTGTATCGGGCCTCTCTGCTTGTGACTATTTTCTAAAAGGAGTAATTTCTACTTTTACTTGGGTATATGTTGGGAGTAGTATTCTACTTCTACCTTAGGGGATATGCATTGACCACTGCTCTGCCAGGCTGAGTGGCAAAACTGCTGTCTGCCCAACAGCGAACAGATTAAAAACGAGAGGAAAACAGACTAATATCCATTTAAATCAGGGATATTTGGACTGGGCAGAGATCCATACCATTTCCTAAAGACACTGCGGAGCATTGAAATTGACATGTGGTCATATATTGTGTTTCCTGACATTTATAACAGACTTTGTTTCAAGTAAAGGCGGCCTTACACCTAACGACTTTTACTCCAAATTTGCAGTAAAAAATTCCAAAGTTGGAGTAAAATCATGGGAGTCTTGCTAAAGTCGCAGCTCGCTCCCATTGTCTCAGTCCTTAGCTTTAAGGCGGTCAGAAGACTCAATTTAAGCAGTTTTAAGGTGGTCTTTCTTCAGTCTTGGCGTTACGATAATATCAAACGTGTTTGACATGACCGTTGCCCATGACCAATGGGAGCCGGTGGCGGCTATAGACGGTAATGTTTACTCCTTGGTTCATGTCAGTCAGTATGAATTAATATTTAAAAGTCGTAGGACCAGCAAAACTATGAAAAAAAGTGCAACTTATAGTCCGGAAAATAAAGCCCAGTCAGTTTGTTTCTGTGGTGGGACATCTCGCGTTGTCATACAGTACTTTTATTCTAAAGTGTTTCTGGGATAGGTCCTCAGTTTTTGCAGTAACATGCAAAGTTGCTTCAGTGTTTAATTTTCCTTTCATTTCTACTCGATATGAATGATTTAAAAACATCTGATTATAAGAGATATTACCTCAAATGCAATCTCCATCTCCTTCCACATCTTGTTCTCTGCTCAGAAATTATTGTTGTGAATTTTCACCACATGCATGATGGGAAATAATCAAAAGGAATCATATTCTGGTGTTGTAGTGAGTGGCCCACAGTCTTTAAAAATCTCAGTAGGAGACTAAAAACTCAACAGCTTGCCAAAAAATTGTCTTTAGATGTGAGAGGGTCTCAGAGGTTTGTCTTTTTAGAGTCTTTAAAGAGTTTTGCAGCTCTCCGGTCTAAGGCCGGCATAAAGCAGAGACTTCAGGCACACATCAGCCTGGTTTATCAGTGATGGATGATAAACTGAATTAACATTGAAATTTTCTGTCACTACGAGGTTCAGATCAGTTGTTTCTCTCTATTTCAGTGTTTTGTTTACTTCTTCTTACTTTAGCTAATCTTTGAAAAGATTGCTTCAAGATGTAGTCTATTTCAAAATGAGATCAATGTGGCCTAGTTCAATTTTAACACCAGTTAAACGTTTAAATTAACTTTAATATGATAAATTTACACGGTACGGCTCTCAACTTTCATATTTGGTCGTATTTGTTCACTGCATGAAACAGTTGTGGAAATAACATCAGTATTTAACCAAATAGAACTCATGTTAGTTTATAACGACTGCTTCATTTAGTGTGAGAAAAATTGATGGACTTGACAACTTTTTGGTCTTTCCTTATAAAACCAGCTGTGTTAATCTAACATCACAGAACTATAACCGATATTAAAACTAATCTGTTGTCATTAGATGCCTTGTGATCTTAGTATTCATCTGCATGGTTGATCTGCTGAAACTTAAGGTCTTAATTTTCCTTTAAGGTAAGGGAAAAGAGAATGGAGTCAGGTTAAGCTAATATTTATCACTATCTGATGCTTGTTTTAACTAGTCCAACTTCATCTTCTGTCTTTATTAACGTAGCGTTACGACTCCAAACATTTTTATAAATATATTTAATCAGCTGATGGTCTGGACTGACCACTGAGAACATTACCATGATGTAGTTATTAAGAAGATGGCCCTTTTCTGCTAATTTAAAAAGCCGCTTACTGTTCATTCTTATATGGTTCCTGTCAGTAGACTGCTCTGTCTAGAACTGCACCAACTCATGCTGCCTGTGACGTCACATGCAAACCCTCGATTACATTTTAACTGGCATCAGTTATAAAATTTCAAAACTAAATGGCACAAAGAGGGAGTTCAAGTTGTCAATAAACCGTGTGAAACTGGCCAGTTTGGTGTGCACAACAGCAAAATAGTAGGCAACACTGTATCTTCTGCTGAGGTATCAAGAAGACGAGTTGGTCAAAAATCAACACTTTAAATTTCAATGGCAATAACTGCATGGCAAAGCCAATGCAGCAGAGCAGCAGCTGGGTCCCATTTAAAATAATGAAGCAGAAAAAAATTCACCTTGAAATGGCGATATAAACCCAGATCGTTAAATGCTGCTGCTGCTGCGATTACGTGTTTCATGTACATTTACAGTATAAGAACCATGTGTTCCTACTACCTACATCACTAACTCCCTATAAACAGATCTTTGTATAACGCCTTACAGAGAATTCTATTAGTAATACAATAGGTCTGCAGTTCAATTAATCCATTATTAAGGTATCAAAAAAAAAACAACTGAAAAAAGAAAACATAGGCTTTTGGTTGATGAAACCAGAACAAAGCTAGCCGTCAAGTTGGTTTACAAAAATACGTAATTTCTGCAGCACTCCATTTTCATCATTTACGCCTTGTTTCCACAAATGTATATTAAGGAGGACAGTCAACAGTAAGTTCATTCATAGAAATCTCTGATGTCTGACGTACCTGTGCTGTGAGTATGTTGAAAAATTAAACTTTTGCAGTGGATCTGGCTGACCAAGCTGCTAACTGGCTAACAGGCTACAAGAGTCATCTATCAGCTTGATATGATATGCAGTCATTTTAGGAGAGAAACTAGGTTGGTGATTGGATTAAAGAGGCTATGTAAAGAATAAACTAACATTTGAATAGCTAAACAAGTTACCTTAGCCAGTTCAGCCGGTCATGTCCTTATATGAAATATATGCTGCTGTCCTCGTAGGTCAACTTCTGCAACCATTTCTTGATTGTGCTATTTTAGTCCTGTTTATCTCAGTAATTACAGTAAACATATATTCCAAGCTGCTTGTTGGCAGAAACTTGGACAATGTTTTCCTCTCCCCTTTGGCTACAATCCAAAAGAATGTCACGCACTCAAACCTTGCACACTGAGTCCGTTGCGTTTCTTTTTTTTTTGCTTCCACTGTGAAAATTCTTGGCATGTGGCAAAAGCGTTCCGTACAGCAAGCTTGTTGCTCTGTCATCCCTGAATCATCCTAAATCACACTGGATCCATCAAACCTGAAAGAGAGCTTTATACTAGGGATGTGCACGGTTAATCGGTAAAAGGTTACATTCATTTATCAAATCAGCTGGTGCAAGATGTACGAGTCGGTTAAACTAATTACCTATCATTATGAACACAGGTTTGTGTGTTCAGTCTATAATGCTCTTTTAAACTGTATGAACCTCCCACCACTAGAGGCCACTGTAGCTTCAGTTAATGGCCACTGCCATCCTCTGTGGCACTTCACCGGATGTAAACGTGAGAAGCTGAGCGGTGGCTTAGCGGTTAGCGTGTAGTAGGAACAGTGCCGTACAACACTGTTTTTAAAGTAGTAAACTGAAATGAAGTGGTGTGTAGGCTGTTGAGGGTTGAACTCATGTGTAACTACTCACCTGAAGTGAAAAGAGGCCACATTTTAAAGCACGATATGAATCTGGAAAGAGGAATGAAACCTGGCACCAATAGTTTTTAACGTTAGCCACACTGTAGAGAGTATATCAGGCTAACGTCACACCCACTGACACAATGGGCCTGTGAGGAATTTGACTGTTTTCTAGGGATTTTCTTCTGAGCAGTCAGATGAATAGGGAAATAGGTGCTTGAGAACATCCTTACGTTATATAGTACCCACTAACACGTCATAGTGCTGCGCCAAACTGTGGCTCTGGAGAGATGCTTTTAATTCTGTCTCTGTTATGACCTGTGAGTAGGCTAAAAACATGTGTCTTTATTTGTTATGTCAGTGGTTGATATCCAAATAATACACAGGTACATTACCGTGTTGAAAGGGAGGGTTCAGTGCAATAGAGGGAGAGAGGGAAGGGAGGGGGCAGACGAGAGAGATGGAAGCAGCAGGCGCTGATCTGAATCATCAACAGCCATCTAAATGACAGAGGCTGATGCAAAAAATTTAATATGGAAACAATTTGGACAAAAAAAACAGTCCTGAATGCATGGCCTTTAGTGTCCAAGAACTGTTGATATACATCCAATATTTGCTATGCTTTTGTTCAAGACTTTAAGATGAAAATGAAGAGAGTCCTCTTCATGCTATATGGGGGTCCCTGGCATGACAAGATCGAGAATCCCAGAGCAGAAGTGTTAGATATAACTACTCAAGCCAAGGAAATGTTCAACATTTTCAGTATATATCTCATTTTGCTTGACTATCTAAATTCAACAGTTTCTGAAATTAAAGGTTAAGTTACCTTGGCACACAAGCAGATGGCAGACTTTTCTTGCTTAAGGCATTTAAGAGTCTGTAGTTAATACTCTAACCTCAGTAAAGAAGTTGAATCAATTATTTTATTCTACCTGAGACTTGTTTTATACAAACATCTGTACTTCTACCAAAGCAGTGTCTGTGCCACCTCTGGCTTAAATGTTTCAGAATTACAAAATACCTTTTTGAATGTGGTTTTAAGTCCAATCAACACCACATAAAAACTGCAGTAAAGAGAGAAAAACTACAAGCAAGAATAATCACGACCAATTCACCTCACACTTTCGTGATCGGCATGTCTCACAGCCTGATGCATTATGCAACAGGCGACTTGGCTAAACAGTCCCAAACAGATGACATTTGGTGTTATTTGGGAGGTTGGGCACAAATTCAGCAGAAGAAAAGTGCTCAGTACAAACTCTGGGTTGGCAAAAGTGTCATTTTTTAGTTGCAGCTTGGGGTCTGTCCCAGCCCCGGAGAAACCATATGGGGTTTACAAAGACAGAAAAGAACAGACAAGCCTTCTCCCAAAAACTCCCCAAACACTGTCACAAACACTAACTTCAGGATCATTACGAGAACTCAGCTTTGGATGCAATTTGAATCTAAATGGATGGAAAATTAAGTTTAAATGCCAGGTTGAGTCTCCTCTCATTTCCCTCTCCACTCCTTGGAGCAGATGTGGCTGTTCACAAGACCTGCAGTGACACCATGTGGTAGGATGTCGCTACTGCAAGCAAAAATTCTGAGAACTAAGGCTGAGAGTGTGAGTGTTTGTTCAGCTCATTTAGACCCAGTTTATTCAGAACATTTCTGCTTTACCTGAACATTTCTCCTGGATGTTACATTCTGTTGTATTTTCTTATGTTTTGATCATCTGTTTGTACTGACACTGACAAAAGACTCCTTCCATTGCAATGACGAAACAGCAATTTTGCACCATTCTTAAGTTTTTTAAATGACATTGTGGGTATGAAAATACTACAGGCAAGGTAGATATGCTTCATAAATGCTGAATGGACTTTAGTTCGTCCTCTGCTGCACCAAGAAAGCAGAGCACATTGTACCAGTCCACAGATCTCTACATTGGTTTCCTGTGAGTCAAGAGATCATTTTTAAAATCATTCAGTTTGTATGTAAAGCACTAAATAGACTTGGCCAAAATACCTATCAGATCTTTTAGTCCCTTCTCCTATGAGGCATCCAGACCCCTCAGGTCCTCTGGGACAGGTTTACTAACAGAGATCCGTTATCTTCTTCTAAACAGCTCTTTTTATTCATAGTTTAGTTTCTTAATCTGCAAGGGACAAGATTGTCTTATATTCGCTGAATGTCATTTTATTAATTCCTCATATCTTTTGTATCTCATCATATTTTATTTAATGCATTTTGGCTGACTTTACATCAAATTTATAATTGTGCTGTTCTTAACTCTGTAGAGCTCTTTGAATTGTTCTGTGTATAAAAGGTGCGCTGTAAATAAACTTGCCTTGCCTTATCTATTGTGCTTTTCTCAAAGAGACAGGACGGGATAGGATAGGGTGGGATGGGATGGGATGGGACGGGACAGGACAGGCTAGGGTTGGTTAGGACAGGATCAGACAGGATTGGATAGGACGGGATAGGACAAAAAAGGATAGGACAGGATGGGATAGGACAGGATATAACAGAATCAAAAGGGACGGGACAGGACGGGACAGGATGGGATAGGATAGGATCAGACTGGACAGGATAGGCTAGGATAGCACAGGATAGAACAAGATAGGACATACGTATAGGATCGGATCAGACAAGATGGGATAGTTTAAATGTACAGAGATTTAAAACTGTCATATGATCATGATTGTTAATGTAAAAAATATTTTCCCACTAATGACAGGATACTCGTCAAAGTTTTGACGAAAGTTAGGTACACAATTCATTTCCAGTTGCCTTTTTATGTGTTTCCAAGTCCCTACACCAACGTCTCTGTGATTGACATTTTTTAGCTGAGCATAATAAGAATCAGAGGTAGAAATAATCAATCCCTGGGGGGAAATTTTGCAACATGAAGTAGGCATTTCTAGAACAACTTCATCAGCTTCCAAGGTGCAGAGGATGAATAAAGTCTTGAAGCAAACAGAAAGCTCTGGCAACGTTATAATTCAGAGAACAATCTTGTTAAACTGACACATTTTGGTTTTTAGCCTCCATCAGGGTCATCGAGAAAAACTCCAAACATCATTTAAATTAAGTAGTATGAGTTCATCTTTTACCTACCCTTTGGTGCTGTTATATTAAGGCTTGTATGTACAAATGGATGTATCTCACTGGTTTCATTTATGTTCTTTGGTATCCTTTAGAAATTTTAGTAAACCAAACACAGACTATTGCAGAACTAAGCTATGTGCCAAGACGATAAGTTCAAGAAATAAAGTAACATATATACAAAAAGATCAGTCTGTAATTACTTTTATTATTTTATGATTTATGCTGATCTTGTCCTCATTTAAACTTAAATAAGTGATAGATGGATGAAAGGATATGTTAATTTGTTCATATCAAATGCAAACCTGGGACATAGATTAGAGCACTCATTCCCAAAGTCTGGGTCCTGACCCGTGGGTTTGTTGCAGGGGATTTTTTAGGTTGCCAAAAGATTTTTAAAAATGTACTTTCTGCAGGATTTTAATTGGCATTAATGTCTGTAGTGCACAATAAAGCCAAATGGTGGAGCTACACCCTGTAACTCTCACCCTCTCCATCATAATAAAACACAAAACAGGCTCTGACAACAACTGGACATCAGGAGAGCCACAGTCAAAGTCATGGATGTTTCACTACTTTAAAAAATTGCATTCTTCCAGATCACACAGATGGCCCAAGAGGCTGAGCATGCAAAAAAGTCTATGATCAGGGTGAAGTGGCCCTTTCCTGGCTTGTAAAACAAAACGCACAATCAAGACCAAAATGAGTTTGAAATAATGACGGATAAGCAAAGTTTTGATGCATTACCCTAAATGATATTTTTTTAACCTGATATTTGGTGACTTTTCCTAGATTGACCCCTACGTTAGAAAAAGTGCTGCATTCATTCATGTTTCCAGGGAAAAATGACCTGACAGTTGAAATAACAGAGTCAGTTCAATACCACAAAAATGTAAGAATGCTTCAGTACACATAAACATGAGAGGACAAGTGGTCTTCACCAATGGAGTGCAGTGCCGTTGACTGTCTCTGACCCAGACAGGTGGGGCTATAGATAAGAGTGTCAAGAAATGCTGGTCACAGCCAGGCTTTCATGACTGAAATAGAACAATAGTGCCACATTTTATCGTGGCTAAGGTTATAAGGCACCAGTACCCCAAATTTGCCCCAGGTGGGGCAAGTAAGAGGAAGAGGTGTCAGTTCTGCCCACCAAAGAAGGATGGTCTGATATGGTAGCACATGCCAGTTTGCTGCATCAACCTTGGTCCTGTACTGCTCTGATCAAAGTCTAGACTGTAGAAATACTATACAAATACTGCATTAAAAAAATACTAAAAAATATCAAGAAAACAATTGACAGTGTCATTAAAAACAAGTGGTGTCTTCTGAATAAATGCAGCCTTTCATCCACGGGAAGAGGAAAAACTGATTTATTCACACAATTTGTGATGTGTAGCAACTTGTCTCTTCAAGCAAAGTGGATTTGGTGTTTAAAATCTAATGAAGCTGCTTTATTTTGGGGCTGGTCATTTTGACCTGCGAAGACACGCAGAGTGCACAGAATATAAGGACATCACAAGGGTTAATGTTGATGGTGCGTATTTAGACTTACACAGCTCATCCTTGAGTCTGAGAGGACATTTGTTCAAAGTTTAAAGAAAATCCATGAAGAGTTTCTAAGATATTGCATTCACAAGAAGGGCCTTAACATACAGCTAGACATGCAGAAAGACATACTCATGTTTTTATGAGCTGAAAATGTAAGGTCACCAGATCTGGCTATCGCTGGCACAGTGTTATAAAGAATGCGCATGTACTCCTGCAGCTCATGTGTATGTTTGTGGAGGGCAATGTCCTGTTTAACTACATTTAAAAGAAGGTTAACTACATGAATGAATCACTGATTTACCTGCAGTATCCTCTGAGTTTCACTCCATTTACCGGTCCACTCCCTGGTTGGTGTGAGAACCTGAGGGAAACAGCAGACATACCAGGTGTTTTATTTACAGATGAAAACTTCAAAACAGATCTCCGTTGGCAGAAAATGACTCACCTTCTCCTCGTTCTGATTCAGCTCCTCCTCCACCTTCACAGATGGAGACAGCTCCCTGCGGGGAACCTGGAGTGGAAGTGGAAGAAAGCACAACCTGCATTATAAGCCTCAATACAACACTGTCAGTTTAGATATTGTAGCATCACTGATGGACTTTTATGTGAGGTAAAACAAATGCACGACCTGGTTGGCTGCCTCCAGTAGCATTCGGAGTCTGGTTAGCTCTTCCTGCAGCTCTCTGATCAGCTTAGCACTGCCGTCTTCATTCACCGTGGGAGAGTTTATGATGTTTTTAGCTCTGCTGGCGTAGCGTAGAGTGCTCAAGGTCTCCCCATAGTTCACATCAGCAGGTGAAACGGCTGCAGTGAGAGGTGAGAGGAAGGAAAGGTGCACAGATTGATGAGCATGGGTGGGAAGTTGCAAAGTCAGGCTGTCATGATACTAGAGTTTTAAACTTTGATGCAGTACTATTAAAAATCAAATAATACATCTGTTTCAATACCATGACAGTAAAAATACAAGTGAAGGACAGGCAATGTTGGGTAATGTCTTATATTTAAATAACAACAACTGAGTAAACCCTGGCACACTTTGTACTTTCTGGCACACTTTCTGTGTGGTAGGATTTAATCTGTTTAAAAGCACACAGAGCATTACTTCACATTCAAAGAACTTGTATGATAACAGTTTTTTTTTACCATTTTTATTTAAATAACTGTTAAGCAAGGGAGGATAAGAGAGTGCATGTGCACAACTAAAGGCAGTCTTACACCGAACGACTTTTCCTCCTATTTTAAAGTCTCAGCTTGCTCCCGTTGTCTCAGTGGTTAGGTGTAAGGTGGTCATAAAACTCGATTTTAGCCGTTTTAGGGCTGTCTTTCCTCAGTCTTGGCATTACAATAATATCAAACATGTTTGATATTGTCGTAAGTTTTCAGTCTGCTCGTATGCAAATTGTGTTTCTCAGTGACACATCTGTCGTCCACAACCAATGGGAGCCAGTGTTGTGCATAAGCACATTAATTCACATATTCTTCAAAACATGAACATGAGCGTAGATCAATGTAGAGCTGCTGATGGTCTGCTCAAAAGATAGAAAAACTTCTCTGCTCAGAGCTGCAGTCAGATCTCTGCACCTGTGTGTTTGTAATTGCAGGCTGACATGGCAGGAATTGTAAACCGCCACTGGGATTTTCAAAGTAAAAGCCGATTAGTCTTAGTATTATTCTAGTCTTGTAGTTAGTGACCACCAGTCTTTGCAAAATCTCAGTCTGAGACTAAAAACTCAACGGCCTGCTGACAAATTGTCCCTAGATGTGAGAGAGTCTCAGATATCAGTCTTCTGTCCTGATGTAGCCCAATACTCTTCGATAAAGAACTTCTGCTGTAGTGAATTCAGTGTAGGACATCATCCAAAACCAATGTGCATCATGATGCATATCAGACTTTGGCCTCTGTATCATAATATGTGCATATTCTGAGGTTGCAGGAAATACCCAGCCTGAGTGGTTGCCAAGGCTGACCAGGGCCCCCCTGAAATCATGACTGTTTGTACTTTTGCCTTCTCTGGTGGCACTAACAAAAGATGTGGTTATCTTCTGTCCCTTCTCTTTAAACATGGAAGAACAAACAGTGATAAATCATATCTGAAACGTCCTGTGTCAGCGGGAATGATTCATACTTGCGATCATCGTGGTCACGGAGTTTCCACCCAGACTGTCTTTAAGCAGCCAGGTCAGCACCGAGTCTCTGTAAGGAACAAAGATCTGCTTCTTCCTCTTTGTCGACTGTCCTCCCCCGCTGAGGTCAGCTGTAGGGTCACAGAGAAATAAAACACTGAGTCAGACAGACTCAATATTTCCAGTAAGTGTCTGAAAGTCATCTTGGAACGCTTAACAAGACATTTCCTCAGTCAGGAATAACAAAGCTGAACTGCAAGCAGACCAAAACTAATTTTGATTTCAATTCCTACTAAAAGGATTCAGAGTGAATATGATTGTTAAAACTGAGCAGGACATTTTTTTTTTTGGTTTGAGGGAATGATTTCCTTGAGTTTGAAAATACTGGTGTAAGAAAAATGCATCATTTTGTTTACAGTGTAGCCAGAATTAACATAAAAGTAAAGCTTCTTGTAGTAGCTAAATTTTGGTATTACCGCAGTAAAGTTTAACAGAAAATCTCAATTTTCAAAAACCTGATTTATCAGTTTAATCAATTTATTGCCCAGCCCTACTTGGAATAGTTGTAAACATCTCTAAACATGGCCTTTTGGTAGCATTTCTCTATGCAGAAATCACTACTCCCCCCCCAACGAGTATTCTCTGCTTCTGCATGATGTCATCTGCAAAGAACCTATTGATCTGAGATAAAGCATACAAAATGTAAATAAAATGTAGATTTTCAGCTTTAAGTTTAGGAGTTTTACAAAAATATGGCATTTGCCATTCAGGACTTAAAGCCATTTTATTCAGAATACCTTTATCAGAGGCCTAAAAGTTTTTGGCAGTAGTTTAATTGCCAGGTGTGGTCTGTGACCTCCTCACTCACAGTTGAGTCGAAAGAAGCCTTCTTTTTCCTCTACAAAGCCACACCACTAGCCTCTTTCCTGGGATTTATACTGGAGAGTTTTGGATGTTTTTTGTAGATCCATGTGCATGGCAGTCATTATCAGCATGTCATCTGATAAAAACTGTGTTGTTTTTAGTCAGTTGTTTTATGTAAATGTGAGCTCAGAATGTGATTATTTCCAGTAAGAAATTGTTAAGTTTTGTCAAATCAAACTTCAAACAATAACTTTAAAAATGCTGGTAAAACTGTAAAAACTATAAAAACATCCTGCTGTACTTTGTCTTCTCATTTTGAAACAGATGGAGTGATTCTGCAGAAGACACAACAAACCCTCCCACACACAAACCAATCATCACTCAAAAACACTATCATTGAGCTGAGTGGCTCAATTACAGTCAGAGATGTTGTGTAAGGTGTGGTCTCCATGCTGTAACGGCTGTTTTTACCCAGAGCTGAGATCACGGTGCCCAGCGTGACCAGAGACTTGTTGATGTTGGCGCCTTCCTTCAGTCTGATTCCTGTCGCACACGTGGCGTTGGCTCTCTCGCAGCCAGCCAGGTCGACCAGGTGGATCTTACTCAGCGTCTCACGTGGCAGCTCCAAATCAAACTGTGTCTGTGAGAGGAAGGAAACATTACTGAGCAATCTTCATTTAGTTCAAAAGAAGGAACATCACAGAGGAATATCACGACAAAAGTGCTACTTAAGATGGAAAAAAAAAAAAACGCAAAAGACTTTGAAGATGGGAAAAAGGATCTTTACACAGAGCGGATAAACAAGACTAATTAGAGCTCTTAGGGGAGGGCATTTACCAACACCCAAAGAGAGACTTTGAAAAATGATTACGCGCTGTTTGGACTGGCAGCATGAGACACAGCAGCGGGGAGACATTAAAGATATCATTAGATAAATAATATATGCTCTGGATAGGATAAAAACTTCACTGACGTCCTGTGGGGCAGAGTTTTAGTTCTAACAGCAGCTCAGAGTCAGAGTGGAGGACAAAAAGTACAAAAGACAAGATAATAACTGAAGAAAACAATCAAAACCATAAACACCATGTACACCAGTCACCAGATAGTCACCTGTGTGAAGTTAATGGTGAAGATGGCGTGGGAGCGGCTGCTGTAGTCATTCATACCCGTGCCGGCTGTAGTGCGGTTGGTATTCCCGACATGGATCAGGTTCTCCATGTCACTGTGGTTGTTTACCACATGCTTGGAAAGATCTGCACATTTTCCAGAGTTAGAATTTTTGCAATACAAACAAAGTTACAGTGAATAAACTTTCTTACTCTCTACGTAGGGCCCATCCTTTGGGTGCTCTCTCACTCTCAGGCCTCCTCCATCTGTGGCTGCAGATCTTTTCTGCAGAAGGTCTTGCACTCGCTCATTATAGATCTCCAAATAGCTGGTGCCAAGACAGAAACACAATTAATATTTCGATTCCAGATTGCAGACAAAGGCAGAAATTAATGAGGGGTTTCAGTACTGATATGTGAATGGCACCAAACCAAATGAGAATAAAGCAAATTCCTATTCACTGTCAGCTTTGAAAATAGATGCACAAGAGGTTTAAAGCCAAATTATTGTGCATCAATTCTTCTGCTTGCATTGGCAAGGAATAAACAATTATATGCAAAGTAGATTCAGGCAAAGCACTCAATCAATGCAGGGGTGGGTGTGTGCATGAGGCAAAATGACTACTCGGAGCGGCTGATTCAAAAACAATACAGAGCAGGGAGCAATTAGGCTTTACACGAGCGTGACGGTGATGAAATGGTGGAGAAAATATCCGGAGGATAAAGCCATGCAGGCTGTTTTCTGGCAGAGCTTTGGGAACTCAACAGGTAATAATATTGGATGGTTTCTAAATGAGTAGAAGCAAAGCCATTATCACAAAAACAATCAGACTTTAGATCTAATTTGTTCTCTCTCCTTATTGATTTTGAAATGTTTGTTTTGTTACTGTAAAGATACGAGAGCTGGGAAATTAATCAGAGTTTCAATTTAAGAATAAGAATCAGCTTTATAAAACCAATAAAGCTATTACTTTGGCCCAACCATGGAAACAGGGTATTTGAAATTAAATCACGTGACAGACCAAGAAACCAATTCCTAAACAGTGTGGATGTTGTGTATAATGTGGATTGAAACAGAATGCAATTATATGCAATATTTTTCAAGCTGAACTGAGCACAAAGAACAGATATTCAATGTCTGAACTGCTTAACTTTTTCAAAAACAGATTCTGCATTCAATGCATGAATCACGTTCTCAAAAAGTTGGGACAGGATCATGTCTACCAATGCGCTACACTCTATAAGAGTCTGAGAACTAAAGACACTGATTATTAGGTTTGAGGCAATGCTTGCCCCTTCTTGCTTGATGTACACCTTAAGTTGATTGACAGTGCTTGGTTTCTAATGTTTAATGTTGACCATTATGTGCCATACATTTTTAACGGCGGACAGGTTTAAACTGTATGCAGTAGTCTTTTCCTGTGAAGCCATGCTGTTGTAACTTATGCAGAATGTTTCTTGGCATATTCTCAATGAAATAAACTGAGACACCCCTGAAAAAAGACATCTGGATGGTTAGATATGTTGTTCAAAACCTCTGTGTACTTCTCAGTATTAGTGGCGTCTTCACATATGTGCAGATGACCCATACTATGGGCATTAATATAACCCCACACCATCACGGATGCTAGCCTATGAACTTTTAATTGATAAAAATTTAGCTTGTCCATTTCCTCTTTATCCCAGTGGACCCAACAGCCATGATTTCCAACAACAATTTGAAAAGCGGACTCATCAGACCACAGCACACTTTTCCACTTTAAGTCAGTCCATTTCAGATTAGCTCAGAGAAGTCAGTGATGCTTCTGGATGTTGTTGATCTAGTCTGGCTTTTGCTTTGCATGGTACAGTCTCAACTTAAATTTCAGTTAGGACCACTTTGTCAGCAAACACACAAGATTTGCGGTTATAAATGTTTTTTTCTTCAATAAGCAGGTATTAATTTGCACTTATTGGTGTTATTTATATTTGGTGGTGTGGCTGTTCTAGGATCCCCCTGCCCCTCTGCGAGCCTACATGGGAAGCATCAAGCAAGAACTGCACACATTCCTGACTTTCCAGTGCATACAAGGAAAGAATGAGGCAGGGGGAGAAGCAGCAAAAACACAGAGTAAAGCAGGCATCAATGACAACAGAAGGGCATGGATAATAAAGGAGGGACTGGGGTGGAGGAGGGTTGCAAAAAGCGGCTTGTAGAGGGAGAAGCAAATCATTGCCAGGCTAGAGCAGCTTAAATATGGCAGCATGAGTGGGATTAGCTAATAGCTGGTTTAGAGCAAATCAGGTAGTCAGGAAGGCTTACATGAGATGCCTTGTCCCTCTCCTCTTCTTGCTGTTATCCCACCCCTACCCTCTTCCTACTAGCCCTTTCTGTCCTGTGCTCATGGTTATTAATGCTGGTCTCTATTATAATAGGGTATAGTCTTTATTATACTATTAATTATTAACACTGGTCTCTTATAAGAGGTCACAACAGAGCGTATGATCTAGACCTGCCCTCTTTGTGAAGTGTTTTGAGATAACATTGGTTATGAATTGGTGCCATTCAAACAAACACTGATTGCTTGAGATAAGCTTATCTTAATCAGATGGCAGTGCTTGACTCTGTGGCCTGTCTGAACCAACACCAACTCAATTTTTAGATGCAGCAACAGGCTGTGATAACTGAAAATGGTTTTGTGACACGTTCCCAAGCTCATATGTCATCACACAATAGTGCTGGGTCTAAATGCAGTGTCACTTGAGGGGTCAAAGGTCATGGACATTCAGTGTTGGTTATTAGCCTTTTTCCCTTACATGCAGAGATTTCTCTAGATTCTCTGAACTTTTGATGATTTTATCGACTGTAGATAGTGAAAATTCTAAATTCTTTGTAATTGCACACTGAGGAACATTGTCCATGAAGTGTTGGACTATTTGCCCTCACAGTAGTTTACAAAGTGGAGAACCTCAGGCCATTGTTGATTATGCACAACTGAGCCTTTTAGGAGTTCTCTTTTATACCCAACCATAGTTTATTTTTGTCCCATTGTCTCTTTAAAACTACAAACTTAGTTATTGTCACAGTTTTTAATATCAAAGATCTATTTTACCTTATCGTCCTTTCTTCCTCATGAAAATGTTGTCAATTAACTTTCTTTGTCATATTTCAGATGAGGAAATTAACACTGTTTTAAAATAAAGTTTTAATTGTTGTTGGGACACATGATTTATCACCAGCTAATGCTCTTTCAGTGGTGTTGAAAGGTGCACCAATAAAAATCCAGCAGTACCATGAGTGCATACATGTGGGCTTGAGGTAAAATTAAGTGTCCATGATGTTGAACATTGCTTTAAGAGGCTTTGTAGGAGAATAACTGATATGTTCCAAGATTGTTTGATGAGTAATGGTCCCTTACCTGACCTCGGTATGAAAAGACACATCATCATTCTGGCTTCTCTGAGAGATCTGGAGGAACAGGCCTTCACAGATGCGTGGGATTAATCCTCTATCTTCCTGTCATATTAAAAAGGAGAAATGTGCATTTAGATTCATAACAATAAGAAGTTGTCGCACAAAATGTACTTTGAGATGACAGCTTCATTTTGCTCGTGTTATGTTCTATTAATTTAAGAGCCCGTGCTTTACCGTGACCACGGCTCAGCACATGCAAAGACTGCTGAACAACACAAACAGCAGCTCATCTGATATAGACCTACTGAAGCATAAAAGCAATTCCACTATGAGCTGCATGCCCTCTTGTTTTAATTACAAAGTAACAGATAGTAAGCATTAAGAGCCATATATAATTATCTGGGATGTTGACAGCAGCGCTGCTGATGACCTTGCACAAGTCTCCTGGTAGACGAGCAGAAACCTCCCCGGTAATGTGAAATTTCCACTGCTGTGCAAGGTGAGGGGAGAAAAGCTGCGGGCTGCTGCACTCATCACATTTTCTGATTAGAGGGGAGAAACATGGAGATAAATGAAGAGGAGGGGAGGGACGTCTGATGAAGCCGCCATCCGTCAGTTTCTAATGCGGTGAGGAGTCAGTGCTATGAGCATGCCGGGTTAGTTGTCCTCGGTTATTCTGCAATGTAAGCTCCACAGTTGTGTGATTATTGTGACATCCAGGCCATCCCTAATGATTGAGCGGCTAATTTAAAGGGCAAGTGTGTAATGCAAGTTGGCAATTTAAACTGAGTAAAATTGCTGAGAAACCTGAAAGAAAGCTGTACTGCAGTCCTATTCAGGACGAGTCTGTGGGCCAAACCTGGCCTTTTGATGACATTAATATGGACATTTTATCTTTTATGAAATATTATAACTATTTCAGAAGTAATTTGAATTACAGCCCATTTCACTGATGGATCATGATTTTTAAAAGTGCTAGTTAAAAAAACTGATTTACACAATTAGAAGCAAGAAATGGTTTATAGGTAGTACAGACTTAAAAAGAAACTTTTACTGCTTATTATATAATTTAATTTATTCATTCATATGTTTGGCTGATAGTGTGATGAGCTCTGAAATTATGCAGGGCAGAGTAACATGAGCAGGAGCATCTGAATGCAGACTTCTTTCTTACAGGCTTAAAAATCCAATTCAAGACCTTTTTAAGATGTGAAATCATAAATATCAATATCACCTTTTGCACAGTAAATGGTCAAAAATGAAAGGCATGAGATTTCTTGGTACACCACACCAGGGCTGAATTTTCTGGTTTAATGAAAATGTGTATTGAGTGCCAAATGGGCAACAGATTTTTTTGTTCATAAATTTACAAATTTGATGATTTCTGGCACATTTAGTGCCTCTATTTCAGTGGTTCCCAAACTTTTTCTGTCAGGGCCTCTTTGGTAGATTAGAAAATTTTCAAGCCATCCATGTGCATAAACATATATGGCTATAATTTCATCTCAAACATTGTCTTCAAAAAGTACTAAATACTAACTACTACATGTAACTTCCAAGATGAGACTGCCATGTCTATCTCATTTTAGATGTACAGCTTTGATTTGTAATTTGCCTGATTTAGGCAAATCAGAAAAACGTCATATAGATTCATTGAGTCCTGTTAATGTTCACTTGGCACGACCACTCATAATTTTTCCATGGTCCCTGTTCTATTCTATCTATACAGGTACATCTCAAAAAATTAGAGTATCATGAAAAAGTTCAATATTTTTTGTCACTCTTTTCTGAAAGTGAAACCCATATATTATATAGACTTGTTACACATAAAGTGAAATATTTCAAGCCTTTATTTCTTGAAATCTTGATGATTATGGCTTACAGATAAGAAAACCCAAAATTCAGTGTCTCAAAAAATTTGAATATTACATAAGATCAATTAAAAAATGATATTTCAAACAGAAATGTCAGGCTTCTGAAAAGTATGTTCATTTATATGCCTTCAATACTTGGTTGGGCCTCCTTTTCCATGAATTACTGCATCAATGCGGTGTGGCATGGAGGCGATCAGTCTGTGGCACTACTCAGGTGTAATGGAAGCCCAGGTTGCTTTGATAGTGGCCTGGTGTCTCTCATCTTCCTCTTGACAATACCCCGTAGATTCTCTATGGGGTTCAGGTCAGGCCAGTTTGTCGGCCAGTCAAGCACAGTAACACCATGGTCATTGAACCAGCTTTTGGTACCTTTGGCAGTGTGGGCAGGTGCCGAGTCCTGCTGGAAAATGAAATCAGCATCTCCATAAAGCTTATCAGCAGAAGGAATCATGAAATGCTCTAAAATGTCCTGGTAGATGGCTGTGTTGACTGTGGACTTCAGAAAACACAGTGGACCAACACCAGCAGATGCCATGGCAGCCCATATTATCACTGACTGTGCAAACTTCACACTGGACTTCAAACAACGTGGATTCCATGCCTCTCCACTCTTCAAGGTCCCAGAGTCTGGAGCTGAGCTGATTCTACACAGTTTAACTATTAAAACACAGGGAAGACTTGTGAAAATAAGGGCTGCAAGGATTTTTAACCTGGTAGTCCAGATGTTAGAGCACTGGACTAGTGTTCCACAACAGTACAGAGTTTATTAAATCACAGTGAGTCAAATAAAGTCAGAGGGGGGTCTGGGGAAATCCAATAGGAAATTTAGAACATTCAACTCTGAATTCCCTGAATAAGAGAGAATATTTCTGCATCTGTTTTTAGGGGAGGTTGATTAAAATAATTCAAATTGGCTAGAAAACAAATATTGGATAGAAAACAAATATAGGATAGGGACATGTCTTATTCTGTGCCTGCTAAAACTGAAGACCTCTCACTGGTAAAAATCAGACTTTTTCAGACTTTTCCTGGCTGTCAATTTCAAATGTACAATTTAAAACTATTAAAGACTTTTCAAGGATCTGCAGGATTCATGTGAATGTTGTTTTCTGATTTTGTTGTATGTTATTAATGTAGATGTAAAGCTTGGGAACAGACACGGATTTGTGCAATCTATTGATCCATAAGTAATATGACCCATATTACCAGACCAAAATTAATATGATGTATCTGATTTTACATTGTGCTGATGAGTATACTATAAACTCTAACACAGAGAGTTTGAGAAAAAGGCTCATCTTTAGCACATTTAAATCCCTACGCTTACAGATCTGAGGCAGAAAAATACATGCCCACCTCATTGGCACTTTGATTTTTTTTTATGTGGCCCCCTAAAATTGTTAGTGATGTACTTACAGGGTTCCCCATCATGGTGTACGACTTTCCTGAGCCAGTCTGGCCGTAGGCAAACACGCAAGCATTAAAACCCTCTGAAGCAGCTTTCAGGACATCATACCCCAAGTCAGAATAAATCTAAAGCAGCAGAGAACATTTAAGTTGAAATATCAGATAAATATCACACAGCATCTTAAGTTAACACTAAATAAATAATTTCACTGAAAAACAAGGATGAGCGGATATGGAAGGTACCTTCTCCTGTGATGTAAACGTGGGGCTTGTTCTGTCAGTCGAATCATACGAGAAGTCAAAAGTAAAGATTTTCCTCTCGTCCTTCTGGTCGTTTCCTTGACTTGTTAAAGGCTGTGCCAAAAGAAAAAAATTGTTATCTTTAGAGATAAAAATGGCATGGGCAGCAGAGGAAAAAGCATACAATTCAAGGTTGTCCAAATGTACAATATGCTTTCAGACGATACAATCTCTTACCCAATATTTTCAAAACTGTAATGCATGTTTAAAAAAAAAAATCCCTTCTCTCTCCTGGAAAGGGCTGGAACTGGCGTTTTCTAAAGCCCAGTTCAGTCCAAAATTTGAATACTTTGAAAAACTAGAAGGAACTCAATTTTCATTGCCTTCTGCTTGCATTTTTGTTGCTTACTGCAGGTATATATTCTGACTAGCATCATTGTGTTAAATTATGGTATAGCAACAACTGCAAGAATTTTACAGTAAAAATTAAAATCTATAACATGTAAGTAAATGGCTTTTGTTTCAAATCCATGCAATCTCACTAAAGCAATTTTAATCACGTTTGAAATAAAGGCCTACCTTATGAATAGATGTAGTCTTCCCCTTTATTTGAACAATTACCTCTGATGACAACTGCTTTTCTCTGTGGGAAAGTACATTTTGAGTGAAAAGAGTGTGATTTCAATACATTTTGAGAAGTTAAAGACAGTTTTTATACTCCTACCTTTTATTCATGGGACGGACTCTTACAGCAACTCGCACAGAAGCCATTATTGGCCTAAAAGTCAGAATAAACACATGCAGCAGCCTTTCCTGAATGTGTTTTCCTACTTTCAAAGAGCAGGGCTACAATGCCGGTTATTTTACAACTAATTACCACACCTGGGGCCTGCCACGACCACGTTTTAAACTTGCAGTAGGCTTTAAGAAATAGCCACTAGGGTACCACACTTTTTACCATCTAAAACTTCAAATAAACCATCAAAATGACGAATTATTTGGTAAGGTTTACAATCTAAGCTCAGTTTTAAACCAGAGAACAAGTTTAGCTTCAAAACCCACCAAATCCAATTAAAATAAGTTGATAAATATGCAATTATTTTCGTTACATGGTTTATTTGGCAGTAAATCACATGTTGCATTTATAAAATGCCGGAAATGTTAGTGACAGAGCTCCACCAAAGTATCGTAGTAACCAAGTGTTTAAATGCGTTTATGTGACACGGTCTATCTGTTTTTGGTTTTTTTTTCAACGTTAAAAATGACTGCTCTACCAAATAAGACTTAATGTCCCTTTAATTGGTAGGGTGTTCGAGTTTTAATAGGTAAAAATTCGTTTTAACAATGTTTTCTTGGGACATGAATGCAGCACTGAGACGTTCCACGTTTCCCATGATGCGCTGCGGCACACACCCGGCGGGGACATTCAAAAATATGGCAGAGGACTCGATGATATTTAAAACAGTTTCAGGCTCAGAAGATGCGAATATGAAGCTTGTTCTGAATAACGAGGAGAGTAAAACAAGACGGCGCCTTTCGTTCACGACGGAACATAATGGTAGCAAGCAGGAGGACCCGGATGTTTCATGTAAAGTCTTAACGTTACAAAATGTTCCCGAAGACTTCAGTTCATGCCGAATTTCTGCGGAAACGACCGAGCAGCTCTCACCACAGACCGCTGTAAACTCGTGTTTGAAGACGAAAAACACGATAGAAGTTACCGATATTTCGTCTGAACCGAAACGGAAAAGTATAAACATTACCGAAGAGAAAGAAAACGCAACAATACCTACAACATCCAGCACCACAGGTAGGAAACACTTCTGGTATGGAAATACTGGGTAAACTGGGAGGGATTTTGTGGGCTAATGCACATGAGGCAGGTTATCCTAAATGTAAAAATCATTGTTAAACGTGTCATTATTATAGTTGTTTACATTTTCCCTCTCTAAATATACAATCTGAGTCTATGGTGTATGGAAGCCCTACGTGGACACACATCTAGATATTTAATTTTACCCTGATTTGCTGTAATCCCAAGTAAAATGTGGTTGTTTTTTCCTCAAAATCCTAAAGTATTCATCTCGTTTTCTAAGGTTATGAAAGCTGTTTTCCCACGTAAATATTTCAACTTAAGATCTGTCGAAAGCAACCAGGAGTTGCATGTTTTTAAGGGGAGTAAATATTTAAAAAAATAGGATATTTGAAAACAGTCACAGCTGTGTTTGTAATTTATGTATCCAAAAATTAACTAGAGATGTATCAGTTTAAAATTGGGCAGTACTGATTAATCAGCGTTGATTAATAGGGGTGTACTGTGTTGGATTTCTGCAGATATCTGATATGCCAGTATTTAAACTAATTTTAGCTCATATTGATCTTTACAGAAATTTAAATACAGTTCAGACCTAAAACTCCAGTCCTTAAAACATACAGTTTAAAGTTTTAGGATAAACAAATGAAATAAGCAATTTTCATTCCTTAAAACCCACTTTAAAGTGTAAAGAATGATTTAAAAAAAAAAGATGTTAAAATAACTCATGAATAAGCAATTAGGTATACTAGACGCCTGTATAAATTTAAATTGACATTTCCCACTGATATCTGTTTACACCACTTTATTTGCTAATGGCCAATACCTGTCAGCAGGGCTGATATTGGCTCATACTGACAATCTGAAAGGATTCAAAACCATATTACCAAATAGCTGTCCTTAATAGAGAGATTATGTCTTTATCGCACAAAAAATGGCTAAAATTTGGTAACAAAGCTATGTCAGTGTTTGCTGTGGATAATTTCTCATGAGCTTTACCAAACCAAATTACATATTATCACCTACACATCAGCAGTCTAAATTATAAACAGGTGCATCTCAATACATTACAGTATCTTCAAAAAGTTGATTTATTCAAGTAATTCAATTCAAAAACTGAACCTCATTTATTATATAGATTAATTACTGACATACTGATGTATTTCAAGTGTTCATTTCCTTTCATTTTGATGATTGTGGCTTACAGTTAATAAAAACACAAAATTCAGTATCTTAAAAAATTTGAATATTGTGAAAAAGTTGAATATTAGAGACTAATGGTGTCACACTAATCAGCTGATTAACTCCAAGCACCTGCAAAGATTTCCTGAGCCTTTAAATGGCCTCTCAGTCTGGATCAGTAGGCTACAAAATCATGGGGAAGACTGCAGACTTGACAGATGTCCAGTGGACGGTCATTGACATTGTCCACAAGGAGGGTAAGACACAAAAGGTTATTGCTAAATAAGTTGGCTGTTCACACACAGGACTGTATCCAAGCATACTGATGTGAAAAAAAAAGAAAGGTGCACAAGCATCAGGGACAACCACAGCCTAGAGAGGATTCTGAAACGAAGCCCATTCAAGAACTTGGGGAAGGTTCACAAGGAGCGGATTGCAGCTGGAGTCAGTGCTTCAAGAGCCACCATGCACAGTGTGTCAAGCCACTCTTGAACCAGAGATGTCAGAGGCGTCTTACCTGGGCTAAAGACAAAAGGGACTGGACTGTTGCTCAGTGGTCCAAAGTCCTCTTTTCAGATGAAAGTAAATTAACATTTCATTTGGAAATCAAGGTACCAGAGTTTCGAAGAAGAGAGAAGAGGCACAGAATCCAAGATGCTTGAGGTCCAGTGTGAAGTTTCTACAGTCAGTGGTGGTTTCGGGTGTCATGCCATCTGCTGGTGTTGGTCCACTGTTTATCAGGTCAAAGGTCAGCACAGCCATCTACTAGGTAGTTTAAGAGCGCTTCATGCTTCCCCCTGCTGACCAGCTTTGTGGAGATGCTGATTTCTGCCCAAACTGCCAAAAGTACCAATACCTGATTTAAGGACTGTGGTATCTCTGTGCTTGATTGGCCAGCAAACTCACCTGACCCTAACACAATAGAGAATGTAATGGCATATTATGAAGAGGACGATGTTCAACACCAGACTTAATGCAGAAGAGCTGAAGGCCACTATCAGAGCAACCTGGGCTTCATAACAGCTCAGCAGTGCCACAGACTGATCGCCTTCATGCCACACCGCATTGCTGCCATAATTCATGCAAAAGGAGTCCCGACCAAGTATTGAGCACATGTTCATACCACTCAGAAGTCCAACATTTCGGTGTTAAAATCCTTTTTATGGGTTTAAACTTTAAGTAATATTATAACTTTCTGAGATACTGAATTTTCGGTTTTCATTAGCTGTAAGCCAAAATAATCAAAATTGAATGAAATAAACACTTGAAATATAAATGTCTGTGTGTAATGAATCTACAATATATGAGTTTCACTTTTTGAATTACTGAAATGAATCAACTTTTTGTTGATGTTCTAATTAACTGAGATGCACCTGTATTTGCTATAGTGCTAAGCATTGATAGAGTTTTAATTCTGATCACAATTTTGGCTTTCAATTTTAACAAAAACAAAATTATTATGATTTAAAACATTACTGTGCCACGTGCAATGTTACACTTGTTTTGTTCATAGGTATTACCATGTGGTATTGTTTTTGTCTTTGTTGTAATATTTTGTGAAATATAATATTTTCCAATATCCCTAAATCTGCCATGATATAATTTTAGATTGAATAAATAAGCCTACGATCGATCTTGGATTATTTTGTGCACACAGAAAAAAAATAGTTTGGTTAATTTATTTGCTGAAATGTATCTGAGTATCAAAGTTTAAAACTAAATCTCCCTTTTTAATCTGAGGCCTGTGTATCTGGATATAAATGTGAAAATGAAACCCTTTCAGGATCTTTTCTGATGACAAAATCTTGTCTACTTATGTTTAAGTAAGTAAAATAATCCTGTCACCAAAATCGGACAGCTACATATTTTAAGTGCAGAGCAGAAAATGGGAACAATGGCTTCATTAGAAAACTGGCCCTGGTGGATTTCATTAACATTTACCCAGCTAAAATTGAGCATACAGGGTCCATTGCTCACTCTAACGACATTATTCTGGTCTTCATTTGGACAGATGACACTAAAGAAGAGAGCAAGTCTGCTCAGAAAAGTCTGCAGGATTCATGCAAGATAGCATGTCAACAACAACAATCCAACACAGAAGAAAGTGACGCTGAGGTGCTGAGGAGAGCACAGGAGGAAGGCCACGTGAGCGTCGTCTTCCCTGGCACTGTAACTCAAGATGGTTGCTGCAGATTCGTCAGTGAGATCCTCAAGTGTATTCTGTATCAGAGACAGCAGCTACCCATGACGTACGAGCAGCTGGTGTACTCTCAGAAGAAGCAACAAGCATCCATGCAGGTAAAGAAGAAAACAGTAGTATATATCACAGATTAAGTCTAATCATCTGAACTAGTCAGTAAAAAGCTTTAGATTTTTTTTATTTTGAGCCACAGTGACTAATTCTCACAAGACCTAGACTAAGTTGGCAGGTAATTATCGAAAGGATTTCAGAGTTTTATAGTTCTGTGGTCAGTCAGTGAGTGCATGAACTCTACTGCAGGCAGGAGTCTCTTGGCTGATTCACAGTGCCCTTTCAGGGCGTGGTATAGGTACTTTGCAGATGATTTCATGCCACAGCAGAGAACTCCAGATGGGGGGACAGTAGTGCTCTGCATAGAGAAGTGCTATCAAAATGTCAAAGTTTTGTGCTGTCTACGACTTCAAAGTGTGAAAATGTAAATATTCCTTAACCCTGACCCATGTTTCCTCAGGCAGTATCCTGTAGTCTTGCTCATTGTGACAGGAAATCCATCTCTTTTTAGAGACCCAGATCATTTGGCTCAGCTCAGCTCAGTGCAGCTGGTTGGTTCCCAAATGGCTATTTATTTGGTACCAGTTTGGCTTTTTGAATGTGGATTAAATAATGACAAAGGATGGAGGAAAGGAAACTGGCACTCAAACAGAAGCTAGCTACCATGACTCACATTAAAGAGCTGTTTCATAGTACAGGCTCATTTGAGAACGGCACATCTTTACTCGATTGCTTACCCCACAAGGTTTATTCAGTTCAGTTGACAGTCCTAATATAGTGATCTCTATTTTTCAGGATAAAGACATAGTGAGTCGGAGGCCGGTGCAGTCTGCAGACATGGACTGGCGGAAGTGTCAACAGACCCTCCAGGAGCTGGAGGAGGTGCTGCAGCAGCTGGAGGTGCTCTTTTCTCTCAGCAGCGTTCCTCGGGTGCTGCTGCTCCTGGGCGGCTCGCTTGTTTTTCCCAAAGAGCTGTATGAGATCAACATGGAGAACCTGGAGGTGGCTAGTGGAGATCAGTGTCTGCGCGTCTCTTCGTGTCTACGGCAGCTCTTCCGCACTCTTTTTATAGCTGACATTTTGTCTGACAGCAAACCGGTCCGTCTGATGCCCACCACGGTCTTAGTGCTGGCTCACAGGGACTGTGGTACCGGATGGTTCCGCCCTAAACTACAGTTTAAAGTGCCGACAAGAGTGAAGAACCAAGTTATTGCTCTTTCTAGTGATCCAAACACCTGTAGGAATCAGAGGGCTGAGGGGTCGGATTTGAAGGACTATGTTTGGTTCCAGGCGCCAGTGACTATCAAAGGCTTCAGGAAGTGACTCTGAAATGTTCATGAGTGAAATCAGCACCGTCTTTCTGGAGCATTTTTGATATTTGTCAGTTTTAATAATCGTTCAAGAGAGGTTGAGCGATTACTTGTCAATATTTTAATCAATTATGGATTTAATTTTCTGCTTGTGATTAAAAGTGCCATGTAAACCAGAACTGGGTTTGATGTGATGTGACTTTATAGTCTTTTAAGACTTTGTTAGTATGACAAATCTGTTTGGAAGCATAATGTATAATTGTTTTTTATTTATGAAAAATGTTGTACATGTTTAAACTCACAATTTAAAGACCTCACACATTGAGCGACAAAACTTTTGCAATGTATCTTTAATCATAAAAAACTCAAAGTTTAATAGACGATTTTGTAAACATTTTGAATGTCAGTATCATCTGTATTTGTTTACATTCATTTAAAGCTAAAAAAATAGCGTCAGAGTGCAGTTTTGGATGCCGCCAAGGGAATACTCAGTAGTGTAAAAGCAATAATTAAGGCATGGATAGTGCATTTGGGTCCTATTGGAATGATCAGTTAAAAAACAAAAATAAAGAACAGATACACCATGATTACAATGGTCTATTAGTGCATCATTAGCTTTAGTACTGCTCCACTTTTTTCACAAACTGGATGACATCGTCTGCAAGCAGCTGGGGCTCCTCCAAGGCAGCGAAGTGTCCTCCTCGAGGCATGAAAGTATACGAGTAGATCTTTTTGTACCTCATTTGTGCCCATGATTTGGGGATGTGCATCACCTCATCAGGGAAGGCAGCAACTCCAGTGGGCACGTAGATCCCGGTCCTGCAAGAAAAGATGAAAATTTGTTTTATATTAATCAAGGTTTTAGAGTCTATACAGTATTGATACAGACTTTATAAAATCAAATTGAAGACTTTTTAGGACCTTCTAAAACCCACACAACTAGTGATGGGCAAATGAAGCCTCATGAAGCAGCGAGGCTTCATGGTCCATTGCTTCACAAAAAGGTTCATTACTTGAGGCCTCAGTTAAAGGTTCAAAATACCGCCGTCTGCTGTCCAAATAAATGAACGACAGTTTATAATATATGAGTTGCCAATTGAATGTGTAAGTGGGCCTACTTGATGCACTTCAATAAAACTGCATTATGGTCTTGATGATTTGTGTCATGCAACAATGGTCTATAATATTGTTTTATCCTAGGCTACAGGATTGTATAGGTCATGCTGCCAACCAAACCAACCGTAAAATGAATCAAGCCCCTTTTCTTGCTTGATCAAGTGTTAACATGTAGTACATTTTAAAACTGAGATTTAACATGTCAAAGTTTTTTTTTTAATTATTTTGAGTAAATGGCCTGGGGATGCACACAAGTGTTGACCCCATGCTTGAAGCGCATGAGTGAAACGACATTGTAAACAAAGCAATGACGTCATCTGCACAAAACCGAGGCCTCATTTAACATTTGTCACTTACTTGAGTCTACTCATTCTTTTGTAGCACCTGTAATAATAGCCTAATTAAGCATTTATTATTGAATTTCTGTGCAAAATTGATATATCAAACCAAAAATGTCAATTGTAGCCTATATTTAATAAAGTCCTAAATACTGATTGTAGCCTACTAGGCCTAATCTGAATCCAACCAGTGAACACTTGTAAGTTGTGATTTTATTTATCGGCTATATAATAACCTATGTCTTCATTAATGAAGCCGACATTCTCCTCATCAAATAAAATCTGAAATCAGGCTAAACTAAACTTTGTAAGCAAATGATGTGCGCAAGTAGCCTTTTGTTATTAGTTTAAATCAGTAGCTTATCTATTTTCTGGTTGTCTATTCCAAAATATTCATCATTTATTTTTCATGTTGTTGTGTGTGTGCATGTGTAGTGGTGGTGGGGTAGGGGGTTCAGTGCTAGTGGGGGACATATGGTGGGGCTGGGCTATTTTTATTCAAGAACAGAATTTTTTGATCAGTGGCAGGCTTCAGGCGGCTCCTCTTTTTGCTGACCACTTCACCAGCCTTTAAATCCTCTCACAGGGGACTGAGGAGGCTGGAATGCAGAGGAACCAGTGTGCCATCTCATAAAGGTTCGGATAAGCAAGCTTTTGTGAGCGCCAGTAGATCAAAGGATCTTCATTCCTTATAATGGTGATCTCCACCAGATATCTGTCCACCTCAACGATGGCATTGGCCGTGGCATTTGAGCTGCTACTATCTGACACTGACTGACTTGTGATCCAAACTACAACCAACCTACGACACCCACGATGCACCGTGAGGTGTTAAACGCTTTTATTTTGAAATGTGACACATACACTGAACCAGCCACGTGACCAGAGTGAAGCGAGGCCTCGCTTTACACTGATCACGTGGTTTTTTAGCAAACTGACACAAGCCTTGAAGCAGGGCTTCATCTGGCATTCCCCCTTTTTACTCGGTACACGCCTTGATGCTTCAGCTTCAGATGACCCATCACTACACTCAACTAATAATTCATGTTTTGTATCAGATTTAATGTGAGACTAGACTGTTTTGATAACCATCATCCTTGTCTGTCATTCAAAGTTTTTTTTTTTGCAAATCTCTGCAAGTCTCCTCATGATAAGGGATGCAGGATAAAATTGCATCAAACTTGTAGTTTTTAAAATAAATTTCAGGTTAAATAAATATTGCACCTTCCGCAATTTGAAAACTCCATTGGGAAATATTGTGATTTAATCAAAATTTTGTTTAATTTCCCAGCCCTATTTGTGAGTATTGGCAGAAATCTATATCTGCCGACACGGATATCATGTTCATTAAATTGTGCATCCTTACTCATAATTGCTTTTTACCCACCATCTATTCTTTTGTTTCATCCTAAAATCATAATTTTCCTTGTATTTGCATATCCCCCTTTTTATTCCTTCTCTTTTAATAAAAGTTTGCCGTACTATATTCCATAAAAAGGGAGGTGTAAATTCATGAAAATGAAAAATGAGTAATCATACCACCCAAACCAGTCACTGATATCTGATGAACTTTTCAGACAATTTTCAGCCAAATCTGGAGCTACGCAGGATGCAAAACAGTAATCAGCTGATTAATGATTAAAGCACTACTTCATATTGTATAAAATTTACTTTCAGACTGTTTCAAGGCCCACAGGAACCCTAACATACCTTAGATCCAATCTCTTTTCAATGTTGGTCTTTAGATTTTCTTTGTAGAAGCGCATGGACGGGACAATGGAGCCGGTGGTCCAGTAGATCATGATGTTAGTCAAGAGCTCATCCAGGCTGAATTTCCTGAGAAAAAGACATTCATTAATCAAACCCGACAGCGAGCAACAGTTAAACAAAACCTCACTGAATCTATCTCGATCTAATGTCTTTAGTCTCTTACTTTTCCAGCCCACCATCCTCCAGATCTCTGTTCTTCATGTCAGTAGCTGTGGAGAATTTCTCTAGGAGGTACGCCGCCAAACCCACAGGAGAATCATTCACTCCACAGCCTGTAAACACAATTCAAACTACTTTAACAGCTCAAATACTACTGTGATTTAAAAAAAAAAGGTTCAGAGGCCTTAATTGCAAGTGTTTAGTACATATATATGCAGAGTAAATATAAAAAATGCTACATTTTGTGAGTGTTTCTGGTCTTTTCTTTTCCCACCTGCAGTGTCTGGTTTAGTAGCCTGGATGTGAAGGTAGCCTGACTCCCTCAATAATTCATACACGTTCTTCTCAAAGTAAGGGAAAAGCCGGCGAACATCCTCCCGACTAAAGCCAACCAGGAACGGTAGATAAGGTCCAATCAAGAGGGACAACAGCATTTTAGGCCCTCTACTTGACACAATCATGTTTAGGTGGAGTCCTTTCACGCACCTAGTAAAGAAAAGAAGCAGAGTACGAGTCATTACAGAGAAATCTGTATTCTATTTAATGTGTAAATACAAGTTTTCTTCTTGTGCATTTGCTCAGTCTTCAGATATTTCCAGTGTCGGCAGTTCTCGGTTTTTTGTGCACTTTCTACACAGCAGGTACGATACGTGGAGTAAGAGTCACAGGGTTCCTTTTGTGACACAAGCGTGGGATGTGGAGATTCCACCTTGGTGAAAAGTTGTGGCATGTTTTGCTGGGCTTGTGTTGTGGTCTTACTCGGGCTTCATCTGTGCCATGTTGGTGGTGATGAGCGAGCCCCAGTCTCCTCCCTGCAGGTAGAACTCAGAGAATCCTAAACGCTCCATCAGGGTCAGGAAAATTCTAGCAGCGGCGAGGCTGTTGAATCCTGAAAAGAGATGCAAAAAATCAATAAATGTTGCAATGTGATCAACCCATGCAGTCACCTTGTCATGCATGGCCCCTACCCTGTCCCCTGATGGCCTACATTTAAATTACTGAAAAGCTCCCTGGACCTGAAAATGCATTTATGCAGAACCACCTACCTTGTTTATGAGGTGCTTCTGAGTATCCATAGCCAGGTATGGACGGACAAACGACCTCAAACACAACATCATCCTGCCTCTCTGTGAGCAGAGGCAGGATCTTGTAGAACTCATAAAACGAGCCAGGCCAGCCGTGGACCAGCATCAGAGGCAGGACCCTCTGATTTGCACGCTGCTGTGGCCGCACGTGGATAAAGTGCACGTCCAGTCCTGCAGAAAGACAACACATTAGTGTGAAAAAAAAGAAAACAGTAGGTGAATATCTAAATTATGTTAAGGGATGTCGGTACCTTCTATTTTGGTCTTGAAGTGTGGAAACTTGTTGAGCTCTGCCACCTGCTTCTTCCAGTCAAACTCATGTCTCCAGTATTTCACCACTTTCTTCAGATGAGTGGAATTGAAGCCATAATGGAAGCGGCTGTCCTCCAAAGGATCAGTGTAGCGGGTTCGATCAATGCGATGATGGAGGTCCTGTCGAAAAAGAACACAGTTTATTACATTATTATGCATCTTTATTTTGTTTATTGACCTTTCAAAAGCTTTTGACACTGTTAATCATGCAATGCTTTCTTGGCTTTGATAAAAATGCTTATTGTTGGCTCAAGAGCTATCTCATGGGCAGACAGCAGAGTGTAGCACTGGGAAATGTTAAATCAGATTTTATGACCCTTAAATGGTGTTCCTCAAGGTTCTGTCCTTGATCCAGTGCTTATTACTATTTATATAAATTATATTGTGTCAGCGGTTTCAAATCGAAAAATTCAATCGTCTTTATGCAGATGACAAAATTTTTTATTGCACTGTTGATAATGTAGAGTCTGTGTGTTCTCTTTAGAGCTGCTTTAATGATCTGAAAGTTGCTCTAACCAATCACAGGTTAGTTCTGAATGCAGAGAAAACTGAAGTGCTCTTACTTCGGAATTTGTTATCCTCTGATTGCACCTGTTTTAATTGACTTAGGTGTTCTACTTCTGATTGATATTATGCTTTTTTACTGTACTTTATATCTTTAGAATATGTCTGATATATTTGGTATATTCTTTATTGTTATCATGCATTTTTTCTTTGCTCAACATCATTGTAAATGAGGGCTCGCCCTCAATGATTTTCCCGTCTAAAAAAAGATTATATACAGGTATGTTGCTTACATATTACTTATACAGATAATATTTTCATTTGATCATTGTTTAGATCAGTCTTGACTATTCATAGTCTGTTGGTTACAATTATCCATGGAATTCTGTTTATTAAGAAATTGTTCAAAGTTGTCCCACTACAATGGAACACTTCTGAGACAGAGTAAATACAATTTATATGACAGTCGTTACCAATTATCAAGGTACTCTTGATTAACTTTGCCCAAATTAAAAGGCAACAGAAATAAAAATGGCGTGATTCTTATTCAGATATTCTACATTAACATGACTTAAACTCAGACACAAACACAGCAGTCCAATTATCCCGACATTAGCATGACGTCACAGGAAATGACAGCCGTTAAGAGGTCATATTAGGCTAAACGCACCTTAATTTCTTCATCGGAGGTTTCCACTATAAAGGGGTAGATTTTATCATCCTCTGAACGTGGTTTTTCTCCAGCTCCCCACCATCCTTCACCAAGAGGAACAGTTTTTACTTGTTCTCTTTTGTAGATCATGTAGGCCAGGATGCCTCCTGCTACAAACGCTGAACCTATCAGCGCCTGCCTCTGGACCAGGTCCAAGCCGAGTAAAGTTTCCCTGCAGAAATACGGCAAAACAACGATGAAGTAACACTCATTAAAGAGTGCCAGAGCTCTGGTATCATTCAGTTGCTGCTTGTTCGTTGTTTTGGTTAACTACAGTTAAAAAGAAATGCCATATCTACTTACTTTAAAACCTGAAGTCTTTGCATGGTGAAGTTCCAACGGTGAATGTCTCTATACCTGTCTGGGCTAGAGGTCAGCAATGTTCATTCACTGCAACGCCCTTTAGGAACTACGTAAAAACAAATCAAAACAAAATTCTTATTAACTGTTTCAACAGACCTTGTTTGCTTCCTTAAAAGTGCCTTAAGATAATGTTTGGACTTCTAAAAATTGTGCGCATTGGACGGCAACCACTGGTGAACAAAACGAACACACGCGGCTGTCAAAACAAGCTAGTGGAAGAAAAACTGAGCTCAATCGCAGCGTTCAGGTACGTGTCGGAAAACCAAGCTTCCTAACAGGAAATTTCACACGAAAAGACAATATTCCGATTCCAAGACGAGCCTCACAGAGATGAAGGATCTCAACAGTGATGATGGCTTATTTGTGAATTAAAACCATGTAAAATCATGTAGTCGCTATATATTTCATGGCTAAGTAGGAAACGCTGAAAATACACAAGGCCATCTAATAACGGTTTATAAGTGGCGCTTCTTCTCTCTGCTGGGCCTTTGGGCTTAAATTTACAGGGGGACTCTAACGAGCATTCATCACCATTACAGATAAGACACTGACAGGAAAAAAGCTAAATGTAACCATTTTTTATTTACATAGTTCACATTGGTGTTATATTTTTACGGAAGAGTATTGGGGCCACTGAAAAAAAACAATTTGACACGAATTTTTTTTTTTCACTTGTGAGAAAAAAGTCAGAATTCTGAGATTAAAGTCAGAATTCTGAGATTAAAGTCAGAATTCTGAGAAAAAAGTCAGAATTCTGACTTTATTCTTCAAATTAAAAAAAGTCTCATTTTTTTTTTCAGAATTCTGAGATTAAAGTCAGAATTCTGACTTTAATCTCAGAATTCTGACTTTTTTTTACAAGTGAAAAAAAAATTCGTCTCAAATTTTTTTTTTCAGTGGCCCTAATACTCTTCCGTAAATATTTCTATTAAATTACATGTTATATGACTTTTATAAGAAATATTAATTGAAAGTATAAACATAAAATTGTTAAACACGAAGGAAACACCATGTTTCAAGAAAAGTCCCACATTGAGGCACCAAAAAGAGAGGAAAAGTTTCACAGCAGCTCACAGAGAAACATCAGCAGACACAGAAGCCTGAACAGAGTCACGGTCAGGTTCCATAAAGCAGTCTAGCTTGTTCCAGTACACTTTGCCACAATTTAGCACATTAATCCCTGACGCTCCCTGTGTTTCTTCAGCCAGTTTCTGTCCAGTCTGACTCATGACTGGAAATGTATCTCTTTTAAGAGATCCAGATCATTTGGCTCACCTCAGTAGAGGTGGCTGTTTGGCTCCAAAATGTTTTTTTTTTTTTTTTTTTTTTTATTATGCACCAGTTGGCATTATAAATGTGGATTAGATAAAGAAAACTAGGCATGCATAACATTGGATTTTGATATTGAACAAATTCATTTTAACCATGCTAATACTGATACAGATATTTAAATCTAGTTCAGATCTAAAACATTATTTTAAAAGATATTTTTAATTTTAAAGATGAACAAAGTAACAAAAAAATCCGACTTTAAAACATTCTTTTAAAATTAAGGAAATTAAGATGACCAAAGAAAAATACCTAAGCCTACCTAGATCTGTTGGTCCTGTCTAAAACTCCTGCCAAAATTATTTCAATATGATAAATACATTTGTTATAGGCTGATATTTATAGATGATGAATTGGCTGCAAATATAAGAAATTTGTAATATCTGCAGATAGCAAAATTAACTTTTTAAGCTTAAATATGCTGATATCTTGCAGATGACTTGTACATCCCTAAAAAATGGTACGCAAATGGGAGCCAACTGCTGAAGTTCACATTAAAATAGTTGTTTTGGGGCACAGAATACCTAGTGGTATAAGATGCTCCCCATGTATGCAGACGGCCCAGGTTCAACTCCGGCCTGTGAGCCTTTGAGTCATGACTCTCTCCTGTTTCTGACTCTATCAATAAAGGCCCCAAAATAAATCTTAAAAAAAAAACATAAAAAGTTGTTTCATAGAACATGAATGACACATCAGCACCCTGTCATTTGATAAAGGCATAGCGAGTCGAAGGCCGGTGCAGTCTGCAGACATGGACAGGCAGAGGTGTCAGCAGACCCTCCAGGAGCTGGAGGAGGTGCTGCAGCAGCTGGAGGTGCTCTTTTCTCTCAGCAGGGTTCCTCTGGTGTCGCTGGGTGGCGTGCTTGCCCCCCCCCCCCCAAAGAGCTGTACGAGATGAACCTGGAGGTGGCCAATGGAGATCAGTGTCTGCGCTGTTCCACCCTAAACTACAGTTTAAAGTGCCGACAAGAGTGAAGAACCAAGTTATTGCTCTTTCTAGTGATCCAAACACCTGTAGGAATCAGAGGGCTGAGGGGTCAGAGTGGCAGGACTATGTGTGGTTCCAGGCTGTTTGGAAGCATAATGTACTATTGTTTCTATTTATGAAAAGTGTTGTACAGATTTTGCATTAAACTCACAATTTAAATGCCTCACACATTGAGCGACAAATAAAACAATTGCAAAGTATCTTTAATCATAAAAAACAAAGTTTAATAGACGATTTTGTAAACATTTTGAATATATCATATGTATTTGCTTACATTAATTAAAGGCTAAAATAGCTTCAGAGTGCAGTTTTGGATGCCGCCAAGGGAATACTCTGTAGTGTAAAAGCAATCGTTAAGGCATGGATAGTGCATTTGTGTCCTATTGGAATGATCAGTTAAAAAACAAAATAAAGAACAGATAGACCATGATTAAAATGGCCTATTAGTGCATCATTAGTTTCAGTACTGCTCCACTTTCTTCACAAACTGGATGACATCGTCTGCGAGCAGCTGGGGCTCCTCAAAGGCAGCGAAGTGTCCGCCTCGAGGCATGAGAGTATACGAGTAAATCTTTTTGTACCTAATTTGTGCCCATGATTCAGGGGTATGCATCAGTTCATTAGGGAACGCAGCAAGTCCAGTGGGCACATAGATTGCGGTCCTGCAAGAAAAGATGAAATTTTGTTTCTTTATATTAATAAACAAAGTTATGAAGTCTATACAAAGTTGATTCAGACTTTATAGAATCAAATTGAAGACCTTTAAGGACCTTATAAAACCCACACAACAAGTAATTCATTTTTGTACCAGATTTTCATATTTAAAGATTCAGCCCTTAAAACACTAAAGTTTAAGGAATGTGGATGAGCAAAGAGAAAAACTCCATATGAAATAGCTTTTTCAAGGCCCACAGGAACCCTGCTATACCTTGAATCCACTCTGTTTTCAATGTTAGTCTTCATGTTCTCTTTGTAGAAGCGCATGGATGGGACAATGGAGCTGGTGGTCCAGTAGATCATGACATTAGTCAAGAGCTCATCCAGGCTGAATTTCCTGAGAAAAAAAATCCTTTATCAGACCCAACAGCCAGCAACAGTTGAACAAAACCTCACTGAATCTATCGCGATTTAATGTATTTTGTCTCTTACTTTTCCAGCCCACCATCCACCAGATCTCTGTTCTTCATGTCAGTCCAGGTGGAGAATTTCTCCAGGATGTACGCCGCCAAACCCACAGGAGAATTGTTCACTCCACAGCCTGTAAACGCAATTCAAACTATTTTAACAGCTCAAATACTACTGTGGTTACAAAATACCTGGTTCAGATGCATTAATTTCGAATGTTCAGTTCATCTACATGCAGAGTAAATATTAAAAAACTGTTACATTTGGTGAGTTAGTGTTCCTGGTTGTCACTTTTCCTACCTGCAGTGTCTGGTTTAGTCGCCTGGATGTGAAGGTAGCCTGATTCCCGCAATATTTCGTACACATTCTTCTCAAAAAAAGGAAAAAGCCGACGAACATCCTCCCGACTAAAGCCAACCAAGAACGGTAGATAAGGTCCAATCAAGAGGGACACCAGCACCTTAAGCCCTCTGTTTGACATAGCCATGTTTAGGTGGAGTCCTTTCACGCACCTAGTAAAGATAAGAAACAGTGTGGGCCATTACAGAGAAATATGTATTCGATTTGCTGTTTAATTTACAAGTTTTCTTCTTTTATTGTAAAAAAATATTCTGTTTCACAATTTGTGGAGTAAGAGTTAAAACGTTCCTTTTATAACACAAGTATGTGTAAAGTTGTGGCATGTTTTGCTGTGCTTGTGTTGTGGTCCTACTCGGGCTTCATCTGTGCCATGTTGGTGGTGATGAGCGAGCCCCAGTCTCCTCCCTGCAGGTAGAACTCAGAGAATCCTAAACGCTCCATCAGGGTCAGGAAAACTCTGGCAGCGGCGAGGCTGTTGAATCCTGACAAGAGAAGAGAAATAAATCTGTAGATAGCTGTAACAACTTGATTTGCCCTGCCCTGTCCTGTGCTTAAGCATGCATTCCCTCCTCCCCAGTCCCCTGATGGCTTGCATTTACACTGCTCCAACCGGTCTCTATCACTTTATCTAGACCCTGTGCCTTTGGTGAGCATGCAGTGAGTACCTGAAAAGCTCCCTGGACCTGAAAATACATTTATGTAGAACCACTTACCTTGTTTATGAGGTGCTTCTGAGTATCCATAGCCAGGTATGGATGGACAAACAACCTCAAACACGACATCACCCTGCCTCTCTGTGAGCAGAGGCAGGATCTTGTAGAACTCATAAAATGAGCCAGGCCAACCGTGGACGAGCATCAGAGGCAGGACCCTCTGATTCGCACGGTGCTGTGGCCGCACGTGGATAAAGTGCACGTCCAGTCCTGCAGAAAGACAACACATTAGTGTGACAAAAAAGAAAAATAAATTATGTTAAGGGATGTAGGTACCTTCTATTTTGGTCTTGAAGTGTGGAAACTTGTTGAGCTCTGCCACCTGCTTCTTCCAGTCAAACTCATGTCTCCAGTATTTCACCACTTTCTTCAGATGAGTGGAATTGAAGCCATAATGGAAGCGGCTGTCCTCCAAAGGATCAGTGTAGCGGGTTCGATCAATGCGATCATGGAGGTCCTGTCGATAAAGAACACAGTTCATTACATACAGATAATACATACATACAGGTACTTAATAAGCTGCTTACATATTACTTATACAGATACTAATTTCAATATATCATTGCTGGGGTCAGTCTTGATTTATCAGTCTTTTGGTTACAGTTTTCCTTGGAATCATGTTTATTATGAAATGGTTTTACATTGTCCCACTACAAAAGAACAAATCTCAGACAGAGTAAATGCAGTGTTTATGAAAGTTGTTATCAATTAATTGTGCCCAAATTAAAAAGCAACTGAATAAACAATGGCAAAATTTCAAAGCAAACATTGATTTGTTCACACATAGCTTCAAACCATTTGCTAGTTTAGCAGTGTCAATAATTCTACTTGCTGTTATTTGCATAAATCTGCTAACATTTACTACTTTATGTAAGAGCTGCTTTTAATGTGTTCTTATCAGTTTCCACTTAGACTGGTGCTTTGTGTTGAATGAGCGCCCTCTGCTGGGGTCCTGCAGATGATCAGTGCAGCTTATGTCTTGTTGCTAGTCTGCACTATGCCATCCTGCTTAATAAGCTGATTTATAAGCTATGGAAAATCCTTCAAAATAAGTTTTTCATAGTAAGCGTAGCATGTGGTATATTTGTAAGATTAGAATTCGTATTAACCAAACTTCAACATCAATTCAGGTTAAACCACAACTAATGAACCAGGCTGTTGTTTGCTTTGGACTCTGCTTTGTGTACTTGAAACCCAGCCCATAAATGTACCAGGAAAATAGATTTATGGCCATATCAGTTCCAATGGTCCAGTGTGTCTTTAGAAAACAGCATTGATCTCTTTTGAGTCAAAATATTCTCAATTTAAATGAGTATTAGTCTGTTTTTCTCCCGTTTTCACCCGATCCGGGTTGAACAGACAGCAAGCTTTTGACGTCGTCACAGTAAATGACAGCCGTTAAGAGGTTATATTAGGCTAAACGCACCTTGATTTCCTCATCGGGGGTCTCCACTGTAAAGGGGTAAATTTTATTATCTTCTGAAAGTGGTTTCTCTCCAGCTCCCCACCATCCTTCACCAAGAGGAATAGTTTTTACTTGTCCTCTTTTGTAGATCATGTAGGCCAGGATGCCTCCTGCTGCAACCGCTGAACCTATCAGCGCCTGCCTCTGGACCAGGTCCAAGCCGAGTAAAGTTTCCCTGCAGAAATACGGCAAAACAACGATGAAGTAACACTCATTAAAGAGTGCCAGAGCTCTGGTATCATTCAGTTGCTGCTTGTTCGTTATTTTGGATAACTAGAGTTCAAAAATGCTAAATCTACTTACTTTAAAACCTGAAGTCTTTGCATGGTGAAGTTCCAACGGTGAATGTCTCCACACCTGTCCTGCACTGGGACAGAGGTCAGCAATGTTCATTCACTGCAACGACCTTTAAGAACAGCGTAAAACAAGATTATCATGAACTGTTTCAACATACCTCGTTTGCTTTCTTAAAAGTGCCTTTGTAGATAGTTTTCGGACATCTAAAAATTGAGTTTATAGGAACGGGCTTCCCTGGTAAACAAAACAAACACACTCGGCTGTCAAAACAAGCTGGTGAAGCAAAACCTGAGCTCAACCGCTGCGTTCAGGTACGTGTCGGAAAACAAGATTCCAATCAGGAAATTTCACATGAAGGTCGTGTGAGCTTACAAACAAAGGAAAGACAGTATTGACAGAAGATCATATGAAGCATGAAGCGACGATGGCGGATTTGTGAATTAAAACCTATCATGTAGTTGCTATATATTTCATGGCTAAGTAGGAAACGCTGAAAAGACACCTAATAACGATCAGGTAATGGAGACTACTCTCTGCTGGGCCTTGAGGCTTAAATTTACAAGGGGCCCCTCTTGCCAGCATTCATCACCATTACAGGTAACACTGATGGAAAAAAAGCTAAATGTGATAATTTTTTATTTACAAAGTTCGCATTAGTGTTATATTTCTCTTATATAAAGAATACATATTATATGACATTTTATAGAAATATTAATTGAAAATATAAACATACATTTGTTAAACACAAAGAGGAATTACCACAATGCTAATAGAAGTTACCATTATTTATTTATATCTATTATATTTGTGTCAAACATCAACTTCATCAACTTCGTTTTCCAGCGGTCCCTGGGGGATTCTCTAAGATGGGATATATAACCTCTCTACCAAGTCCTGGGTCTACCCTGGGACCTCCTCCCAGCTGGATGCACCCAGATGACCTCCACAGGGAGGACACCATTGTTTTATTGAGATTTTGACTAATTAATCTCCTTATCACAGAATTAAAATTCTGCATTTCCTAAGTGAAATATTTTCCTCTGGAAAATAACCAAAATTTTCACATCATGTTGTTATGTGAAAATGTGTAATGCAATGTCTAGCATCCAGAATATGTGCTTGTGACTTCCTAAAATATATAAACCCCAATAAAAACACTTACACACCGTTTAACATATGTGTAGGAGCCTTGGATGTAAGTCTTTTTTCATTGTTTACTGTATTGTTATTTGGTGGTGGGTGTGTTCACCAGAATTTTCATGTTGACGATGGTGATTAAGGGATTGCACTTACCTGTTGAGGGTTTTTAGTTTTGGCTCAGACAGACAGAAGGGGATCCTGGGAGCGGAAACTTTCTGTTGACCGCTACACTATTGCACAATAATGATCACGTATTGGTTTAGCCATTATATAACTGGCACTAGTTGTGATCTTGCGTGCTTGTGAACGAATAAATGTTTGAAGCTTCACCTGGACAAGTGGATTATTTAGGCAGCAGCGCGTCACAGTATCCTTCTCCCTCGTTTAACCCCTCGGGGCGCTTTTTTCTTGACGGTAACGCCGCAATAATATGTATTATTAATACACGTAGTCAGCGTTGCTCTTTACTAGGGCCCATCATATAGTATACATTTTTGCCGACGATCTGTATTTACCGAACCCCACCTGAATGCATCAAAACTCGAAAGGTTCGTGATTGGCTGAGAGATCTGCTTCTCCGAATGCACTAACGGTCGTGACGTCATTTTGTTGAGGGAGGACCATCGCAGTGTTGTGTTGTTTTAGATCGGTGGTCTCAGAGACTGGAACGTGATGCAGAACTTTGTTCTTGTGGTCCTCTCGGCGGTTTTCACAGTCGGCTCGTGCGGTTTGATTGGGGATGCAGTTGAAGTATCCTCCGATGACGATGGGGTTCGAAATACCCTGAGCGTTTGTTCCTGACCAAACCACAGGAGGTGGTGAAGGTTCAGAGACAGGCAAGTAGGCTACCATTTAATATGGATAAGTGGAGGTAAGCTTTTATGAGTAGAATAAACTGTTTTATGTTTTATGCTTATACTCTAGACCCAGTTGCCCCTACCCTGCTGAACATGCACTATCACTTCAGAATATGCAAGACTCAGAGGGTTTTTTTTTTAGCCATGTACTGCCCTCTTTGCTGCACTGTGTGAAGTGATGAATAAATGAGAGAGTTGTAGCTATTATGCTTCATGTCTACCATGTGCACTCTTGTGCTTGCACATGGTACAGATTGCCTTGTGTGAGTGCCGCTTACATGAACATTTTCAGCAAAATATAATGTTGTCCTTATCAGTATCATATTCAAGGCCGCCCATGGGGGGGCCTCCCTGGGCCAGTAAAAGAGAGGTCTGTGAAGGTCAGCAAATTCATGGTCCATTGTAAATTTAAGCTGTGATTATATTTGTTAACCTGAATAATAATCACTCTTATTAAGACAACAAAAATATTTTTAGTTATGTTGTAGCACAATAAAGCTTTTTCAAAATGTAAACCCTTTCTCATTAAACACATTACCTTTTATCAGTGATGTTAACACTGTGGATGAGCACATGATTAGGAAAATAAGGTCATACTTCATAGCTAGGCAATAATTTGCACAATTGTTAGGATACCAGATATTTAAGTATAAGAAACTGAGACAACTTCTTTGGAAAAGAATAGAATAGTTGTGAAAAGAGTAAAAAACATTATGCAATTGGCATGAAGGGGTTAAAATTGGCAAAAACTGTTAAAATGAGTTGTAGAAATGGGCAAAACCTGGGGTTAGACTGCTAAGAGAAGTGGCAGAAAGTTGCAAAAAAACAATGCAAAATGGTTGAAATGTGGCAAAAATGGGCAAACATTGGTGCAAAGTGACAAAAAGTGTCCAAAGCATGGTAAAAAAAATTGGTGAAAAGCAGCAGAAATGGGCAAATAAATTCAAAATGGGCACAAAATGACAAAAGACAGCCAAATTAGTCTAAAGTTGCAAAAAGATGTTATAGAAAGGGGCAAAAAGTGGTAAAAAAAAAAAATACATTTTTATTTAGTGCACTAACAGGATAAAACTGGATATAAAGTTCCATCAAAAGTGCTGCAAAATGGAGAAAAAGGGGCAAAAATAGGTGAAAGTTAAAGTGGGAAAAATGGCATAAAGCCTGCTAAAACAGGCAAAAGGCTGCAAAAAGCAGTAAAATGGGTTAAAAGTGGCAAAAGATGCAGCAATAATGGAAGGTAAAAGTGGTTTAAAGTACTACAAATAGATAATTTCAACATCAGAACCCAAAGTTGACACACTATTTAGCTCTTACACGAGGTAACTGTTAGCCAAGATGCAATCAACATGCTTCAGATCCAAACACATGCACTGACATCATCAATAAATCACAACTGTAGAGGGCCCAGCTGACTCTGTGGGCCGGTCTGATCATAATGACAAGCTGCATTTAACTGTAGCTCATTGGTTGTTCTTATTATGTCAAGAACATCACTCAAAATTAAACACCTATCTATATCTATTAATGCCTGAAATAGTAAATGTTTACATTAAACTACAGTTAAACTTACCTTTTTAGACTGAGCTCTTGTGTATGTTTTATTTTCACATTTATATAGATATAAATGTGAAAACAACACATTTTCAGGGCCCTTGTGATCCAGCTATGCTGAAGTAAGTAATGTAATCCTGTCACCACAGTCAGACAGCTACATATTTTCAGTGCAGAGCAGCAAATGAGAACAATGGCCTCATTAGAAAACTGGCCCTGGTGGATTTCATTAACATTTACACAGCTAAAACTAAATGTGCAAGGTCCATTGCTCATTGTAATGACATTATTCTGGTCTTAATTTGGACAGATGACACCACAGAGGAGGTCAGAAAAGTCTGCAGGATTCAAACAAGACGGCATGTAAATAACACTCCAACACAGAGGAAAGTGATGCTGAGGTGGTGAGGAGAGCACAGGAGGAAGGCTCTGTAACTCAAGATGGCTGCTGCTGATTCGTCAGTGAGATCCTCAAGGGTATCCTGTATCAGTGACAGCAGCTACCCATGACGTACGACCAGCTGGTGTAAAAAACAAGCATCCATGCAGGTAGAGAAGAAAAGGTAGTAGTGCACATCAAACTAATGAACACTGTCTACGCCTGGTCAGCCCCCAGCTTTAAGTATGCAGTTTAACACATGGTTTTACCTTGCATCATGTTGATCAGATCTCACTTCCCCTCCCTAATTACCAATAATAAATGAAGCCCAATCACCAGAACTGGACAGTAGAAAAAAAATGTTAAAGTTTAAAATCAGTTAGAAAGATTTACTTGGGGTCACAGCGGAGGGCTTTCACAAGGAGGAGGCAAAATTATTTTTCACTTCTGTGGTTAAGCAGGGAGTGCATGAATTCTACTGCAGAAAGAAGTCTCTTGGCTGATCCACAGTGCTGTTTCGGGGTGAAGTAGGCACTTTGCAGATCATGTCACATCACAGCAGAGAACTCCTGATGGGGGGCAAGAAGGGATTTCTGCATAGACAAGTGGTAGCATAAAGACTTGTGCTGTTTACAACTTTGATAACTGCTCAAAGTATGAAAATAAAAACATTCTTTGGCTACCTTCGTGTCCAGAATCAAACAACACAGACAAAGGGAGCTTTAAATAGACTGACTGACTGACTGACTGACTGACTGAATCAGGCTGATCAGGTGTAAACAGGCTTAAAGAGGAATCTGTGATTTTTTTTTTTTTAATAAAATCACAGACTCCTTTAGCTGAAGGTCCTTATTTTATTTTCTGTATCCAAACAGGAATTCAGTTACCCTTGGTCCAAGACAGATCAAAAAATCTAAATGAAGCAAACGGTTTTAAAAGCAAAATAGTGAAATGTTCAAAATGTGCCAAAGAAGGGAGATTAATTTTGATTAACTATAGAAATTCTTAGATCAATTGCACTTTAAAGAAATGACAGTCCTAATATAGTGATCTCTATTTTTCAGGATAAAGACATAGTTAGTCAGAGGCCGGAGCAGTCTGCAGACATGGACTGGCGGAAGTGTCAACAGACCCTCCAGGAGCTGGAGGAGGTGCTGCAGCAGCTGGAGGTGCTCTTGTCTCTAAGCAGGGTTCCTCGGGTGCTGCTGCTCCTGGGCGGCTCGCCCGTCCTTCCCAAAGAGCTGTACGAGATCAACATGGAGAAGCTGGAGGTGGCCTGGGAAGGAATTGTGTGATTGGGGGACCTTTTTCTTTGCAGTATGACAGAGTTTAAGTACTCATTTTCTCCAGACCCTCTTCACTTTAAGGTTTCAGTGACAGAAATGTTTTCATCGATGTAAAAAGTCGAACACGACACCCTACAGTCTCACACACTGCCAGATTTCTGTAGAATTTGCTGGATTTGTTTCAGTCTCCATGTAGCTGACTGCGGGGTCTGAAAGTGTTTGTATCATACTTGTGATAGTTGTGTTTAATGCCTTATCTTTTTTTTTTTTTTTTAAACATACATTTAACCGGTCATACATTAAACATACATTAAACCTGTCTTCTTCAGGACCGGTTTGGTCGAAACATGTGTTCCTTTTTAATGATTTGGCCATTATAATAAAGGCTTTTTAGTATTTCCTTCCTCATTTGCACATTTTTTTTGTTTGGAGTGCCTGGTTTTCTCCTCCTTTTTGGACAGTTTTTCTCCCCCGTTTTCCAAGAGCACCCAATTTTGGTTTATTATGAAGCACCTTAGTCAGACTGAGCAGCCAGTCAGCCTCCCTCTTTTGCTGTCGATTTTAATTTTCTACTTGTAGTTAAAAGTTGTACATGTTTTGCATTAAACTCACAATTTAAAGACTGCACACACTGAGCGACAAAACTGTTGCAAAGTATCTTTAATCATTAAAAAACTCAAAGTTTAATAGACAATTTTGTGAACATTTTAAATGTCAGTATCATCTGTATTTGTTTACATTCATTTAAAGCTAAAAAAAAGCTTAAGAGTCCAGTTTTGGATGCAGCCAAGGGAATACTCTGTAGTGCAAAAGCAATCATTAGGACATAGATAGTGCATTTGTGTCCTATTGGAATGATCAGGTAAAAATCAATAATAAAGAACAGATACACCATGATTAAAATGGTCTCTTAGTGCATCATTAGCTTCAGTGCTGCTCCACTTTTTTCACAAACTGGATGACGTCGTCTGCGAGCAGCTGGGGCTCCTCAAAGGCAGCGAAGTGTCCGCCTCGAGGCATGAAAGTATACGAGTAGATCTTTTTGTACCTCATTTCTGCCCATGATTTGGGGGTATGCGTCAGTTCACCAGGGAACGCAGCAAGTCCAGTGGGCACATAGACAGCGGTCCTGCAAGAAAAGATAAAATTTTGTTTCTTTATATTAATAAACAAAGTTATGAAGTCTATACAGAGTTGATACAGACTTTATAAAATCAAATTGAAGACTTTTTAGGATCTACTAAAACCCACACAACAAAAAATTATTATTGTACCAGATTTAACGTGAGACTATACTGTTTTTGTAACCATCATCTTTGTCTGTCGTTCAAAGCTTTTTTTGCAAATCCCTGCAGGTCTCCTCATGATAAGAGATGCACGATATTGAATTTTTGCAGTTATCTCATATGCCGGTAGGTACAAATTGATTTTAGCCAATTTGCATAATAAAACTGATATTAAGACGTTGTTCAGATCTAAAGATTCAGCCCTAAAAACACTAAAGTTTAAGGAATGTGGATGAGCAAAGATAAAAACTACATATGAAATAGCAGCAAAAAAGTCATATGGTTAAAACAATTACAGATTAACACACAAGACTAATCTGACAAAATGATTTAAAAGATGGATGGTTTAAAAAAAACAATGAAAATAGACAGAGGTGAAAGGCAAAACAAAGAAAAAAATAAAATAAGTAACATTAAAATCAGTAAATATAATTACAAAATGATAAAAACTTAAAAAAACCAAATAATTAAAAACATAAAATTGGATACAAAAAAAATAGCTGAACATAACTAGAGATAAATAAAATCCTAAAAGAAAAAGTAAATCAAAAATTGAAATGTGAATGAAATAAGAAATAGAATAAATAAAACCATGATTGTGATAATACTAATAGTCATAAAATTATAAAGTACTATAGAAAAGCCAGACAGAATAAATGAGTTTTTAGCTCGTCTTTAAAAATCTCAATATCCTCAGGTGGCAAGCTGTTCCACCGTCACGGAGCAGCTGAATGAAGACTCACCAAACTCTTTCATTGTGCACTGTGAACCGGCCAAGAGAGAAGAACTAGAGGATCTGAGGGGCTGTCCCGGTTCATAGACTAAAACCATCTCTGAAAAGTAGTCAATTATAAATATCTACTTTCAGACTGTTTAAAACTCCACAGGAACCCTGACATACTTTGAATCCACTCTGTTATCAATGTTAGTCTTCAAGTTCTCTTTGTAGAAGCGCATGGACGGGACAATGGAGCCAGTGGTCCAGTAGATCATGAGGTTAGTCAAGAGCTCATCCAGGCTGAATTTCCTGAGAAAAAAAAAATCCTTTATCAGACTCAACAGCCAGCAGCAGTTAAACAAAACCTCACTGAATCTATCTCGATTTAATGTCTTTAGTCTCGTACTTTTCCAGCCCACCATCCTCCAGATCTCTGTTCTTCATGTCAGTCCAGGTGCAGAATTTCTCCAGGATGTACGCCGCCAAACCCACAGGAGAATCGTTCACTCCACAGCCTGTAAACACAATTCAAGCTACTTTAACAGCTAAAATACTACTGTGATTACAAAATACTTGGTTCAGATGCCTTAATTTCAAGTGTTTAGTGCAGTGTTAATTTCGTCGTCTAAAGCTATGACTAAAAACTATTCGTCAACAGCCTTTATTTCCATGACAAAAACTAGACTAAGACTAACAAAATAGATCTATGATGACTAAAACTGACGAAATGTAAGTTTAGTTTTTGTCAAGATGACTAAAACTAGGCTAAAATGTAATTTAGTTTTTGGTGGACATTTAAAATCCATGATATTTCTCTACTGGTGATACATCTGTCAAAAGACAATGCAGCTGTATCCCCACTGCCTCTCAACTGTAGAAAGCAGGGACCCCAGGTTTGGCAGGCTGCAGAGAACACACTACCAGGACTTGGTACCAGATTTAGGCAGGAAAATAAATGCTTGGACTAAAAGTAAAAACTAAAATGTGAGGACTTTTTATGGACTAAAACTAGACTAAAATTAAAAAGGATAGAAATGACAAAATGTGACTAAAACTAAGACATTCCATCTAAAGACTAAGACTAAATTAAAGATAGCTGCAAAAATTAACACTGTTTTAGTGCATCTACATGCAGAGTAAATATATATATATATTTTTTTTTACATTTTTTGAGTTAGTGTTTCTAGTTGTTACTTTTCCCACCTGCAGTGTCTGGTTTAGTCCCCTGGATGTGAAGGTAGCCTGATTCCCTCAACAATTCATATACGTTCTTCTCCATAAAAGGGAAAACCCGGCGAACATCCTCCTGACTAAAGCCAACCAGGAATGGTAGATAAGGTCCAATCAAGAGGGACACCAGCACTTTGAGCCCTCTAGTTGACAGAATCATGTTTAGATGGAGCCCTTTCACACACCTAGTAAAGATAAGAAACAGTGTGGATCATTACAGAATAATCTGTATTCAATTTGCTGTGTATTTTACAAGTTTTCTTCTTTTATTGGAAAAAAACTGCGCATGTGCTCAGTCTGTAGATATTTTCAGAGTAAGTAGTTATTTGTTATTTTCTCATTTTTCACACAGCAGGCACTGTTTCACAATTTGTGGTGTAAGAGTTAAAAGGTTCCTTTTAGAACACAAATATATGGGAGGTGGAGATTCCACCGCGGTGAAAAGTTGTGGCATGTTTCTTTTTGCTTGTGTTGTGGTCCTACTCGGGCTTCATCTGTGCCATGTTGGTGGTGATGAGCGAGCCCCAGTCTCCTCCCTGCAGGTAGAACTCAGAGAATCCTAAACGCTCCATCAGGGTCAGGAAAACTCTGGCAGCGGCGAGGCTGTTGAATCCTGACAAGAGACGGCAAATAAATCTTTAGATAGCTGTAACAATTTGATCTGCCCTGCCCTGTCCTGTGCTTAAGTATGCATTCCCTCCTCCCCAGTCCCCTGATGGCTTACATTTACACTGCTCCAAATGGTCTCTATCACTTTATCTAGACCCTGTGCCTTTGGTGAGCATGCAGTGAGTACCTGAAAAGCTCCCTGGACCTGAAAATGCATTTATGTAGAGCCACTTAACCTTGTTTATGAGGGGCTTCTGAGTATCCATAGCCAGGTATGGATGGACAAACAACCTCAAACACGACATCACCCTGCCTCTCTGTGAGCAGAGGCAGGATCTTGTAGAACTCATAAAACGAGCCAGGCCAACCGTGGACGAGCATCAGAGGCAGGACCCTCTGATTCGCACGGTGCTGTGGCCGCACGTGGATAAAGTGCACGTCCAGTCCTGCAAAAAGACAACACATTAGTGTGACAAAAAAAAGAAAAATAAATTATGGTAAGGGATGTAGGTACCTTCTATTTTGGTCTTGAAGTGTGGAAACTTGTTGAGCTCTGCCACCTGCTTCTTCCAGTCAAACTCATGTCTCCAGTATTTCACCACTTTCTTCAGATGAGTGGAATTGAAGCCGTAATGGAAGCGGCTGTCCTCCAAAGATTCTGTGTAGCGGGTTCGATCAATGCGATCATGGAGGTCCTGTCGATAAAGAACACAGTTCATTACATACAGGCATGTGGCTTACATATTACTTATACAGATACTAATTTCAATATATCATTGCTGGGGTCAGTCTTGATTTATCAGTCTTTTGGCTACAGTTTTCCTTGGAATCATGTTTATTATGAAATGGTTTTAAATTGTCCCTCTACAAAAGAACACCTCTCAGACAGAGTAAATGCAGTATATATGACAGTAAACCACATATTTGTTAACACATAGCTTCAAACCAATTGCTAGTTTAGCAGTGTCAATAATTCTACTTGCTGTTATTTGCATAAATCTGCTAATATTTACTACTTTATGTTTGTGGAGCCTGAGCGCCCTCTGCTGGGGTCCTGCAGATGATCAGTGCAGCTTATGTCTTGTTGCTAGTCTGCACTATGCCATCCTGCTTAATAAGCTGATTTATAAGCTATGGAAAATCCTTCAAAATAAGTTTTTCATGGTAAACGTAGCATGTGGTATATTTGTTAGACTAGAATTTGTATTACCCAAACTAAAACATCAATTCAGTTTAAACCCCAACTGATGAACCAGGCTGCTGTTTGGTTCTGACTCTGCTTTGTGTCCTTAAAACCCTGCCCATAAATGTGTCAGGAAAATAGATTTAAGGCCTCGCATCAGTTCCAACAGCCCAGTGTGTCTTTAGAAAACAGCAGTGATCTCTTTTGAGTCAAAATATTCTAAATTTTAATGGATATTAGTCTGGTTTTCTCCCATTTTCACCCGATCCAAGTTGAACAGAAAGCAGGCTTTTGACACTCAGTCATACCCTCTATAATTTTGCTTCTCAAGTGGCTGTATGGTAACATCAAATATGTTTAAAAATGATCCGTTTTTAACTACAACTAAAGACATGTCTTTCTTATATCATGTCTTTCCAGTTTTGAATCAATAATACCAGCTCCTCATGGGCGAAGACAACTCATGTTTCTTGTTATTTAACGGGAAAATAAAGTTTTTTCAGAACTTTTGAGTAATGTTGTACACAGAGGCAGACTTTACCATTAGGCAATTACCTGGGGCCAGACTACTAGAAGCCCCAGGGGGTAGTTTGAAATTTTAAGAGGTTAGCACACTTATTAAAAGGGTAAAACATGAAGTAACATGGTCATGTTATTGAGTGTTACAAAGAGGAAAATCTCAAGATTCCAACAAGCTTCAGTAGTAATGTCAAACACACTCACTTTAACAGAATCTACTGCTTTAGTGTGAGAAAAGTACAAGAAAATATCAAACTCAAAGCATGTGCCTGCCAGTTTAAATCCTGTAATAATAGTACAGATGATGGTATGGGTCTAACAAACAAAACTAGCAATTTCATTTAGTTAAAAAAAAAATACACACTTACTCAAAAAAAACAACAACAGACACAACAAAAACACTGTTTATCTCGAATGGGGCATACTGTGCATTTGGTTTTTGGTTTGTCATGTCTGACAGGGGTGGTGTATTTAACCCCTTAAAGCCTCAAAACACAAATAATGGCCAGAAAATAGTCATTTTTTCTAAACTGAAATGTTTATTTAACTTTCTACTGAAATTAAAAAAATCCCTATTTTCATAAAATTTAACATATGTATTTTTTGTATCTCATTTCATTCATTAGGTGTTTGTGGTAACTGATAATCCACTTGAGGGCATTTTTATCATTTATCAGGTTGTATTCAGAAATGTTTTTGAGTAGTTTATTGAACATATTGATTAGATAGAGGTATCATAAAAGTATGTATCAAATATGGCTTTAAGGGGTTAAGAAATTCCACCCTCTCTGTGCCTTGTGACTCTAAGGAACAGACCAGGCACATACGTATGATCCTTTAGCCTATTTTCATTTGTTTTTTTAAATAAACGTGCAAACTTAATATTCATATAACTCAGTGTCATTTGGTTACCAGACATCCCTCTAGAGGCTCCAAAATAGACAGTTTGAAATCTGCATGGACATTTTTCACACAAAACATTGCTTAACAGTCATTTTTGGTTTGTTGTGTGTCAATTTTTAAATTGGACATAATCAAGCATGTGGCCATGGCTCCAATAAGTTTCTAAACTAAAATGCCATAGCTATAACAAAATGACATTTTACAGAATTAAAAACAAAATATTAAAAGCATTAGAAGACTGAAAAATGCATTAAAATTAAATATAATTGACTATAATTTGAAAACAAATACAGAAAATTACATTTTCTTATAGTTTTTATCGTGTTTTGTTAAACTGTTTCTCTGTTGTTGTCATTTTTAAATACAGCCACATCTTTGCATCATTGCTGTGTAACAAATTAAAACTATAAATTACAAATAGCCCCTTTCTAGATAATTAGGAATTTAAAAGGGAAAAACAATAGATATGGAGGGGCACTCATGTCAGTGTTCGCCTTGGGCCCCAAATGTGCTAAATTTGCCACTGATCATTATCTAGGAGGTGGCTAAATGGTGCGTAAATGTGATGGGTAGTAATGTAATTTTGATTAAAAATGTCATATTTTCCCAATTCAGCTTATCTATGTTCAAGAGTGTACATTTAAAAATGATTCCTATTCAGATTTAATAAATATACAGTCAAGCCCAAAATTATCCATACCCCTGGCAAATTTTGACTTAAAGTTTCTTTTATCCAACCAGCAAGTTATTTCTTGATTGGAAATTGGAATTGGAATTGGAAAAAAAAATATTTCTCAGCTTTTATTTACATTTGAACAAAAAATGGGCATGTCCAAAATTATTCATACCCTTCTCAATAATCAATAGAAAAGCCTTTATTGGCTATTACAGGAATCAAACGCGTATAATTGCTGACCAGCTTTTTGCATGTCTCCACTGGTATTTTTGCCCATTCTTTTTTTGAAATGAGCTCCAACTCTTTCAGGTTGGAGGGTCTCCTTGCCACCATTCTGATCTTTGGCTCCCTCCACAGATTCTCAATTGGATTCAAGTCAGGACTCTGGCTGTGCCACTGCAAAACGTTAATGTTTTTGTCCGTTAACCATTTCTTCACCACTTTTGCTGTGTGTTTTAGGTCGTTGTCATGCTGAAATGTCCACTGGTGCTCAAGGCCAAGTTTCTCTGCAGACTGCCTGATGTTGTCTTTGAGAATCTTGATGTATTCCTCTTTTTTCACGGTGCCATTTACCGTGATTAGATTCCCTGGTCCATTGGCTGAAAAACACCCCCAAAGCATTAGGTTCCCACCACCACATCTGACAGTAGGGATGGTGTTCTTAGGGTTGAAGGCTTCTCCTTTTTTACGCAAAAGGAGGATAAATCATCGTGGCCAAACAATTCAATTTTTGTTTCATCCGACCATAAAACAGAAGACCAGAAGTCTTTTTCTTTGTCCAGATAAGCATTTGCAAAGGCCAAGTGGGCTTTTGTGTGCCTTATCTGGAGAAGTGCCGTTCTCCTTGGTCTGCGTCTATGGAACCCAGCAGTGTGCAGTGTCTGTTGGACTGTCTGCCTTGAGATGTTGCTATCAGCAGAGCCCAGATTCACCAGGACGGCCTTGGTGAATCTTTTTCACCTCTCTCACTATCCTCCTGGCCAGCACAGGTGTCACATTTGGCTTCAGACCACTTCCTCTGAGATTTTCCACAGTGCGAAACGTCTTGTATTTTTTTAATAATACCTTGCACTGTAGCCACTGGAACTTGAAAACATTTAGATATGGCCTTATAGCCCTTTCCTGACTTGTGAGCAGCCACAATGCACAGCCGCAGGTCCTCAGTGAGCTCCTTTGTCTTAGCCATGACTGTCCACAAACCAACTGCAGAGAGCTGCTGTTTTTCACCTGTTGAGTTGATTAAAACAGCTGTTCCTAACAAATCAGGGTAATTAGGATGCTTTAGAATAGCTTGGACTACTTGGAATGGTATAGAATTTGGATTTTCCCATAGACTGTGACAGTTTGCAAAGGGTATGAATAATTTTGGACTTGCCACTTTTTATTCAAATGTAAATAAAAGTTGAGAAATATTTTTTTCCACAATGATGCCTCTTGTACATCGTCTTATTATCCTTTGGGAGAAGCCTGTGTCATTTCCAGTCAAAAAAAAATTGCTGGTAGGATAAAAGTAACTTTTAGTCCAAATTTGCCAGGGGTATGAATAATTTTGGGCTTGACTGTATATGATTTAAACTCACACAGAAACACAACAATATGAAGAAGTAACGTTCAAGCTTCCTGCCATCAGCATGATGTCACAGTAAATGACAGCCGTTAAGAAGTAATATAAGGCTAAACGCACCTTGATTTCCTCATCGGAGGTTTCCACTGTAAAGGGGTAGATTTTATCATCCTCTGAAAGTGGTTTTTCTCCAGCTCCCCACCATCCTTCACCAAGAGGAATAGTTTTTACTTGTCCTCTTTTGTAGATCATGTAGGCCAGAATGCCTCCTGCTGCAATCGCTGTACCTATCAGCTTCTGGACCAGGTCCAAGCCCAGTAAAGTCTCCCTGCAGAAATACAGCAAAACTACAATGAAGTAACACTCATTAAAGAGTTTCAGAGCTCTGGTATCATTCACAGAAGCTGCTTGTTTTGGATAACTACAGTTCAAAAATAAAAGCAACCCAAACTTTAAACTTTTACATATTTTCTGGTATTGACTGTCTGCACTGGTTGTTTTTCTTTAATTTTTCTGCTTTATTTTTATTTAATAAAAAAAAAAACTACAGTTCAAAAGTGCCAAATGTACTTACATTAAAACCTGAAGTCCTTCCATGGTGAAGTTCCAACACTGAATGTCTCCACACCTGTCCTGCACTGGGACAGAGGTCAGCAATGTTCATTCACTTCAACGACCTTTAAGAATTGTGTACACAAGTCAAACAAGATTATCATGAACTGTTTCAACAAACCTTGTTTGCTTCCTTAAAAGGTGCCTTAAGATATCACTCGGACTTCTACAGATTGAGTGCACAGGAAGTGAGGAAACTGAGCTCAATCGCTGCGTTCAGGTACGTGTCGGAAAAACAAGTTTCCAATCAGGAAATTTCACATGAAGGTAGTTTGAGCTTACAAACCATGGAATAGACAATATTGACAGAATAAATGTAGTATGATGAAACATGGAAGAGTAATGATAACCATTGTTTCATTGTAAAAAAGTTTTTATCAAATGAAGCATAAAGTAATGATGGTTTACTAATTTGTGAATTAAAACCTATCATGTAATTGCTATATATTTCATGGCTAAGTAGGAAACGTTAAAAAGGCGATCAGTCAATAACGATCAGTTAATGGAGATTCTACTCTCTGCTGGGCCTTTAGGCTTAAATTTACAAGGGGCCCCTCTAACCAGCATTCGTCACCATTACAGATAAGAACACTGACAGGAAAAAAGCTAAATGGGACAATTTTTTATTTACAAAGTTCGCATAAATGTCATATTTTTCTTAATATAAACAATACATATTATATGACTTTCTATAGAAATATTAATTGAAAATATAAACATAAATTTGCTAAACATGAAGAAAACGCCAAGTTTTGAGAGTAGTCCCACATTCAGGCACCAAAAAGAGAGGAAAAGTTTCAAAGCAGCTCACAGAGAAATATCAGCAGGCACGGATTAAAGGTCTCCACCTGAAGCCTGAACAAACAGAGTCACGGTCTGTTTCCACAAAGCAGTCTAGCTTGTTTCAGTACACACTGCCATAATTTAGTACATTAATCCCTGACGCTCCCTGTGTTTCTTCAGCCAGTTTCTGTCCAGTCTGACTCATGACTGGAAATGTATCTCTTTTAAGAGATCCAGATCATTTGGCTCAGCTCAGTAGAGGTGGTTGTTTGGCTCCCAAATGTTTTTTTTACTATGCACCAGGTTGGCGTTATAAATGTGGATTAGATAAAGAAAACTAGGCATGCATGACATTGGATTTTGATACTGGACAAATTCATTTTAACCATGCTAATACTGATACAGATATTTAAATCTATTTCAGACCTAAAACATTATTTTTTTAAAAGATACTTTTAATTGAAAATATAAACATAAATTTGTTAAACACTAAGAGGAGTTATCACAATGCTAACAGAAGTGAGCATTATTTATTTATGTCTATTATATTTGTGTCAAACATCAACTTCATTAACTTCATTTTTCTGCACTTCTGGGGGATTCTGCCCCTCTAAAATGAGATATGTAACCCCTCTAGCAAGTCCTGGGTCTACCCTGGGATCGCCTCCCTCAGTACTGCTCCACTTTTTTCACAAACTGGGTGACATCATCTGCGAGCAGCTGGAGCTCCTCAAAGGCAGGGAAGTGTCCGCCTCGAGGCATGAAAGTATACGAGTAAATCTTTTTGTACCTAATTTGTGCCCATGATTTAGGGATGCCAATTGTTGCCTCTGTTGACACAATATTCCCGCTATTATCCCATTTTCTCTTCTTTCATACTCATTTTAACCACATTTCACTATTTTTATGCCCATTTTTGTCAGTTTAACCAATTTAAGCCCCCACTTTCTGCCCATTTTTCTGCTTCAATTACCCCATTTTCACCAGTTCAGACCAACACAGCCTGTAAATAGATTTTAAACTGCTTTAAGAGCTGAAATACTACAAAATGCTAGGTTCAGATGGGTTTAAGTTAAAGTGAGCAAAGGTTTACTTTAGATTAGTTTAGTTTAGTTTAGTCTAGCTTAGTTTAGCTTAGTTTATCTTAGATAAGCTTAGATTGGCTTATTTTATTTTAGCTTAGCTAGCTTAGCTCAGTAAAGTAAGGTAAAGTTTGGTTTAGTTTAGCTTAGTTTAGCTTCGTTAAGTTAAATTAAGTTTAGTTTAGTTTAGTTCAGCTTAGTTTAGTTTAGCTTAGCTTAGCTCAGCTAAATTAAGTTAAGTTTAGCTTTGCTTAGTTTAGTTAAGCTTAAATTAGCATGTTTAGTTTAGTTTAGCTTTGCTTAGTTTAGCTTTGCTTAGTTTAGTTTAGCTTAGTTTAGATAAGTTTAGTTTAGCTTTGCTTAGTTTAGATTAGTTTAGTTTAGCTTAGTTTAGATAAGTTTAGTTTAGCTTTGCTTAGTTTAGCTTTGCTTAGTTTAGATTAGTTTAGTTTAGCTTAGTTTAAATAAGTTTAGTTAAGCTTTGCTTAGTTTAGATAAGTTTAGTTAAGTTAAGCTCATCTAAGCATATCTTAGCTTAGCTTAGTTTAGTTTAGCTTAGCTTAGCTCAGCTAAGTAAAGTAAGTAAAGCTAAGTTTAGTTGAGTTTAGCTTAGCTTAGCTCATCTGAGTAAAGTAAAGTTTAGTTTAGCTTAGCTTAGCTTAGTTAAGTTAAGTTAAGTTTAGTTTAGCTTAGTTTAGCTTAAATTAGCATTTTTCGTTTAGTTTAGCTTTGCTTAGTTTGGTTAAGTTTAGTTTAGTTTAGCTCAGCTTAGCATACCTTTGCTTAGCTTAGTTTAGTTTAGCTTAGCATAGCTTAGCTATCTTAGCTTAGTTTAGTTATTTTAGCTTAGCTTAGTTTTACACCTGATAAGGTTCAGGAATGAGTCACATTTTCCTCGCACCTTAAAAAAACAGAGTATTATATACAGTTTTCTCTTTTTGTTGTTGTTGTTTAGCTTTCAGTACACAATGACCCACAAGGATGCATGATATTGGATTTTTGGCAATTTTTAAGAAATTAATTTTAGCTGATGTGCGCTGCAACCTGCCACCATGCCCATCCCTGCTGATGGTGGGTCCACGGGGGGGGGGGGGGGGCTCCATGTAACTTTTCCAGGCCCCATGGGGAGACCCAGGTACTACTGACAAATTATCGAAAATCTATGACGAACTTTCCTTTAATGAGAACCTCACTGAGCACTCTACTCTCTCTCATTAAAAGTCGATCCTCCCACTGCTACAAAACAAAAATGATCCATCAAAAAGAGGGGATTCACGCTGAACCAGCATGCTTTACTTGCCTGTGTAAATGATAGTTTTTAAAAGTCTGACTGGGGGTTGTGTTGGGTTGGCAGCCGCCGCTCCAAATGAATGGTAGAGGAAACTCTTGGTTAGCATTTAAGCCCTTTGACTTAGACACCATGGAAACAACAGATTGTGTGCACAACAGCTAGTCAAGTTTGGGTCTAATTGACGTGTACATATGCAGGTTGTTACTTTCCTCACCTGCAGTGTCTGGCTTAGTAGCCTGGAAGCAATAGTAGCCTTATTCCCTCACAAGTTCATGCACGTGGTTCTCGTAGTAAGGGAACAGCCGCCAAACATCCCCCCGACTAAAGCCAACCAGCATCGGTAGATAAGGTCCAATCAAAAGGGACAACAGCACTTTGGGCCCTCTATTTGAAAAGAACATGTTCAAGTGGAGTCATTTCACCCACCTGTGAAAAAAAGAAAAAGAGTAAACCAGAGTCTGAGTCATTACAGAGAAATCTGTATTCAATTTACAGTATAAATGCAAGTTTGTGTGTTCATCTTTGAAAAAAACACTGATTCCTGCATTTACTCAGTCTTTAGATATTTCCAGAGTCAGCAGTTCTTTGTTATTTGTGCACTTTCCACACAGCAGGCACTGTTTCACAATTTGTGGAGTAAGAGTCACAAGGTTCCTTTTGTGACACAAACATATGAGAGGTGGAGATTCCACCATGGTGAAAAGTTGTGGCATGTTTTGCTGTGCTTGTGTTGTGGTCTTACTCGGGCTTCATCTGTGCCATGTTGGTGGTGATTAGTGAGCCCCAGTCTCCTCCCTGCAGGTAGAATTCAGAGAATCCTAAACGCTCCATCAGGGTCAGGAAAACTCTGGCAGCAGCAGCTGTTGAATCCTGAAAAGAGACAAAAGAAATCTGTAAATAAACAGTGCAATGTGATCTACCCATGCAGTTGCCCTGTCCTGTGCTTAAGCATGCATGGCCCCTATCCAGTCCCCTTATGGCCTGCATTTAAACTACTCCATGCTCAATCAGTGTTCTCTGACTTTATCTAGACCCTGTGCCTTTGGTGAGCATGCAGTATCTGAAAAGCTCCCTGGACCTGAAAATACATTTATGTAGAACCACTTACCTTGTTTATGAGGGGCTTCTGAGTATCCATAGCCAGGTATGGATGAGAAATACAACCTCAAACACAACATCATCCTGCCTCCCTGTGAGCAGAGGCAGGATCTTGTAGAACTCATAAAACGAGCCAGGCCAGCCGTGGACGAACATCAGAGGCAGGACCCTCTGATTCCCACGGTGTGGTGGCCGCACGTGGACAAAGTGCACATCCAGTCCTGCAGAAAGACAACACATTAGTGTGACAAAAAAGAAAAATAAATTATGTTAAGGGATGTAGGTACCTTCTATTTTGGTCTTGAAGTGTGGAAACTTGTTGAGCTCTGCCACCTGCTTCTTCCAGTCAAACTCATGTCTCCAGTATTTCACCACTTTCTTCAGATGAGTGGAATTGAAGACACAATGGAAGCGGCTGTCCTCCAAAGATTCTGTGTAGCGGGTTCGATCAATGCGATCATGGAGGTCCTGTCGATAAAGAACACAATACATTCATACAGGCATGTGGCTTACATATCTCATACATATATTATTTCAATTTTATTATTGTCAGTGTCAGCTTGATTTATCCTATTCCTTTGGTGGCCATTTTCCTTGGACATCATGCTTATAATGGAAAGCTCAAATGGTTATAAACTTTCCTAATACAAAAGAATATTTTTAGGCTGTCTATGACAGTAGTTATTGGTTAGTTGTGCCTTAAATTAAAAGCAGCAGAAATAAGAAGTGATGGCAAACATCTGGAGGGACTCTGGGCAACATTTCAAATTAAAACAAAAAAGTTGATAACCCATAGCTTTTAACCACTTCCTAGTTTAGCAGTGATCATGATTAAACTTGTCATTATCTGCTGAAATCTGACTATTTTTACTATGTTGATGTGTAAATACTGCTTATAATTAGGGATGTTCCGATACCTTTTTTCTTTCCGATGCGATTACCGATACCAAGGTGTTGGGTATTGGCCAATACCGAGTACTGATCTGATTCCAGTGAAAACTTTCTGGACTGACTGTGCAGACTAGTAAATTATTTCATTTGACTCAGAACATGGCTCCACAGACAGAATCGTAATGTACAGCTTATTTGTGACCCTAAAGTTGTCTTCCTGCTGATTATTGAGTTTTCTGCTAAATATTAAAATACTAATAATACAGGGGGCTGCATCACAGGCTCTCTCTATCTCTCCTTTATGCTCTTCAGGCAGCATCACATGATTACGGAACAGCCTGCTATTGGCTGACAGACCCTCACAAAGGGTAAACAATATGGCGGTTAGCATTCAAGCTAGCTGTAAAATGTGATTGTAATTCAATTAAAGTGGATAAAAACATTAATCAAATTTAATCATTAAAGTCCCCAAAAGTCACACGAGTTCCAGGCTCGCTGAAAATGCCGCTGAAAGGGATTCAAAGGCATCTTTAGCATCAATGGGAAGGCCCAATGGCTAGCTTCAAGAGGAAAAACAAGTAAGAGGCTGCAGTTTATGGTTCAAAAGTTGTTTAACTTTGGACAAACTGTGTTGCTGCTTGTCATGTACGACAGCGCCGGTCTTGAAAGCATTTTAAGGATCACATTCAGAGAAAAAACATCATGCAGCCACCATTCTTTAATGCTGTAGTTGGACCTTTGGTTCCTCTTCGCTGCTCTAAAAACAGTAGCCCGGGCATGACATGCTTTCCAGCAGCGAAGAAGAATTGGTTTCCATTTCATAGCGCTAACATTAAGCATGGCTAAACAAAGCAAAATATAAAGCTAAACCAAACGGAATCGTATCAGTGCATAACTCGTGTACTTGCCGATACCAATACCTGCATTTAAGCCGTATCGGACGTATTTCTGATATTGGTCGTGGAACATCCCGACCTTTAATGTGTTTTTATGAGCAACTTTGCTTTGTGTAACATGAGCACCCTTTGCTGGGGCCACAGCAGTTTACTTGTTAAAATTACTACGTATCAATATGATGTATTTGTGAGAATTCCCCAGACTCAATATCAAACAGTTCCATGACTTTGTTTAACTGTTATTGAGACATTTAGGTTCACCAAATAGGAGCTTGCAAAAATCAGAGCATTGCTATCAATCTCCTTGGTGTTCCTTGTTGGCAATGGCAACACAATGGAGTATGCTTCTGTAATACAGTCCCAATCATTAGCTGACAGGTAGCTAAATGCTAACTGTAGGCCTGAGCTCTTTAGCCCAGTTCAGACCAAAGATTTGTGATGTGACGAGACTCTTTTAGTATGCCATTGGTGACATACACAGCTGTCTGAACCGAGCCACTGCAGCTTAAATCAGGCGTTCTTATGCTATTGACTGTGATTCAGTTAATCTTAGTTGCCCTCACACTAGGCAAGCCATATCATGCATGAGCATGGGTGTACATGATGGACTTTGAGTACAATAGATAGGACTACTCCTCTTGCTTATTACTTTAAACAGGAGTATCTAATCAACATGGCTCAAAAAGCCACAAAGTCAGTCAAGTTGCTCTCTGTGGTGTTCTCTATTTGCTGATTCAAGAGAAGCGTGTGCTTTTAGTAGACAAAATCCTGCATATTGCAATACAATGTGATGTTTATGTACGGGATGTGACCAAGATTAGGCCCAGTTGAGGTCGGAGCAACAAGATTGAAGGGGCAACAAGGCCTACGGTGAGTGTGCAAAATGGAACAGTTCATCCTGCACAAATATGGTAAATAATTTGGTATTTTGTTATGTAGGCATATTCTGAACTAGAGCTGTGGTTCCCAAAGCAGGAGTCTGGAGCACTAGAGGGTTGCAAGACACTGAGGGGAGGGTCATTGGATGCTTTCCAAAAAAGCTAAGAGAAATGTAAACTGCTTTAAAAAGATAAATTACATTAATTACTGTGAAAACACGCTTAAATTAGTTGAATTTAAAATAAAAGCATAGTTTTCAAGTGAGATTTGTGCTTTAATGTTAATTAATATGAACAAAAACTGCTTAAAAATAAATTTATACATGATGCTTTCTGCAACATTGCATGCTTAAACCACCTCCTGGGACAGTGGGGGTCCCTGGTCTCTGGTGCTGTTGGTCCAGCATTGCAAAACCCAGTTCACACCATTTTAAAGTCTGTAGATGGTCAAAGCTGTCTGAGCCACTGCAGGTCAAAGCTTTGTCTGCTTTAGGGTTGTCATAATTCAATTTGCACATATTGACTAAAAGTATGACAAAAATGCATAATAGTTTATATTGAGGCATTTAGGTAAGAAAACATGTGTAGGCCTATTTTCTTAAGGTTTCATCAGTGAGGCATTTGGAGCCAATGTTGATTTTTGACAGCAGTGTATGTCTCTTGTGGGGTCCTGGCTTTTTTTAGATACAAAATAATGGGGTCCATGGAAAAAGGGTCATAACTACTGATTTAAACTCAAAAACTCAGCTGTAGCACACCCCATCGTCAGCATTACATCAGGGGGAAATGGCATCCATTAAAGGGTGATATTAGGCTAAAAGCACCTTGATTTCTTCATCGAAGGTTTCCTCTGTAAAGGGGTAGATTTTATCATCCTCTGAAAGTGGTTTTTCTCTGGTTCCCCACCATCCTTCACCAAGAGGAATAGTTTTTACTCGTCCTCTTGTAACCTATCAGCGCCTGCCTCTGGACCAGGTCCAAGCCGAATAAAGTTTCCCTGCAGAAATACGGCAAAACTACGATGAAGAAGAGTGTCAGAGCTCTGGTATCATTCACAGAAGCTGCATGTTCATTATTTTGGGTAACTAGTGGTCAAAAATGCCAAATCTACTTACTTTAAAACCTGAAGTCTTTGCATGGTGAAGGTGCAAAGGGAATTTCTCTATACCCGTAGCCTACTGGAAAAGAGGTCAGCAATGTCCATTCCCTGCAACGCCCTTTAAGAATTGCGTAAAACCAATATTTTCATGAACTGTTTCAACAAACCTCGTTTGCTTCCTTAAAAGTGCCTTTAGATAATGTTTGGACTTCTAAAAATTGAATGTATAGGAAAGGGATTCACAGGTTAACAAATCGAACACACTCGGCTGTTAAAACGAGCTGGTGAAGCAAGAGCTGAAGTCAATAGCTGCGTTCAGGTACGTGTCGGAAAACAAGCAACCAACCAGGAAATATCACTTGGCGTTCGTCAGAGCTTAAAAACAAAGGAAAGTCAAGATTATACTGGATTGACATAATAAAAATGACATTACGGGAAGATGCAAGAGATAAGATTTTGTTCACTTATGAAACCGCCCAATTGTGCCACTATTATTTGCCAGTTTTCATCAAATTAGCATAATTTGTGTCCATTTTGCCTATTTTTACATATTTTTGCCACCTTACAGCAGTTGTCTTTTAACCCGTCTTCATCACCGTTTCCCCTCCAATTTATGACACATTTAACCCATTTGACCGTCTATTCTGCCCATTTCTTCCACTTTTAAGATATTTTTTGTCACTTTTAAACCCTTTCCACAACGTTTTGCCACTTCTAGACCAATGCTTGCCACTCTCTACCAACTGTTGCCTCTTTTGACCTATTGTCACTATTTACCCCTTTTCACAATTTTTAACGCCATTTTTTTGCCCATATTATGCCCAGCCCATTCCTGCCTGTTTTTCTGCAACAGTAAATCAATTTTTTGCCAGTTTACACCAATTTTCCCACTTTTTACTCCCTTTTCACACCATTTTCTACCAATTTCTGCCACTTTTTCACCAATGTTGCCACTGTTAACCCATTTTCCAACTTTTTCATCCTTTTTTTGCTACTTCAACTCATTTGCTACTTTGAAGATCCCCTTTTCCACCATTTTTTTGCCATTTTGACCCATTCAAATTCTGTCTTTAATAAAGGGATCTACGTTTTTGAGATGGCTATATACCACAGCACGAATGAATAAAAAACAGATTTGTTGCTTTGATAAAAGTGGTTATTATTATTTCTTAACTTTACAATGGGCCATGATTTTCCTGACTTCCATGGGCCCCTAATCTGGATGAGCTACAGAAAGCTCTCCCCTTTATCACCCCCTGGGCTGAAAAGTTTAAGAGTCCCTGGGCTAGATAATAAGAGGAACAGTGGGTCAGTGTTGATTCTATGCTCTGTTGGGCCCTTAGACAAAAATTTATAGAGGACCCCTACAACCGTTTCTTTCTAAAATATATAACCCCCAATATAAGTGCACATACCCTGTGTATAAAATGTGTATGGATAAATACAAGTTAGCGTTACTGACTTTAACATTGCCTACCAAATACAATACGCATTCACTTTATGGACCATGGTTTGTATTTTCCGAGCCTCATCTGAATGCGTCCAAAGTGGTAAGGTTCGTGATTGGCTGAGAGATCCAGAGATCTGCCTTCCCAAACGCATCCAAGCGGCCGTGACGTCGCTGTTGTTATATAACAGGGAGGAACCATCGCAGTGTTGTCTTGTTTTGTTGTTTTAGGTCCGTGGTCTCAGAGTAACAAACATGATGTGGAAGGTTGTTCTCCCGGCACTTGCGGCGGTTTTCACCGTCGGTCTGTGCGGTTTGATTGGGGGTCCAGTTGACGTACCAATCAATTCTGAAGGGGTTGAAAATGCCCTTAACTTTGCCGTGGCCGAACACAACAGGCAGAGCAACGGTTTGTTCCTGACCAAACCACAGGAGGTGGTGAATGTTCAGAGGCAGGTAAGAGGCCACTGTTTAATACGGATTAGTGGAGATTATCAGGCTTTTTATGTGGTTAAACTGAAATTCTCATATCTGGAGAGTATATTACGAATGCTGCGCTTTGTTATCAGCCGTTATATTTACGTTAGGCCTGTGAACGGCCGAACTGTCTAGTGCTGAGATTAACACCGTTGTTACGATCTAAACAGCGACCGTGCTAACTGGTGACTGTTGTGGTGGAGACAATACGGGCTAAAAATCACATCTCAACGTTATTATTATTTTTTTCAGCTTAAAAAATATGAAAATTGTTGGGAAACCTGTTCTGTAAAGAAGAAACCTAACAAAACTACTGTGTTTTAAAATGATATGTCCGTCATTATTTTACTGATCTGTGGTTTTTAAAAGTAGGCTACAGAATCTTAATGAGCAAAGGCTATATATATATGAGTAAAAGACAGAGAGAGCACTATCTAAATTCCTCAAATATGTTGACAATATTTGGAAGAGCCGACGACCAGCAAGGGAAATTCCAACCTTTTTCCCAATATTGCGGAAATAGTTGTGCAATTTACACAGTGAGCTCAGCTGTGCCTTCAGTTTTTGATTCATGAAAACGACAAATTGCGTAGCGGTGGTCTCAAATGTTTCTAAATCAAATAGAAGTTCCCCCATTTAGACAAAACATTTGAAATGGAATTATGCAGGCACAATATCAGAGCTGAAACATTATCAAATGTTAACCACCAATAATAACGGTTTTTGTGTACTGCCTCACGAGACTACACATTCCCAAACAGTGGGCGGCGTCTTAGCATGTGACCTGCCAGGAGAAAAAGAATAAGTGTCATCTGTTCAGCTACAACAGGATGACTGAACATGGCTTCACCGGTGTGGGAATTTTTCTGTTTACCAGAAAAGGATCAGTGGTGTGATGTACCTTTGAGACATACTGTGCGGCGTCACTAGAGGGCGCAGTTCTCTTTGTTTACATTCTGAGTGTGGATGTCTACCTGTCGCTGAGCTCCTGTTCTCAGTTTACCACTCAACTCACAAGTAATGCAAGGGCTCGTGGCTAACTTATGGCAGTGACTGTGTGCAAGCAGTTATGAAATCTGGAGACTATCAAAAGATTTTTGGGCCGCAATGTAGGGCCAAGTGTCAGAAAGCTGGGTCTTTGTCAGAGGTCATTTGTTCCAGCAGGACAATGACCTGAAACATACCTCAAAAAGCACCAAGAAATGGTTGGAGACAAAGCGCTGGAGAGTTCTGAAGTGGCCCGCAATGAGTCCGGATCTAAATCCCACTGAACACCTATGAAGAAATCTCAAAATTGCTGTTGCAAGAAGGCACCCTTCAAATCTGAGAGACCTGGAGCAGTTTGCAAAGAAGAGTGGTCTAAAATTCCAGTTGAGAGGAGTGAGAAGCTTGTTGATGGTTATTGGAAGTGATTGGTTTCAGTTATTTTATCCCAAGGGTGTGCAACTAAATATTGAGTTGAGGGCGCCAATATTTTGTTCTGCCCATTTTTTGAGTTTTGTTTAAAATTATATCAATTTTGGCTTTTTTCTTCTGCTTTTTTGTGTTTTTCTAATGCACATAAAGGAAATAAACCTGTGTATACCAAAAACATTTGTAATTGCAACAATTTCTGGGAGAAATGGTGTATTTTTTTGGAAAAATTCCAGGGGTGCCAATACTTACTACTACTCATACTCATACTTACTACTACTCATACTCATACTCATACTACTCTTAAAATATTAATTGTGAATCACCTGTCTTTTCCTCTTTATTCACTGTTCTCCTCCATGACCTGCTCTGTCTTGAAGGTGGTTTCTGGCTACAAGTACATCATAACTGTGAAAATGGGGAAGACCCCCTGCAGGAAGAACAATGTCACTGAGCTGTGTGCCATCCCCGAGGACCCAGCACTGGCCCAGGTAAGAGCCCTGCTCCTAGCGCTGTTATGAAGGTCACAGCTTTCTTTGACCCTGTGACATACTTTCATCAAGATCAAAGAAAAGTAGAGTGGACAGAACTAAGGGGGGATTATCTTTTACTCTTTGGATGACTCCATAGTCATGATGGGAAATTATAACTTTAATGTTTGGATCTTTGGCGTCTCTTTGCTGGGCTGTGGTCACATTGCATCACATGGTTTTGTATCAAATCATACCCCTATGATAGTGTCCTACAGAGTCCTAGCAGCTGTGAGTGATCAGTGCCAAGATTGCACAACTTGCAGCACCATTTTTACCCTGATAACCCGTTTCTATCGCCCTTTCTGCCACTTGTATACACATGGCCTAAAATTGAGGAAGCTAAACAAATGCTGGCACTGTCCTTTATTTTCTTTCACTTTCTCACTCGGCAGAGCTTGTTGGCTTCTTTTGTAAAATGGAGATAGTTCTGAGTAAATCATATACATATCAGAGATTTAAATGTTGAGCTCTGATTTGGGCGAACAAGGAGACAACAATTTATCTCACTGTCATCAGGGGCTCATCAATGTGGTATAAAACACATTTCTGTTTCTTCACCTTCAAAATAAAAGCACTAGATGTCCCAGTGTTAACATTATAAAACAAAGAGCAGAGAGGTAAATATTCAAAATATGCTTTTTAACTAGCAGGCGTCTGACGCTGTGTGACAAAGTGATATCTGACGTACATGAGCTGCAGGATGTTTCATTTCCTCTAATGAGGAGATATAAAATCGTTTTTAGTGTGCCTGTGTATTTATGACTGAAAGACTGATGCTGTTTCATTGAACTTTATCTAAATGTGTTCTCTGTACTTTCTTTCCCAGACCTACCTGTGCACATTTACAGTGTGGGAGCAACCATGGCTCCATAAGATGCAAATGATGAAGCAGACATGCTAAGGAGAAGCAGAATCATCTTCATTCCTGCAGATGGAGCGCTAAAGTATTAACATTTCAGTTTGCTGCCTATGCTGTCTTTTAACTGTTGATTCAATCTGAGAACCTTTAACAGTGTTTCCAATGTCAGACTAACCTATGCACTGAGGCGATATAGAGGAGTCCTCTTAATACATAATAGCAAAACCAAGCAATTAGCCATGACTTGTGAACTGAATTTTTGATAATCCTTTCAAAAACCACACAGTGTTTTTAAATGAAATAAAATGTAGCTGCATGTTTACTTCAGTCAACGGGTCTGTGTCGTTAATTAGCGAAGGTTTAAATTTTGTCTGTGCACATTTAAGTTTTATTTTTCATTAATTGTGTTTTTTTTATCTTTCAGTTTTTATAGGTTTTAAAGTACAAACCCAATTCCAACAAAGCTGGGACATTGTGTAGAATGTGGGTATAAACAGATTAGTGATTTGCAAATCCTTTTTAACCCTTGATTAACCTAATACAGCAAAAATACAAGGGCTTTAATTGGGCTGGGCAGTTAATCACAAATTAGATTAAAGGGCAATATGACTTGTTGGAATTTTCCAATCCCAGAAGTTGCATTATTTCTTTAACCTGAAATTTGTGTCAAAATACCAGTTTAAAACCTTTTTGCAGCAGAGATATGCATTACCCATGCAATGATTCAAATGCTTTATTTTTTTGAAAAATCAAAAAAAGAAAACCTCTTTCCTTATTTTTGTATGTTTTTCTTCTTAAATATGAGAACGGCGTAGAAATGATCAGTTTTTCATACAACACTTAATATCCAATTTGCAATATGAGTCGAAATCATCCTAATTTGATATTTTTTTCAAAATTGTTTAGCCCTGGTTTAAATGACTATTGTGTTGTATATGGTATAGAATGACTAGTTGCTTGTGTTTGCTGGAAAAAAACATAAGATGAGAACTAAAAAATAATTGCATATCAAATCGCAATATTGGGGAAAAAAATTGCAATTAGATTATTTTCCCAAATCATTCAGCCCTAGTCTTTAATGTACAAACCAGGGCAGGAAGTTAACTTTTTCCTAATTCTACTGTGGCTGGTGGGATAAAAAATCTACCAGTCATTCCCCCTTTTTTTTAATTTTTTTTTATACCAGCCAATTTTTTAACAATCACTATAATGTAATGAGTTATGACATGCTATCAAAAATTGAAGTATTCAAGTGAAAGACTGTTCAGTTAAGGGAAATGTTCAGTGGCATTTTCCTGCATTATGATTGTCAGACTTAAAAAAACTAAATATTTTGTGCCTGATTGCTGCAATCTCACCACAGAATTCAGGCCTTGTTTAGCTATCTAAGTCTTAAGATGAATGAAACTTCTCACAGTTATCAGGCAAAGTTATGGTTTTGACTTTTTATTGACCTTATCAGTTCACATTTTTGACTTTTTATCTTATTTTCTACTGTTTTTGATCCTCAATTTTAAAATAAGTAATATTTTGACCTTTTAACTCACAATGGTTTGTTTCCTTCCCATGTTTTTACCTTTTTAGCTCCTTACTTTGACTTGTATCTCGTAAGTTGGCCTTCTGTATCCTCAGTTTTAATTTTTAAGTAATGTTTTGACGTGTGAAACTCAACATTTTTTTATTCTGGCTTTGACATTTTTAACCAAGGATTTTGAAATTTATCTCATATTTTGACCTTTAAAACTCATGATTTCAATTTTTTATCTCATGTTCTGACACTTAAAAATCATGATTTGAATGTTTTTTTTCTCATATATTTTGCCTTTTAAAAACATTATTTTGACTTTAAATGCCATTTGAGCTAATAAGTTTGAATTTTTTTCTCAGATTTTGAACCTTTAAACTTTACATTTTTACTTTTTGAAATCTCAAAATCCTATATCATCTACCCTTGCAAAGGAGATGGATACGCCCGTTTTCTTGTTTTTCATTGGCAAATCCATCTTGCAAAGCTCCCATCCGAACGGTTTGGGCCCGGTTAGAAAGTGACAGGCCCGATCAGCGATGAGGGGCATTACTTTCAGGCACAGCAGAGTGGTGACGTAAACAAGCAGCAGCAACAGCTGGTGCAGTTAAGGAGGAAGAGATTAGCGTGGATGCTGCTAAAGCGCCAGTTTTATCAGAACTTGACAACCTTTCTTTGTAAAAAGAAGAACAAAGAACAGCAGTGAGTTGTTTTCTTTAAAAAAAAATGACAAAAGTCGAGTACTTACACGTCTATAGTCGCCATGTTTCGCATTATTCCTCAGTAGCTGCAGCTCAATAGCAGCTACGTCACGTGTTTTGTTGCTCTGATTGGCCCTTAGAGATGTGACAGACAGAACGTTCATCCAATCACACTCCGAGTTTTTTTCAAAGCCTCTGCCTTTTCTCAAATGTTTCCTGTTGAAGCTTTTCCAGATGGATGTGTGAAAAAAGTCCATCTGGCAAGTCAGGTTATATATCATCAGCGCTAAGGTTTTTTCCCCCATAATTCATTGCTAGTAAAATGAGGTTGACAGTTTTTCAGACTGACAGCCTTGTTCGGCCCTCAGGCTGGACTCAAATACAGAATTCGGCCCCTGCTGTGATTATCCCTTTAAAGCCTGTTGTATCATATTTGATACATACTTTGATGATACCTCTAATCAATATTATCAATAAATTACTAAAAAAAAACTTCTGAATACAATCTGATAAATGATAAAAGTGCCCTCAAGTGGAATATCAGTTACCAAAAACACCTGATGTATCAAAGGAGATACAAAAAAATATATGTTACATTTTATGGAAATTTGAATTTTTTTGGATTTCAGTAGAAAATGAATTGGACATTTCAGTTCCAATAAATGAGAATTTTCTGGCTATAATTTGTGTATTCAGGTTTTAAAGGGTTAAGTTTGACATCCCTGACCTAGATAGACAGAGCTAGCCTATGTGCTCTGCTTAATAAGAATCACTGTTCATCATTTAAGTAGCATATCAATCACTCGTACTGACTATGGAGCATACCTGCACACAGGTGTTTGGAATTATCATATGGGTCACACGACTATGACATTGTTCTTACAAGTAAGGTGTGCTTGATAACCACACATGACCCAACAACCTGCATGCATAAAAGTCATGTTCATACTTTTTGTGTTGTTTATATTCTGTCAATAAATGTGGTATTTATAGCATTATTTTTATTCTTTTATTTTCTTCTATATCAAAAATCAGATCTAATTCCAAGAATGAGAAAAGGTGTCTTTTATCAGGCTGATCTGAGGCAATGAGGAATGACACGTCACAGTCTGGCGTGTCAGGTAAAATCCAGCTCTACAACAACGTATGGGAATGAATGAGGGCGGGGGTGGGTGAGGGGGGTTTGTGAAAAGGGGTGACACGGGAACATTAAGATGTTCATAAAGGACAGTAAGTGGGGGTAGGACTCGAAAAGCTTCTGCTTCTTCCTACTCCTGTTTCGGACTCATGAAAACTTTGTGGGATGGACTATGAACTGTTTTATCATTGCTTTACTTTTTTATAGTTTATTGTCCGAAATAAATAAATTAAATAAATATGTCAATATTCTGGCTGTAAGGTGAACCACTACCAGAGCCAGGGCCGTTTCTAGCTTTGTGGAGGCCCTATGCAAGATGCTGATTGCGGGCCCCTAAGTTGTCAAACCATGATGGAGAGATTCCTAATCCATAAGATGATCCATGAACATGCCACAATCTGTTACACTTCCCAAGCAAAACAGGCTACAGTCCAGATAACCTCTCATATCAAAATTAAAGACACTCAAGGAAAATAACAGATTTTAAAAAATGATAATACAAGGAAAACAACAATTATCTATATGTCAATAAATAAACTAGATATTGAATATTTTTAAGATATTTACTCATGCAAGAACAAAACTCATTCCACATGTTTATTTTAGTTTAGCCAGCTTTCATGAAGCAACCACTAAAGCTGGGGTTATGAGCATACAAATCCTAGCTAACTAGCATTTATTCGAGATGGGTTATAACAATCAGCTTTCGGGCCCCCTGGTGGCTTGTGGGGCCCTATGCACTTACATGGTCCGCATATAGCAAGAAACGGCCCTGCCCAGAGCACAGACATGCTGTGACGTTGTTTTTAAAGAGGAAGGAAACGGTGAGGTGTTTGTTTTAGGAGCTCAGCCATCACAGAAACATGATGTGGACGTTTGTCTTTTTTCTTCTTGCGACGTTTTCCCCCGCCGTTTTTGGCACTTTGGTCGGGGGTCGTACACCAGTAGACCTGAGTAAGGATAAGGGGGCTCAGGAAGCCCTGAAGTTCGCTGTGCCTGAACTCAATAAGATGAGCAACAGCATGTTCCTCTTCGCGCCGCAACAGGTGATCAAGGCTGAGAAGCAGGTGAGCAATGCTCCAGTAACATCTGTGGATATAAGCTAACATTGTTCAGGTTTAATGTGAATATGGGTGGGCTTTCGACTGTCAAGCACTGCAACATAGGTTATCATTCCCATTTCAGAGCAATGAAATCACTATGAAATCTCCAGGCTGTCTGTTTATTTATCAGAGGGATTTTTAGATATTTTACTTGTTAAATTTGCCCGTATATCATTGTTCCTTGTGCTAAAACTTTCCAGAATTACTGAGTTGTCTAACTGGGTCTAGACTGGCTGTAAGCTACTTGCATACAAAGCAGGCTTTGTTTAAACACCTAGTTTTGCCTAATCAGCCTACTTTTCACTTAGCTGACCTAGAGAGGGAGTTATTTTAGTTATTTTAAAACCCCAGGTAAAGAGAAAGATGAGGTCCTTCTCCATTTTGCATAAAGCAGTCTTAACTGTTGGAGATATTGATACTCCCCTCTAAAGGTATTAGAACAATGAGGCTGGCTCCTATATTTTTTGCTGTACACTGAAAACATTTGAGTTTAAATCTAAAGATGAATATGAGACTAGAGATCAACATTTCAGCTTTTATTTCCAGGTATTTACATCTGGATCTGGTACACAACTTAGAGCAGGGATGTCAAACTTGTCACAGCAGGGGCCGCATTCTGAATTTGGGTCCAGCCTGAGGGCCGAACAAGGCCAACATTTAACCATAAACTGTCCACCTCATTTTCACAAGCAATGAATTATGGGAGGAAAAAAAACCTTCGCACTGATGATAAATGGCTGAGATTTAAAAAGGTAAAATTGTAAGTTTAAAGGCTCAAAATCTGAGATAAAAACTTCAAACTTATTAGCTCTAAAGTCAAAATTATATTTTAAAAGGCAAATATATAAGAAAGACAGTTTAAATCATGATTTTTAAAGGTCAAAACATGAGATAAAAATTTGAAATCATGAGTTACAAAGGTCAAAATATAAGATAAATTTCAAAATCCTTGGTTAAAAATGTCAAAGCCTGAGAAAAATACATTTTGAGTTTCACAGGTCAAAACATTACTTAAAAATTAAAATTGAAGATACAAAAAGGTAGAAAACAAGATAAAAGTCAAAAATGTAAACTGAAAAGGTCAAAATATGAACTTTAAAGTCAAAACTCCTTGTAACATGGTAGTATAGGATCTATTTTTGAGGCCAGCAGAGCATATTTTGCTCATCTTTCTCTTCACCTGGGGTTTTAAAATAACTAAAATAACTCCCTCTCTAGGTCAGCTAAGTGAAAAGTAGGCTGATTAGGCAAAGCTAGGTGTTTAAACAAAGCCTGCTTTGTATGCAAGTAGCTTACAGCCAGTCTAGACCCAGTTAGACATTTCAGTAATTCTGGAAAGTTTTAGCACAAGGAACAATGATATACGGGCAAATTTAACAAGTAAAATATCTAAAAAATCCCTCTGATAAATAAACAGACAGCCTGGAGATTTCATAGTGATTTTATTGCTCTACACATAACATCAAACCAGGATGGAATAAACATGTAGCTGTCCATCATGCAGCAGCAAAGGATGCCTTTAAAGCTTGGATTCAGGCAGGCTGACCCAGTCAGGGGCCTGTCCTGGAGCACAAGAAGCTTACCAATGCTAGATTCAAATATGCTGTATGTTTTGTGGGCAGAAATGAGAGAGTAATGAGAGCAGACTCTGTGGGTGAAAAACTTCTCAGTAACAAGGTCACAGATTTCTGGAGGCAAGTAAGGGCCTTACACAAGGGAACAGCATCTCCATGCACAATAGAGGGAGTTTCTGGATCTGATAATATAGCTGAGTTATGGAGAAAATTCTATCATGATTTATTCAACTGTGTTAAAGGGGGATCCTATGTAACAGGAAAAATTGCTTGTAGTGATGTGATGGGATTCACAGCCAGGGAGGTCTTTCAAGCAATAGTACAGCTCACAAGTGGCTCAGATCAGATCACTGCAGAGCATCTGAAGTTTGCCAGCCCAAAGGTTGGAGTACTTCTTGCAATGTGTTTTACTGCGTTAATGACCCATGACCTGCTACCAGACTCTATGTTGTCCGTTTTGTTAGTGCCTGTTATTAAGGACAAAGCTGGAAAGATCGGGAGCTTAGATAACTACAGGCCTATTGCACTTGCCAGTGTGGTATTTAAGGTATTAGAGAGGGTTCTTTTAGATCAGATCACTAAATATATCGGTACCACAGATAATCAGTTTGGATTTAAATCCAAGCATGGCACTGATCTTTGTATTTATGCCTTGAAAGAAACTGTTGAAGTTTACAGGAGGAAAAATTTGTCAGTCCTTATAGGATTTATTGACGCTTCTAAGGCCTTTGACCGTGTAAATCATGAAAAGCGGTTTATGAAATTAAGTAAAAAAGGGGTGCCGAAATATATTGTAAGAAATTTGGCTTACTGGTATGCCAATCAGAGTAAGCAAGTCAGATGGGGAGATTCAATCTCTTCACCTTTTGGAGTGAGCATTGGTGTACGACAGGGGGGGCTGCTTTCTCCTGCTCTCTTTAACCTGTACATGGATGATTTATCTTAGCAATTGAATGGATGCAAAACTGGGTGTGTGTTGGGTAACAAAATTATCAGTCATCTTATGTATGCCGATGATTTGGTAATTCTTTCCCCCAGCAGCGCTGGGTTTCAGCAGTTCTTGAATATTTGTTCTGAGTATGGGCTAAAATTTGATGTTCAATATAATGCCAAAAAGAGCACAGTTTGGATATGTAGAACTAAAGAGGATCTCAACTGTCCTCATTTTTACCTGTCAGAGCAGGAGCTCACCGTCAGTAGCAGAATAAAATATTTGGGACATTTCATTACTGATAAAATGTGTGATGACAATGATCTGTAGAGACAGTGCTGTATGCTCAGGCCAACATTTTGGCAAGAAAATTTTCTATGTGCTCTGATATGGTCAAGATTATTCTCTTTAGAGCTTATTGCACCCCTCTGTATACCGCCCCCTTGTGGACTAAGTACAAAAACTCAAGTCTACAAAAGCTTCATGTTGCTTACAATGACGCAATGAGGATACTGCTGAAAAAAACCTCATTGGGAAAGTGCAAGTAAGATGTTTTGTCAAGCAGGAGTTTACACTTTCCAGGCTCTTATGAGAAATGTGATGTACAAATTTATACGCAGGCTAGAGGACTCTCAGAACTCCATTATAATGCTATTGACTAATCCCAGTCATAGTGTTGTATGTCAGTCATCCTTGTGGAAACACTGGTATGGGTGTCTTTTATAAATAGGGAGGTATGTTGTTTGGCCGTTGATTGTTTTTTGTTTGTTTGTTTGTTTGTTTGTTTTTAATACTGCTTTTATGTATGCAATTTGTTTTTTTTTTTTATGGACTTCAGTGTCTGCCAATAAAGATGATGATGATGAAAACCATAACTTTGCCTGATAACTATGAGATGTAAAATCGAGAATATGAAATGAAAACAGAATTTTATTTCCCCACATTCCTGACTTTTTATCTAATTATTTTAACTTTTTCTTTTTTTCATGACAGAACAAGGACATTTCAAATCATGTTTACATGCTTAAACTGAGGAAATCCGTAGGTCATTGGCCAGTTATAATAAAAATATGATATGATCTGGCAGGCCAGGTATGACTGTGTCCAGGGCCTTGAGTTCGACACCCCTGACTTAGAGGATGGCAGTATGGAACACCAAGTATAGAATACTGGAAGTCACTTGAACTGAAGGTCTTCTTTGTTGTTTTCTCTGTGTGTCCGCCACATAATGAATACAAGTAGATGAAATATGCGAGTTTTTGGGTTAACAAGCACAGCGATAACATTACATTAATTTTAATGAATCGAACTGATCTTTGAGCTTTTTGTTCCAAAAACGTGCACAGTCCTTGTCTACTATATTGAATGACGTAGCGGACTTGCCTCTGGCAACATGGCGGCAACATCGGCGTCCGACCAGCCAGCCGATCTCCTGTTGCATATTATGTCTGTGCAAAGTGATCCTTTAATTTGGATCATAAATTGATTTATTGTAATCAATCTTATCTAGTCGCTGTGCTTGTTAGTCTGAAGACTCACGTATTTTTCGTCTACTTGTATTTCCTTATGTGGCGGACTTTCCTCTATCAATATGGCAGCGATCATAAAGAAAACAACAAAGAAGTTCAAGTGACTTCCAGTATCAGAAGACAAGATATGGCGGCGCTCGTCCGACTTCCGGTATGAAGTGGAGGTCCTAAGCTGCATCCAGGTCTCTCTCACCAAAAGGGGGGACCTGCAGAAAAAGTTTGGGAACACTGGATTAAGGTGAATAAGATCCAGTATTTAGTTGCAAAACCTTTGCTTGCAACAATAATTGATTGTATGTCTATATGTAAACTTAGCAAAAAAAAGTAAGGAAATTTGTGTTTTGTAAATTATTTCTTTGTTTTAACAAGGCTTAGAAATAAATCTTATACCACTGGAAAGCCTGTTTATTCTCATTTTAAATGGAGCCACATTTGTAAGGAACATGCATTTGTTGAATGAGCAGCAGAGCCGAGTATGTGGGTTGCACCTATGAAAATACTCCTAATCGTCTCTGTCAACATCAAACAGCTTTATTTTTATTGTGCATTTTTTAAAACCATGATATTCAGGCTAGTGTGTGGTAAAATGAGTCAATTTTTACTTCCACCATCCTCTTAAAATCTACGGCTGGTTGTCATTGTATTTTACTCCTCCCCTTTACAGGTGGTTCAAGGCATCATGTACCACTTTACAGTGAGAATGGTGAGGACATCCTGCAGGAAGACCCCTGCACTTCATCACTGTCCCGTCCCCATCTTAGCAAATTCTGAGGTTAGTAAGCTGCTTTAGACTTCATGTTTTAGTTAAGACATTTCAGTTACTAGACATGATTTTTAGAAGTAATTTTGATTTGACCAACAAGCTGGATGAACAGTCAGGCTTTCATTGTTTTGATGTTGGGACAAGACAGAGTTATTATGGAAGGACAAAGTTCAAACTGTAATTTTTATCCAGAAAAGAAGTTAATGCAACTTTTAACAGACAAAAAATGCTATTTAACACATGATTAATATGCATCAGTTAGTAGCAGCTTCAAGTAGCAGTTCCTGTTTTAGCTATCTTTATTGTAACAGCCCAGGTTTGGAAGATAAACATGTTTGATCACAGCAGCTCTGTCATGACGGCCACCATGACAAGACATCCTGTCACAACTGTAAAATGAAAAATTTATCTGGTTTTGAAATGCTTAAAACCTAAAATTTGTATGATATGGTGTTTTTTATATCAAATGTCGACCCTGTGCTTTTTCTTTTCCAGACTGAGATTTGTACATTTAAGGTGTGGTCCCGTCCTTGGCTCAGGAACAAGTTGGACAAAATCAAACTACTGGACCCTAAGTGCCACAAATAAAACTGAGTGGAAAAGATTCAGTGCTCAATTATGTCCTTACATGTCAAAATTTTCTATGGATAAAACAAGTAATATTTCACTTTCTATTTGGCTTCATGACCATCTGAAATGTTTCTGTATTCTAAATTGGGTAAGTTGTGATGCAGATGTTACTTTAAGTGGAGAGACTTCATTTAAACAATCAATAAATTGTGTCTTGATATCTGCCTTATCGGCATGTAGATGACTCTATATGACGAATGAATCTTGGTACTAGATTTTAAAGTGCAGAGAAAGTTTATTTGTGCAAGAAGTTAGAGATGTTTTTTATGCCACTAGAGGGTTATTAGGACAAAACTAGAAAAGCACTCAGAGAGCACAGACCTCCGCCATTAGCCCTATCTCCCAATAGTAAAGAATCCTTTAAAAAATTCCTGGATCCAGACGGTGATCCAGATCACTCCCAAAATCTAATCAGTTCTTCCTTATGCCATTTCTGACATTTCCTGAAAATTTCATCAAAATCTGTTCAGAACCTTTTGAGTTATGTTGCTAACAAACTAACAAACCCTGCTGAACACGTAACCTCCTTGTCTGAGGTAAATATCCAGACGAAATACCCTCTTGTGCCATTTGGGCACTATCGCTGCCGTTTGAAAAATCTGAGGTATCAAAGTTTTTTTACTCATATGCCATTAAAGGTGGTCACTGCATCATGGATTCCCCCCCCCCTCAAATCACCCAGACCTCCATATATTTCCCTTTCGAAGGAAATCTTAAAAAAGAACTAAAATTTGACACCAAGAGGAGCAGATTTATTTTCAATGGCACCAAAAACAACAAAATAAAGTGCAGAAAAATAAAAAACCTGTTGAAACAAATGTAAACTGCACAAACATGACTAGAATTTTCAGCAGAGGCTGGGTGAGACCATGTTTGTGTCTGTAGTGCCAGGCACCCTCCCATAGGGGGTCGAAGTGTCTGGCTACATAGCACTATGGCCACTTTGATATGTGGTCATTGATCTGATTCCTTTTGGAGTTGGATGTGGTGTAGGTAAAAATGGTGCACAGAGCAAGTTTGTTTGAATCAGAGGTTAGTGGCACTTCCTTGGACTTGTAAGTGCAGACCCTTTAAGGGACTTAACCAAGGACCTAAGTGAAAAATATGGAAAAAATTTAATTCGCTCTCCAGAAATGTGGAAATATTATAGTTCAATATGTTATTGCTGATTATTGCAAGTTCTTATTATAAAATCTTTTATTGATGTGTAAACTTGAGAAAAAGATAAAGTTTATATAAGACAGGAGGTATTTACAAGCAGTATGCAAAGTAGTAAAGTGAATATTCTCTAAAATATACAGTATTTATATGTATGTGTAGGTATGCAATGCACATGGTTTTTGAGCTAGAAGATAAAGTGGTTATTTGGGAAATTCATGACAGAATTTTGGTACAGAGTGTGTACAAATATATTTGTTTGTCCAGTTGAAGACTTAATTTCTCTTAGGGATGATTTACATCAAGCACCCATATCCACTCAACTGAAACTTCCACTGAGTAACGGCCCAGTTCTTTTCTCCTTAGTCCAGGTGAGAAGCTGCATCCGTGGTTCAGGATTGGTGCAACACTAGGAATACAACACTCCTAGACACGTCTGTGTGGTGGATCTTGATCAACTCCAGCCTCAGTCCACTCTTTGTGAAGCCCCCCTAAGTTCTTAAGTCTGCTTTGTTTGACAATCCTCTGAAGGTTGAGCTCATCCGTTGCTTGTGCACCTTTTCTTACCACACTTTTCCAGTCAACTGTCCATGAAAAAGTTTTGATACAGCACACTGAGAACAGCCTGCCCTTTCATCAGTGACCTTATCTGGCTTGCCATCCTTGTGAAGGGTGCCACTGATTGTCCTCTGGAAATTTGTCAAGTCAGCAGTCTTCCCCATGATTGTGGTTGTGTGTAATGAACCAGAGTGAGAGAATGAAGGCTCAGGAAACCAAGCAATCAAGATTATAAAAGGCTTGAAATACTGCACTCTGTATGGAATGTATAAAATATGGAAATTTAACTTTCTGAAGTAAATCACGGGGTTAAACAGAACTGTCTCATGATATTCTCTTTCTTTAAGATGCACCTGTATATATTGTAGGCGATATGTGAACATAGACGTGGTATAACCCAGGTCATATTACAAGAAAGTCCAAATAAGGGCAAAATTGCCGATTTTTATTCGTTTTTATATCTCTGTAAGCAAGAAGCAATATCATTCTCCTTAAAGAGTCACCTAGATCAATTCTGCACTTAATTTTTTTCTACAAGGCTATTGATCCATATTCTTTACATTTAGCAATTATAAACCGTTAAAAAACACAACAGAATCAGAACAACGGCTAACCGGATCAAGAGAAGGGGAAATCCAAGGAGTAAGTGAACGCAGCGCAAGAGTGGGAGAAATCCAAATCTGGCCGCGTCACTATAATGGCTGTCAATAATTTATAAAAGGTGAATTTTAGAGACACGTCCACGAGGACGTGAGCAGTCTGAAGACACACTTTTTATAAAAGCATGTCATTCTACTGTTTACAGAAAATGAATTGAGGCCTACGAAGAAAAGAACACAGAACCTACAGTCAAACATGGTGGAGGTTCAAAGATGTTTTGGGGTTGTTTTGCTGCCTCTGGCACTGGGTGCCTTGACTGTGTGCAAGGAATCATAAAATCTGGAGACTATCAAAAGATTTTGGGCCTAGTGTCAGAAAGCTGGGTCTGTGTCCGAGGTCATGGGTGTTCCAGCAGGACAATGACCCCAAACCCCAAAAAGCACCAAGAAATGGTTGGAGACAAAGCGCTGGAGAGTTCTGAAGTGGTCAGCAATGAGTCCGGATCTAAATCCCATTGAACACCTATGGAGAGATCTCAGAATTGGTGTTGCAAGAAGCACCCTTCAAATCGGTGAGACCTGGAGCAGTTTGCAAAAGAAGAGTGGTCCAGAATTCCAGTTGAGAGGTGTAAGAAGCTTGTTGATGGTTATAGGAGGTGACTGGTTTCAGTTATTTTTTCCTAAGGGTGTGCAACCAAATAATAAGTTAAGAGTGCCAACAATTTTGTCCGGCTGATTTTCTGTCTGTGCACATTTGAGTTTTATTTTTCATTTATTGTGTTTTGTTTTTTTATTATTCAATTTATATAGGTTTTAAACTACAAACCCAATTCCAAAAAAGCTGGGACATTGTGTAGAATAAACAGAATAATGATTGCAAATCCTTTTCAACCTTTGATTAACCTAATTAGGCAAAAACACGAGGTCTTTAATAGGGCTGGGCAGTTAATCGCTAATTAGATTAAATTTCAATATGGCTTGTTGCAATTTTCAAATCCCAGAAGTTGCAATATTTATTTATTTTTTTTTTTTTAAGCTTTATTTTTGGGCATTTCCATGCCTTCATCTGATAGAGGAGGACAGTGGATAGAGTCGGAAACAGGGACAAGAGCAGGGGAAAGACATGTGGCAAGGAGCCCCAGGCCGAACACGAACCCGGGCCGTCCGCGCACATGGGGCGCACCCCTACCACTCAGCCACCTGCGCCCCTGCAATATTTCTTTAACCTGGAATTTTTGTCAAAGTACCAGTTTAAAACCTTTTTGCAGCAAGGATATTATGCATTACACATGCAATCATTCAAGTGCTATATTTTTAGAATAATTAAAAAATATATATGTTTTTCATTTTTTGTATGTTTTTCTTATTTAAAATGAGAATGACATAAAATGATAATTCCTTTTCATACAACAATTCATATCAAATTTGCAATAAGAGTCAAAATCATCACAATTTAATATTTTCAAAATTGTTAAGCCCTGGTTTAATCGACTATTGTGTTGGTTATAGTATAGACTGACTCATTGCTTGTGTTTGCTGTTCAGTTTGTGTTTGCCGTTGTGTTCGCTCAATGAAGTGGAATGTTCAGTGGCATTTTCCTGCATTATGATTGTCAAACTTAGAAAAACGAAATATTTTGTGCCTGATTGCTGCAATCTCACCACAGAATTCAGGCCTTGTTTAACTATCTGAGTCTTGAGATGAATGGAACTTTGGTTCAAAGACACTTTTAGCAGATACAGAAGGTGCAGAACTCATTATATTGAACCATACCATCCCAGCATACAGCCGACTCTTTGGCCATGGAGTGTGCATGTCTGCTTGGTTCTGATTATGAAGTCAGTAGGAACAAGCAGAAAACCAGGACTCAGTGTATGTTTTTAACATCACAAACTTATTCTGAGGTACATTTTTGTCCAAATATACACACATTCTGGGTTTGATCCATGCAATAAGTTCCAAAAAAGTTGGCATAGTGACAAAATAAACTGGGCAAGTTGAGGAATGCTCATACAACTGGGGTATTCCACAGGTAAGCAGGCTAACAGGTGATGGTATCATGACAGAAAAGAGCACTGCTGAAAGGCTCAGGCATTCACAATCAATGGTGCAAGATTGTCTTTGTAAAAGCTGTAATAGCTAGGCATCAAGAGATTTCAACATCTACAGTAAATCATCAAAATCATCATAAAAAAATCAGCATCATTCTGTGATGGATATTACCACATGGGCTCAGGAACACAGAAAATCAGTGCCACTTTACACAATACATTAATGTATCTACAAATGCAAGTTAAGACTCTACCATGTAAAGCAAAAGTCGTATGTCAACAACATCCAGGAGTGCTGCCAACTTCTCTGTTTATCGGAGATAAACTGATCTAAACTGGTAAAGTGTGCCGTGATCTGATGAGTCCACATTTCAGTTTGTTTTGGGAAAAACTGGTCATCAAATCCTCTGGGCTTTAGAGAAAAAGAGATTTTGAAACTGTTCAAGGTGACATCTGAGATGGTGTGGGGGTATTAGTGCCCATAGCAAAACTTATTGAAGCACTGTAGTGCCACATTATGTAATAACGCCGCATTATGCAATAATGTAATTAATTTTCAATTCATTATTTAATAACGTTGCATTTTGTAAGCCACTAAGCGGTTAGGGTTGGGGCAAGGTAGTAGGGTACACCCTGGAGCCCACCTTAAGTCCTAGGGTTAAGGTTAGGTGTTTAGTCTAGAACCCTGAAGGGGGGGTTAGGTTTAGGCATAAGTCACTTAGCAGTTAGAGTTAGGGCAAGGTAGTTGGGTAGGGCATACCTTGGAGCCCACACTAAGTCCTATGGTTTGGGTTATTACATAATGCGGCGGTATTACATAATGTGGCGCTACAAGCACCTTTTTAATTTGACCAGAGTAACATTTTCCAATTGGCAAATTTTGCCCAAGTTTTCTTGTTAGGTGTATTCATTTTTCCTTTGCATCAAACTTCTCTTTTTCAGCATAATGGCCATTTTCTCTTAAATTGTCACCCATGCCTGGTGTCAAACTCAAGGCCTGGGGGCCAAATCCGGCCCGTGGTACAGTTGTATCTGGGCCGCCAGATCATATCGCATTTTTATTGTAACTGGCCCACTGATCTGCAGATTTCCTCCAGTTTAAACAAATAAACCTGACCCTGATGATTTAAAATGTCCTTGTTCTGACATAAAAATAAAAAGTTAAAATAATTAGATTAAGAGTCAGGAATGTGGGGAAAGAAATTTCTGTTTTCATTTCATATTCTTGATTTTGTATCTCACAGTTATCAAAGTTATGGTTCTGACTTTTTATTGCATATTTTGACCTTTTCAGTTCACATTTTTTGATTTTTATCTCATTTTCTACCTTTTAGGATCCTAAATTTTAAAATTACAAGTAATATTTTGACCTTTTGACTCATGATTTTATTTTTTTCTCACGTTTGACCTTTTAAGCTCCTTACTTTTTTTAATCTCATAATTAGCCCTTTTAGATCCTCAGTTTTAATTTTTAAGTAAATTTTGACCTGTGAAACTCAAATTATTTTTTTTCTCAGGCTTTGACATTTACAACAAATGATTTTGAAATGTATCTCATATTTTGACCTTAAAACTCATGATTTCAAATTTTTATCTCATGTTTTGACCCTTAAAAATCATGATTTAAACTTATTTCTTATATATTTGCCTTTTTAAAACATTATTTTGACTTTAAATGACTTTTGAGCTAACAAGTTTGAATTTGATCTCAGATTTTGAGCCTTTAAACTTAACATTTTAACATTTTTAAATCTCAAAATCCTATATCATCAGTGCTAAGGTTTTTTCCTCCCATAATTCATTGGTGGTGAAAATGAGTTTGACAGTTTATGGTTAAATGTTGGCCTTGTTTGGATCTCAGGCTGGACCCAAATTCAGAATTCAGCCCCTGCTGTGATTAAGTTTGACATCCCTGACCTAGATAGACAGAGCTAGCCTATGTGCTCTGCTTAATAAGAATCACTGCTCATCATTTAAGTAGCATATCAATCACTCATGTACTGACTATGGAGCATACCTGCACACAGGTGTTTGGAATTCTCATATGGGTCACACACCTATTATTCTTACAAGTAAGGTGTGCTTGATAACCACACATGACCCAACAACCTGCATGCATAACAGTCATGTTCATACTTTTTGTGTTGTTTATATTCTGTCAGCAAATTTGGTATTTATAGCACTATTTTTATTCTTTTATTTTCTTCTATATCAAAAATCAGATCTAATTCCAAGAATGAGAAAAAGTGTCTTTTATCAGGCTGATCCGAGGCAATGAGGAATGACAAAACAGTTATGATGCATTCTATTTTCACTACCTTGTAATGATGCTTCTGCCTTCAGTTGTCCTTTTCAGTGATGTATCTAAACTTGTGTGACTGTGTTTCCTATGTTTGATGCTTTTACCTGCCTGCAAAGCAAATTTTCCTCAGGGGACAATAAAGTTGAATTTCAAGTTTACATGACACAGTCTGGCATGTCAGGTAAAATCCAGTTCTACAGCAACATATGTCAATACTCTGGCTGTGAGGTGAGCCACTCCCAGAGCAGAAATGCTGTGACGTTGTTTTTAAAGAGGAAGGAAACAGTGAGGTGTTTGTTTTAGGAGCTCAGCCATCACGAAACGCATGATGTGGACGTTTGTCTTTGTTCTTCTTGCGACGTTTTCCCCCGCCGTTTTTGGCACTTTGGTCGGGGGTCGTACACCAGTAGACCTGAATAAAGATAAGAGGGCTCAGGAAGCCCTGAAGTTCGCTGAGCCTGAACTCACTAAGTGGAACGACACCATGTTACTCTGCGCACCGCAACAGGACATCAAGGTTGAGAAGCAGGTGAGCAATGCTTCAGTAACATCTGTGGATATTAGCTAACTCTGTTCAGGTTTAATGTGAATATTGGTGAGCTAACGCCTATCAACCACTTTACCGAGGTTATTCCCATTTCAGCGCAATGAAATGAAATCTCCAGGCTGTCTGTTTATTTATCAGAGAGATATTTTGATATTTTACTTGTTAGATTTGCCCGTATATCATTGTTCCTTGTGCTAAAACTTTCCAGAATTACTGAGTTGTCTAACTGGGTCTAGACTGGCTGTAAGCTTGCATACAAAGCAGGCTTTGTTTAAACACCTAGCTTGGCCTCATCAGCCTACTTTTAATTTAGCTGACCTAGAAAGGGAGTTATTTTAGTTATCTTAAAACCAAAGATAAAGAGAAATATGAGGTCCTTCTCCATTTTGCATAAAGCAGTCTTAACTGTTGGAGATATTGATACTCCCCTCTAAAAGTATTAGAACAATAAGACCGGCTCCTTTGTTTTTTGCTGTAGACCAGGGCTGTCAAACTCATACTGAGTCCGGGGCCAGATTTGCTCCAATGAGACGTCCTGAGGGCCGGACTATTTAGATTGGGAAAGTCAATCGCGGATTCTGAATTTAAGCTAGGCCTTACCTAAGAGCCTATCATGGTCATCATTTACACATAAACTGTCAACCTCATTTTCACCATTAGTAAAATATGAAAACATATAAGAAGAGTAGACTGAGTATAGTTGAGACGAGTACAGTTGAAACACCCTAAATATTTTGCCTGTGCTGCAAGCCTGAGCCATGATTTTTACTCAGCACATGTATATATTAGTATCCTCTTTGGTGGTGGGAAATTTGAAGAGTGTTAGCATCTCCAGTCAGAAGAAATCAACAAAAGTATTTTTTACTATGGTGAGAATTTCACTTTACCATTATGCTCATTATCCTTTTGTGACCATCAAACATAACTCACATCATTGCAAACGTTATTCTGTGCCTTAAAAACAAACATATTTCATGCCATCCTAGCATGTTAGGTCACTGAGTAATTCTAGAGAAATGCACAAGATGGTTAGCGGGTATAGTTGAGACACAATGTCTTAACTGGTTGTGCATAGTAAAGATAACAGGTTACAAGTCATAATAAGACCACAAACAAAGAAAATTTAAATAAAATCCAATATTTTTGATACTTGAACTGTGTTATATTAACAGATGGGCAGACTGTTTAGTCTAGTTTAATATAGTATATATAATATATATAGTTTATTTAGGCTACAGTTGGTGTTTTATTATTGCTTGTTTACAATAATATTCAATTTTTTAAAATTCCAACAAAGAGAAATGAATTTATATAGAAATATCTTGTAAAATTGTCATTTTTTTAAAAGTTTATTGCATTTACAATTGATGTTCAGTCATCATCGATGGGTTTCAGTGGATGTCTCAACTGTACCAGGGTACCGTCTCAACAGTACACGTATGGGTTATAGTTGAGACGGCACCATGGTAAAAATGCACCTCCTTAAAATCTTAGTTTAAAAAGTAAAAATATTACTTAGAATATTTGAATTGATGGTTGATGGTTAAAATACAATATGAAAAAATCAAAACATGGAGCACAGGTGGTCAAGTGGTTTAAGGCTCTACCCATGTACACGGGCGGCCCGGGTTCGAATCCGGCCTGTGGTCCTTTACCGCATGTCTCTCCCCCACTCTCTTCCCCTGTTTCTGAATCTATCCACGGTCCTTCCTCTGTCAAATAAAGGCATGAAAAAGCCCAGAAATAAATCTAAAAAAAAAGTCATAAAAAATGAAAAAATGTCCAAATCATAAGTTTAAGTCAGAATTGTGAGATGCAAAATTTAAAATATGAAATGATGACATTAATTTCTTTTCCCACCTTTCTGACTTTATATCCAAATTCTTTTACTCTTTACTTTTTCAGATTTTTTATAATTTATCAAGGATATTTTAAATCAAGGTAAAGTTTACAGCTTCACTGGAGGAAATCTGCAGACCTAACACTGGTGGGCCAATTATAATAGAAAGAGCATATGATCTTGCTGGCTGGATACAGCTGTACCACGGGCCGGATTTGGCCCCCGAGCTTTGAGTTTGACATCTGTGCTGTAGACTGAAAACATTTGGGTTTAAATCAAAAGATGAATGACACTAGAGATCAACATTTCAGCTTTTATTTCCTGGTATTTACATCTGGGTCTGGTATACACAACTTAGAATTTTTAGGTAAGCAAAAGTATTGGAACAGGTAGACCTAAAAGAGATCAACTTTTATCTATGTAAAGACTTCACACCAGAAGTCGGAAGGTCGCTACCATATCTCGTCTTGTAATACCAGACGTCACTTGAACTGAACATCTGAATGTCCTCTGTCAATATGGCAGCGATGATGAAGAAAACAATGAATAACACGTTCAGTTCAAGTGACTTCTGGTATCAGAAGACAAGATATGGTGGCGCTCGTCCGACTTCCAGTATGAAGTGGAGGTCCTTGGCTGCATCCAGGTCTCTCTCGCCAAAAAGGGGGGCTGGCAGAAAAAGTTTGGGAACACTGGATTAAAGTAAATAAGACCCAGTATTTAGTTGCAAAACCTTTGCTTGCAAAAATAATTGGTTGTATGTTTATATGTAAACTTAGCAAAAAAAGTAAGGAAATTTTTGTTTTGTGTATTATTTGTTAGTTTTAACAAGGCTTCTTCGAAATAGATCCTATACCACTGGAAAGGCTGTTTATTCCCATTTTAAATGGAGCCACATTTGTAAGGAACATGCATTTGTTGAATGAGCAGCAGAGCCGAGTATATGGGTTGCATCTATGAAAATACTCCTAATTGTTTCTTTATTTTATTTTTATTGTACATTTTAAAAAAAAGTGATATTCAGGCTAGAGTGGGATGAAATGAGCCAGTTTTTACTTATGCCATCCTCTTAAAATCTACGGCTGGTTGTCATTGAGGTTCATCTGTATTTTATACCTCCCCTCACAGGTGGTTGAAGGCATCATGTACCACTTTACAGTGAGAATGGTGAAGGCATCCTTCAGTAAGACCCCTGCACTTCATCACTGTCCCATCCCCATCTCAGCAAATTCTGAGGTTAGTAAGCTGCTTTAAACTTCATGTTTTAGTTTAGCCATTTCAGTTATTAGACATGATGTTTAGATGTAAACTGTTACTGAGCAGATTATGACCAACAAGCTGGATGAACAGTCAAGCTTTCATTGTTTTGATGTCGACAAGACAGAGTTATTATGGAAGGACAAAGTTCAAACTGTAATTTTTATCCAGAAAAGAAGTTAATGCAACTTTTAACAGACAAAAAATGCAATTTAATGCATGATTAATATGCATCAGTTAGTAGCAGCTTCAAGTGGCAGTTCCCGTTTTAGCTATCTTTACTGTAACAGCCCAGGTTTGGAAGATAAACATGTTTGGTTTCAGCAGCTCTGTCATGACGGCAACCATGACAAGACATCCTGTCACAACTGTAACATGAAGAATTTATCTGGTTTTGAAACGGTTAAAACATAAATATTGTATGATATGGTGGTTTGTATATCAAATGTCGACCCTGTGCTTTTTCTTTTCCAGACCTACAAGTGTACATTTGAGGTGTGGTCCCGTCCTTGGCTCAAGAACAAGTTGGACAGACTCCAACTACTGCACCCTAAGTGCCAAAAAGAAAACTGAGTGGAAAAGATTCAGTGCTTAATTATGTCCTTACATGTAAAAATTTTCTATGGATAAAACAAGTAATATTTCACTTTCTATTTGGCTTCATGACCATCTGAAATGTTTCTGTATTCTAGATTGGGTAAGTTGTGATTCAGATGCCACTTTAAGATGAGAAACTTCATTTAAACAATCAATAAATCGTGTCTTGATTTCTGCCTTATCAGCATGTGGATGACTCTATGTGACGAAAAAAATCTTGGTACTGGATTTCAGACTGCATAGAAAGTATATTTGTGCAAGAACTTGGAGATATTTTTGTTTGTATCACTACTCCTCTCTGAAATTTGGTAGGATTTTGGAGAAAGATTTATTTAAAGAAAAAAAAGTGCATTTTTATTTAAAAAAGATAATAATATATATGAATATTTCTAGACTTTACATTTTACTTAACCTGTTAAGCCCTAGCCTCTTTTATTAGGCCACTGCTCAAAATTCACAGCCCATCTTTAAATGAGTATAACTCTGTAACTACAAGGTCTATTTGAATGATCAGGGTACAATAATGAAGAGGGCACTTGTGAAATCTGTTCAGAAGTGTAAATATGTGTTTGTACACCACTTTCCACATTATTAAGCAAATTACATTTTTCTCTTATTTTCCAAAATATTAATACAAATGACAGAGTATTTTTCAAGTCATCAGCCATTAGAGCAGAATTCAAATGTTTTTGAACAAACTTCATAATGATAACCATTTTTTAAAATAAAAACCTCAAATGCACTTTCTTTCTAGGTATCAAACTTTTTTTTTTACTCATATGCCATTAAAGGAGGTCACTGAATCATGGAGCTCATCTGTTGCTTATGCAGCTTTTCTTACCACACTTTTCCAGTCAACTTTCCATGAAAAAGTTTTGATACAGCACTCTGCCCTTTCATCAATGACCTTATGTGGCTTACCATCCTTGTGAAGGGTGCCAATGATTGTCCTCTGGACATTTATCAAGTCAGCAGTGAGAGTATGAAGGCTCAGGAAACCAAGCAATCAAGATTATAAAAGGCTTGAAATATTGCACTTTGTATGGAATGTATAAAACATGGAAATTTAACTTTCTGAAGTAAATCACGGGGTTAAACAGAACTGTCTCATGATATTCTCTTTCTTTAAGATGCACCTGTATATAATGTAGGCGATGTGTGAACATAGACATGGCATGACCCTGCCATATTACGAGAAAGTCTAAATAAGGGCAAAATTGCCGATTTTTTTTTTTTTCATTTTTATATCTCAGTAAGCAAGAAGCAATATCATTCTCCTTAAAGAGTTACCTAGATCAATTCTGCACTTAATTTTTTTCACAAGGCTATTGATCCATATTCTTTACATTTAGCAATTATAAACCGTTAAAAAACACAACAGAATCAGAACAACGGCTAACCGGATCAAGAGACCGGGAAATCCAAGGAGTAAGTGAACGCAGCGCAAGAGTGGGAGAAATCCAAATCTGGCCGCGTCACTATAATGGCTGTCAATAATTTATAAAAGGTGAATTTTAGAGACACGTCCACGAGGACATGAGCAGTCTAGACGCACGAAGTCACTGAGGAAGTTTTTATTCGGTAATATGAAGGCCCTCAACAAAGACGAGCTTCAAGTCGCTGAAGGAGTTTTGTTAAAACACTTTCCGAAAAGTTTGAAGGTAAGGGATGACGAAAGCGAGTCATTTTTAAATAAACGTAATACACTTTAACTTTATAGCGCTGTATACGGCTAAGAGTGCTTTATATGACAACTGGTAATGTCGTTTTAGCAGCGGAGTTTCTTGTTTATGGAGGGCGTGCAGTTGATGGTGTTACGGTTTAACGAGTTACCGTGTTAACTAGTCACTGCCGAATGCAGCTTTGGCTGTCGTACTTACAACAGACGTGGAAAACACAAATTGTTCTAACGAATTCCGCCATCTTTAATCTGTTTTTATGATCAAAAACACATGTTAATGAGTTCATTTTTCATTGAATTAAAACAGCAAAGAGTCATTCATAAGACCGCTGTCCATCTACAACTACAGTCTCCTTCAGTTCAAAGTCACCAGTTAACACGGCCACTCAATAAATCGTTACACCATGCTGTTGCTGAAAAGTGTGTTTTATCTTTAAAGTATAGTCTTGGCCGTTTGGTTTGAAAATACATCACATTTTACTTAAGACTTGGATAAAACTTGTGAATACAGATTTTTTTTTTGACAAATTAGCTGGACAATCAAAAATGCACGTGAATGAAGCATATGACTTAACCTGTTAAAGTAAAAAATAAGCCACTTTCAACGACTGTCTGTTTTAAAGGCTGCTAAATACACTGAAACAGTTGCAGGATAATGTAAATTGTTATAAGATAATAACACAAAGGTCCTTAACAAAGACAAAATATCAACAGCTAATGTTGAAACACCTGTCCAGGGGTTTTATTTTTAAGGGTCTCTAGTTATATAAATCGAACATAACATTTTGCCAGGGTTTTAAAAATGTGTTTCCTCTGTGGTTGTAAAGTTTTCTTGTTTTTTTAGGTCTACGGTTTTCTTCATGGTATGAACAGAAACAAACCAAGCACCCTGGAGGTTGTTGTTGATACCTGGCCGGATTTTAAGGTCATCATTTGCCGACCTGACCCCAAGGTGAGTCCACAGGTCCCTTCAGAAAGGAGCTTTTCCAAATTGGGAATTTGCTGTAACACCAAGCAGTTTCTTCAGTAGCGTATATAACTGTTATCGGATTTGTTCTGTTGAAGTTTAATTTTTCCTTTTTTTTTTTTTTTGTGTTGTAGTAACATATTTTCGACTGATAAATCTTCTGCTCTAGAATCTACCGTAAAAGCTTCGGCCCTGAAGAGTGACCTATGATCATCCTGAGTACATTTGATGATTTGTTTCATTTTTTCTTCACAGAACAGGCGAGCCCTGGAGTTCATGAAGAAGGTGACATACTACAGCATGGATGAGCAGGTTTTAAGGAGAATGCTGGCAGAGGAGAACGCAATCGACTGGAGCACTTACTTTCTCATTGGAGGTGAGTGTAGACAGGCTATCTTTTATAAGAATGTGCACCTTTGGAAATATTTTTGCGTAGGATTTTAAATTGCTCTGTTGAGCTGCTGTCAGCTGCCAAGTAATCCAGACCCTGCTTGTCAATTACAAAACTATACACTTGGGCAGTAGAGTAGGATGTCATCATGTAAAGTGTCATCTTTGAGTTAAAAATATGACTTCTGCAGCTCCCCTGTGTTTACATCTTTCATTTTTGCCATGCAAGATTATTTATCGAAAATAATTCATACATAAGGCACTGTAAAGTGCTTTACAGAGTTATAAAAAATGCATTTATAACAGTGAGAGCATCAAAAGACCTGACTTGATGAGACAAGAACTAATTTGTTGAAATTTGTAGTTCATTGCAATATATTAATCCATCAACAATCCATCATGCAGGAAAAAAACAGAATAATGCTGACATGCAGTATTTTATCTAATGTTAGGATTCGACTTTTCCCACGCCTCCATGCTCAAAGAAGTTTCCGCAGAGAGAGAAGTCAACAACAGAGGCTTCACTTTGGTGCATCTCATGTATTTACCAGACATCAGCTGCCTGGTCCTTCCAGAATTTGACAGGTACGACCAAATTAACAAGAGCTCAAGCCTGAATAGGTGTCACAAATTGAATACAAATATGGAGTTTGCTTGTGCAGATTTTTTTTTTATATATATTATTACAGCTGAACAGGGGCAATTACAGTTATTTAGTAGGGCTGTCAAGATTGCAATTAATTAAGGTCTGCAGTTAGTGCACTGATTCTTTTAATTGCGATCTCATGCTTCATTGTCCTTTTCAGCACACTTTGGCTAAGTTAGCATCATCTTTCTGCAGCCACAGTGATGTAAAATTTATCAGCTGTTCTCCTTAATGTCTAATTTCCCTTTAAAGAAACTCACAGACAGCTCAGTGGATATGATACTCATTTTTACTGTTCACTGATTTACTTTTCAATCCATTACACATTCTTGTTTCAGTGGTTTAGTTTGTGTTAAAATCTTCAGTGTAGCTATAAAAGTGTCTCTGTATCCAAATAAGAAGTCAAAATCCTTAGTTCAAGAGGGAAGAAGAATACAGTATGACACAATAACATTTTAAATGCAAAATAGTGGAATTTTAATGAACATGATTTAAAAAATAGGATGTGATTGTTCATGATTAACTACAGGATTTCCCAAATTAATCAGAATGAAAAATGTCAATCCTTTGACAGCCTGTTTAATAATCTTTTTTTAGAGTTTATTTTCTTCCCTTGCTTTTTAGTTTTCCACTGAGTTGAGGGTGTTTGAGTGTGATAAACGCAAGTAATGCAAGTCATCATGTCTTATTTTCATGTTAAATAACCCTGATCTCAGTATCAGTCAAAAAAATGTGACACTGATTTTTGCAATAGTTAAAGGGATATTTTGTTATTTTTGAAGTTGAGTTGTATGAGGTACCTGGTGATAGTATGGTGGCATTATCCTTTAAAGATTACAGTGAGAGTTGGCCCTTCAAACAGGACGCGCTTATAGAAGTTAGCCTATACATAACGATGGGTACATCAGCTCCACGTGATATATCAAGTTTTAGGTTAAAAAACTGGGGCCAAAAAAATTTTGGTTCAACTGTATGCTTTGTCAATTTTTTAAAGCTTTCTCACCCAGAAAGCCTTTGTTTTCAGATCTATTTTGCAGTGTGAGCTTCGGCTAAGTGCTCTTCTGCCTCGGTGTATCCAAACAGCTGTTTTTGATCTGCAAGCTTTTTCAGAGGAAACAACAAGTAACCAAGCTGAAAGTAGTTATTTCAATTCAGTCACTTCAACAGCATAACTGTTGTTTTATAATGCAAAAATATCGTGTCTTCTAATTATCAACCATTAGAAAAATAAAGTGACAGGTGTGCAGATGGTCGAGTGGAATCTGGCCTGTGGCCCTTTACTGCATGTCTCTCCCCACTTCCCTGTTTCCGAGTCTATCCACCGTCCTCCTCTATCTACTAAAGGCCCAAAAATAAATCTTAAAAAAAAGAAACATAAAGTGACAGCCATGAACTTACTTGGACAAATTTTCATTCAGGTTTTCTGGTCGTGGTCGGTTTTATCAATTGATCCTCTGAAAGTTGAAGAAGGTCGTTAAAACAGCAGAATTCAGTAAGGCAGGGAACTCTGGATGGGGAGTGATGCAGGCTGCAGGTGTCAATTAGAAATCTCCTAAACAAGGTTGTAATAGTTTTTGATTTTTTATTAGTTTTTATTTTTATTTCATTTTTACCTTTTGTTTTAAATTTCTTTTTAGTTTTAATTAGTTTCTACTGCTGGTTTGTTAGATCGTTTAGTTTTTAATTTTGCAAAAGTGCTTTGTTTTAGTTTAGTTTTTATTAGTTTTAGTGTTAGTTTGAGTTTTTTTGCAATATGAGATACTTGTCAGGGGTGAGACCCCAAAGGGCTCCTGGCTTTTGTAAATTTATTCAATTTTAATGTTTGTGCACAACTTAAGACCTAAAATTACCATTGTGTGCAGTGATAGAGTTTTAGTTAGTTTTCATTTTTTTCTGCAAAGTTTAGTTTTTATTTAGTTTGAGTTAACTAAAATAATTTTTACATTTTAGTTTTAGTTATTTAGTTATTCTTAGTCAACTAGAATAACCTTGTTCCTGAAGACTCAGGGCAGCAGTAGCTGTCTTTATGGGAATGAGCTCACAGTTTACACACCTACATCAGCAGGTAACTCGGGATCTCACCTACTAACCAGTCTCCACTGAAGTTTCTCTCCTCTCTCTCTTCTTGCTGAGTCTCCATCTGCAGAAGTTGTTCCTCTGTGTACTCCAGTTCATAAAATTATTCCTTCCTGTCCACAGTAAATGGCACATCATTGTCACTCAAGTCAAAATTGCTCATTTGAGTGTTGTTTTAGCTTAGTTTGGTGTTGTTTTCTCTGATGAAGTCCACAGGCCTAAACAAATGTTTAGATATGCTGAGGTGGTAGAGCATGTAGCTAAACCTCGCATTGCAAGATAGTGCCAAACACAGAGGCTATCTCGGTGAAAAATAAAATGCTCCAAAAAATTTCAATAAAGCATACAATCAAGCCAGCATTGTTTTTGGCTAATTTTTCCCTTACAACTCAACAAATTACACTGAGCAACCATACCCATCTGCTAAGTACAGTATAGCATTCTTAAAGGAGAAACACTCACTGAAATCTCTGGAGGCTAATGTCACTACCATTGCCAAGTACCTCATACATAACCCAGCTTCAAAAATACCTAAATATCCCTTCAAGCAGTCCTCATATTTAGGGACGTTAGAACCACAACAAAAAGTCACCTATTGCTCTTCATGCAGGTGAAATGATAAAATGTTTTTTTTCTCCACAGTGAGCTTGAATCAAGGATTTCACCTCTAGACCTGTGTCATGCTGAATTAGTGAACAAGCACTGGAAGTTTGGTGGGGACAAGAAGGGCTTCAGGAACATTACAAACCTCATCAGTAACTTCCCATCAAGCTGCATCACTGATGACCAGGGTCAGCCTGTGTCCTGGATCCTGGTTTATGATTATTGCGCTATGGGAATTTTGTACACACTGCCGGAGCACAGAGGGAAAGGTTACGCCAAAGTCCTGATCTGCAGCTTGGCAAAGAGACTCCACGCTGAGGGATATCCGGTCTACTGCTTTATCGAGGAGGACAACACGCTCTCCCACAGGCTCTTTAAAAACCTAGGCTTCACTGAGGATCCTTTATACAGAGCAGGATGGTTTGAGTTTAACGTTTGATAGTGATGGTTTTATGCATGCACAAAAATCCTGGAATTCAAACAGCTGGATTTTTTACCCAAAACTTTACCTGCAAGGTAAAATTTCAAAGCAGAGTTGTTGTGAGCGGATGTGAGACCATAGCAGGAAAATAATCAGGATAATCCACTAAGAGCAAATGAGAGGAGGTGATGATATTCGTGATGCATGATGCTAATTCTAATTCTTTCCTCTTGCCCGTATGCTCCTTACCAATCATTTCTTGATACTGTGAAGACATTAGAGGTAGCATTGATATGAACTGTCATCAACTCATTGGATCATCATTTCTGTGTTGCCATTTTTATGTCCCGTTGTGCCTCTGGAGACACCAACCTTACTGTACAACAGTAAAAGTCTTCCTCTGTGAGCAACATACATTTGTAAATGGTGCAACTCAGGGTGGGATGTCATGAAATTGTGTGGAAATTTTCAGCAGTGCATGTGTAAAAGAGACTTAAGCTCCTGTTAAAAATCTCTCACACTACATGTTGCCTTATTGGAAGATTTTACAAACCATGTGCTCAGCAGGCAGCACAGTATAACAGGGTGCTGATCCAAAGAGATCAGCCAGGAGAGTGTCATTGCTTGATTTTTAATCTCAGAGAGCATGTTTATGGGTGAAATTGCATAATGTGCTGTGATCCTCCTGTTGCAGATACTTCCTGCTCTGCGTTGTGATTTTGCTTTCTTTATTTTTATGTATTGAGCTCAGTATTAGACTTCTCTTTGTGATTTCTGAAAAGGTTTTTTTTCTTCCTACCTAAAATAATTTACAGCATTTGTCATCATTTCCCACAGCCTTCCCTTTTGGAAAGCCGTGGTGTCACCCATCTTTCTATAAAGTCTGTGGTTATGATATATGACAATCTTTTAAATGTATGATGTACACATTATGAATCATAAAGTATTAAAGGGAAGTGTGATAAAAAAGGATTAATTTAAAGGAAATTAATTATTTCCTATCATTGCTGTAGCACTTTCCTTGGTTCATCTTAAAAGATGTGAATCATGATAATGAAATAACAGTGGGCATTAACTGTCACATGCACAGTCATGTCACTTTTTCCTAATTTGCATACAGGGAAATAAATAAATTAAACTCAGTTTGTGTGTGTATCTCAGTTCCTAAACTGTGTCTTCAGTTTACTGAAGGTTGTTACTGCTTTGTGACATATAAAGTATTTGAGGACGCTTGGTCGGGAAGGGCACTTGATCACAGTTTGTCTTATGAGAGAGCACCCTGAAGGATACTTTGTTGTGCACTTCATAATGTCTTATGAACTTGGGCACTGGCGTGCTCAGAGGTGGGCAGTGGAAGGCAGTGACCCCGCTGGTTAAAAGTGGACAACGGATGAATTTTAGTTATTGTGCTAAGTCCACCATATTTACATTGATGTGTATTGTGAAAATGTTTATTGATATGCACTGGCCTAATCAAATAAATAAAAATTTTAAAAACTGACAAAAGAAAGGGCAAACGGGCTTACAGCACCAACAATTGGTTAAAAGTGGAAAAAAAGTGGCAAAAAATGTGTGAAAAGCAACAGGTATTGGTTAAAGTTGCAAAAAAGTGGCAAATAAGGGCAAAAGCTGCAAAATGAGTTAAATGTTGGGAAAAAATGTGTCAAAAATGGGTCTTCAGAGGTAAAAACGGCTTAAAATTAGGTGAAAAGTAGCAGACATTGGTTAAAAGTTGCAAAACGTCATAAATAAGTTCATAAATGGTGAAAGTGGAAACGGTAGCATGAATAAAGAATTTCAACATCAGAACCCAATAATAGCTTCACACACTTTTCAGCTCCTTGTAGCACACTCACCAATGCTACGGATCAAACCAGAGTTGGAAAAAGTACACAATGATCCATTTTCCATCCATTTTCTATGCTGCTTACCCCATTGGGGGTCACAGGGGGTGGAGGGGTGGGAAGTCACGCCTCTATAATAAGGTAAAATACATGGCAAAGAATGGCTGTATTAAAAAACCCAATAGGTGAAATTTAACACTTTTGAAGTGTTTATATTGGTCCACACTACATATAGTTAAACAAAACTTGAAAGTGTAATATTTTTCAGTATGTCGGAGCTGCAATAACTCTTGTAAATTCTTAGGCAAGGTGGGCCACCTCTGGCAAGAACAAAGCAGAGTCAACCTCAAAGCAAGGCACTGCATACTAATGAAGAACACATGCTATACATCATTTAGAAACAGCTAAAGTCACAGGCATGGACTCTAACTCAGTGGATAACTTCACTCATGGTGTAAACGTGTCTCACATCAAACAGCAAAAATTCAACAATGATACACTTTGGGAGTGAAAATCAACTCTGAAATGTAAAATCCTCAGATAACAACAGGCCAGTGTTTGCTCTTACAACAGTATTGTACTCAAGTAAAGAAACAGTTACTCTGGTTAAAACTTCAGGGGCCCAAACAATTCTGGTGGCAGTCCTGGCTTCAAGCAGTTTATTAGCTTCAATTTTATGACCATGAGATGAAACTAGCAAAGCATGCAGTGCTTGGGTATTACGTTTAATGATCTGATTTCTCACCTGTGCTCCAATAAAGGTCATTATTTTCAATCAGAGGGTGATAAAAAATAATAAACCCTCTTATATTTGTCCCACTGAACCTTATTCCAGTCACCCTGGATTCACCCTGTATCTTTAAATGTCACCACAGCAACCGTTCCAACCCACGTGTCAGCAGCGGCCAATCAGAAGCCAGCTTCCGCGACACACTAACGGCTGAGTCTGTTCAGACTTCGTTACCTCTGAAGCATGACAAGACTTGTTCAAAATAAGATTTAATGACAAACTCTGAATAAAAAATTCATCATAGATAACAATGGAGCTGAGTGAAGAGCAGCTGAAAGTGGCTGAGACTCAGCTGAAGAGATATTTACCTCGTTCAATGATGGTAAGAACGATATTTATCCTTTAAACTACACTTAGATATCAAAAAACTTATCGTAAGAGAACATATAGGGAATTATAGCAACGCTTAAGTACATGTAGAACTATCAACACGGAAATAATTTAAACTGGCAGAAAGCAACAGTGTCGCACATCGCCTGAGAACATTAAATAAAATAAAATGGCATACAAATATTGAGAAATATTAGATTAAATATCTAAGATATAATCTTTTTTCACAACTATGTTAAAATGCATGAGCTCACATTAGCACCAGCAGAACTGTTCTTAGTATTAAAGTGTCATTTATTGTTATTTCTTCGAGGTTTATGATTAAATCAGAGGGATTATTGTAGCATTTGCACACAAGAGCACTTCAAAACTTTGATCTAAGTCAGTGTATTTATCATATTCTAGATATAAATCTATTATCATACTTTTGTTAAGCCTTAATCACTTGACAGTCCCAGATAAGCTTCATTCAAATTATGAATCAGTAAAATGAGGTGGCGTTGCTTGCAAGAAGTTAAAATATCTGCCTATAGGCGAGGCAGTTTTTTTGCTTTATGTAACTTGAAATAAGTTGTTTATGTGTACTTGCCAAACAGCTGTAATTAGATATTTCTGACAAGGATTTCATCGAAAACACTTACATTAGATTTGAGATTTTGCAGTAAGAAGGTCGTTTGCTGCAAAAATGTCAACATAGGAGTAGAGAAAGGCTTAAAGAATAAATTGCCCTTCACAAACAGTAAGGAATGTCATCTAGAACATGCACACTTTCTACATACTGTATAAAACAGCCCTAACAGTGGTCTATTCTTTGGTTAAAAGAGTAACTTATTGTTTGCTTTTCAAGGTTTATGGACATGCAATACAGAATCATGCACAGCTTCATATACTGTTTCTTTTTTTTTTTTTTTTGAGAATATATCAACTGTAACTATGTTTTTAATGAGTTATAACCTTTATGTTTAATTTTTTAGGTTTATGGTCTCCTGATGCTCAGAAACAGAGTCCCATCAGATCCTATAGCAGTTTTTGTGGACCGATGGCCTGACTTTAACGTCCTAATCTCTAGACCACAATGTGAACAGGTAACTTATTAACCTATTGGTGTTATGGCTGTGATTTTCTTATTTCTTTTATTGCACTGAGTGAAGAATAAATCCATTGAAGTTTATCAAATCAGTCAAAGTGTGATAACCTTGCAAAGTCTATGGATTGACTGCATTCCACGTCTATCATCAGATGGATCCATCTTGTAAATCTCTATCTCATACAGTTGTCATTTGAGGAGGAAAGGACAGTAGCTACAGGTTTGGTTTAGTTGTGCTGTAAGCCTGTAAACAGTGGTTGCTTGTTAAGAGACTAATGACCAGTGTTTATCCAATGAAGAGGTGGTCTTTTGCATCGAAAGGAGCCAGATGAGGTGGTTCGGGCATCTTATTAGAATGCCTCCTGTTAGCCTCCCTATGTAAGTTTTCCAGGCACGTCCAACTGGAAGGAGACCCCAGGGTAGACCCAGAATACGCTGGAGGGATTATATGGCTCATCTGGCCAGGGAATGCCTCAGAATCCCCCAGGAGGAGCTGGAAACGTTGCTGGGGAGAGAGATGTCTTGGTTGACTTGCTTAGCCTGCTGCCACCGTGACCCAACCCCGGATAAGCGAAACAAAATGGATGGATGGATGGATGGATGGATATTTATCCAATCACACCAAGGTTTTCATTCTGAAAGGATCTGCCCTTCCCAAGCATTGTCAGTTGCCCAGCTGGATGTGAAATATAGTCTATGCCACATGGAATAGTTTATCCAGTGTGTCCAGTTAAAAGTATGAAGCTGCAGCAGTGTTTTTTCCCAAACAAGTCCTACAAGCATCATAGAGAAACATCTTTATCAATCCCATAAGAACATCAGACTCAGTATGTCTTTGTACATGCAAAATTTGAACTCAAACTATCTTCAGCCCCATTTCCAATAAAGTTTGGATGCTGTGTAAAAAAAACAATTAAGGGGCAAAAAGTAATCATTTTTGAGTCACTGAAACTACTTCTACTTCTTGATTTAAGTAGACAGTCAAACAGTTTAGTTATCACTGCGTATCTAGCTATATTTATTCTTGCACAGACATTTTGTGTCTCATTTCTCTTTCAGAGAGCCGATCTCTTCAAAGACATTCTGATTTTTGCAAATGATGGAAAAATTCTAGAAGAAACCATCAGGAAGTCCTCTGTTATTGACTGGAGCAGGTACCTTTGCTTTGGTAATACCATTTAGCTCTTTTGTCTTTTGCTTTGTTCTGAAGTCTTATTTTCTTCCTTCATTCATTTTACTCAATGGCTATATTATAATGCACCAACTGTGAAGCCACAAACTTATTATTAAGAGTAGGTTTGTCACAAATACAGATTATTGCAATTTGATATGATACTAGCTGTGCACAATTAGCTGGCTAAATGATTAAAGTCGCATCAGTTGGTTGTCGGCACAACAATTATGAGTCGATTCAAGTAATTCTTTATATATTTTTTAATCATTTTAGACTAGTGATGGGTATCAATATTGCCAGTGTTAAAATTTCTGCAATGTTATGGATTTTTGCAACACTGTCATCACCAGTTTAAATGCTCATATGAGGCATTAACAATGCAGCTGCTAGCATAACAAAGTGTTGACAGACAACTGCTGAGTCAGAGTCTATTTATCTGCATGTTTCACTCTGACACGTAAAAGTGGCCAGATAACAAACCAAACATTATCAGTTTGTGTCCTAATGATTAATGTGAAGCACAGCGATAAGGTAAAGATGCTCTCTTCTTCCGAAGTTTGGTGTCTGTAATAACAGCCACATGAAGCGAGTGTTCACTCTGTACAGTGTCTCTTTGGGCCTCAGGGGCTTTAACACAAGCTGGGCTCAAGACAGTTTGTCTCTAGCACTACAGCGGCTTGTATATTTAAACGAATGTTTAAAAGTGTGCTTAAACTGAATAATATTTTAAGCATGATGATTTAGAGAAGTGGGCTGTGGTGATAAATAAGGTCAGAGAAGCAGCCGTAGACTCTCAAAATCCATTGTTGCACTTTCCCCCATGCAGTGCTACTCTCTGACTAAAACTATGACTAAATCTATTCATCAATAGCCTTTTTTTCCATGGCAAAAACTAAACTAAGACTAGCCAAAAATAGATCTTTGATGACTAAAACTGACTAAAAGTAACTTAAGTTTTCGTCAAGATGACTAAAATGAAACGAAAATGTAATTTAGTTTTTGTCAGACATTCAGAAGACAATATATTTCTTTAGTGTGAATAAATCTGTCAAAATACAATGAATCTGTAGATATTCTGCCTTTCAGCTGTAGAAAGTAGAGACCCCAGGTTTGGCAGAGTGCAGAGAACACACATTATTTGGTACCAGATTCAGGCAAGAGAAAAATGCTTTGACTAAAAGAAAAGACTAAAATGTGAGGGCGTTTATGGACAAAAACTAGACTCAAATGTTTTTGAGATTTCGTCAGCTAAAACTAGACTGAAACTATTGAGGGTAGAAATGACTAAAATGTGACTAAAACCAAAAAGCATTTAAATTAATGATTAAGACGGAGACTAAAATTATAAATAGCTGCCAACATTAACACTTCCTCGGAATGCTTTTATTGTGAACCCCCACATCAGGGAAAACAATTAAAAACCACAGATTTAGTTAATAAAGAAAAGAGCACAAAGAGACTTATAAAAACATTTCCTCTGTGATATTATGCTAAGACATAGCTTTTATATTTACTTTAATTATTTACACTTCAGAGGAAAGTGTTTTTTGTGTTTCAATTTAAGCACAATTTCACAAATATCCCAAAGCATCAACATGCAAAAACACACTTTATTTTCTCTGAGTTTAAAGAAATATAGACTGAAACGGTTGTATATGCATTTTCAGTTTCATTTCCGTTGAAAACAAATGATCTCCATTTTTCTGTCCAAGGATGCAGTCAACAAACCGCTGAGATTCTCAAAGCCGTGGCATCAGAGAAAGGCGTGCCTGGCTGCCAGCTCGCATTGTGTCACATGATGATTCTGGAGGATGTGTCCAACCTTCCTGGTGTAGACAGGTAGAGTATATTTAGAAAATTGAGATTAAATACTTGAATGAGTGGACACAGACTACAAGAGAGCATTTATCTAGACTCTGCATCTTTTCACTATCACACCTCTTGATAGAGGAACAAACCCCCAAGATAACCCTACCCTAACAAAGCACAACCATGGATGTATAAATATTTTACAGTAAAATCCATTCTGGTACTTTATTGGATCCCACCAAAAACTGAAAATAGTGAAAATGAAGGCTTTTTAAAAGCATCAGCTTGTGCTTTATCACATGTAACTAAAACTGATTCTGTAAAACAGAATCAAAATGTCATCAGATTTAAACTGGATGCTCACAGCCATTTGTTTCTTAAAATTAAGCAATTTTTTTCTCAATGTTATCGATATTTTTTAACATTTACACGCTCAAACACACATGTAGTAGTGGCAGAAATAGAAGAGTGAGACAAAGACACAATGGTATGTTTGTAAAATTGTCATTTGTAAAGTAAGAACACTAATCCTCAAACTATGTCATTTATGTCCACTGGAGAATTTTATCATAAAAATAAGTTATTTGACTTTTCGTCTCATCCTCTGCCTGCCCCTAATAGGAAACTGTACCTCAGGTTGGGTTGTCTCAATGTTTTAGTACAAGGCAAGTTTATTTATAGTGTCACTCATACACAGAAAGTAAAGTGCTTTACAGAGTTAAAAACAGAACATTTGTATCATTGAAAGCCTTAAAAGTCAAGTCAGTTTTATTTATATAGCACATTTAAAAACTGCAGCAGCTGCTTAAAGTGCTGTACAATGAAGGAGAAGGAAAAAATACAGTCATAAAGGAGACAAAAATACACACATAAACAAACAGATAAGGCAGGGAAATATATATATATTCATACCAGGAACATTAAAAGGGCAGGGATCAGTGAATACATGAGAGACTCTGCCCACAGGGGCCCCTAAATCCACAAATGGAAATTCCCTCACATTTGTATTCAATTAATTAGGATTTCTAAACTCCTGTAGTCTGTGACCAGCCTTGCTGAAATTATTTCCATACAAATAAACGGCTCCCGTTGTTCTTCTTCAGCTCGAGGATCTCTCTCAGCTCTCTGAATGAATCACACATCAGCTTGGTGAATCAAACATGGAAGTTTGGAGAGAGCGAAATTTCTATCAGTATGATTCGAAACATGGTCACAAACTTCCCCTCCTGCTGTGTCCTGGATGCTAAAGGAAAGCCCGTGGCCTGGATCCTGGTTTATGGTAGCTGTGCGATGGGAATGTTGTACACGCTGCCAGAGCACAGAGGGAAAGGTTATGCCAAAGTCCTGATCTGCAGCATGGCCAAGAGACTCCACGCTGAGGGATACCCGGTCTACTGCTTCATAGAGGAGGACAACACCGTCTCCTACAAGATCTTTAAAAACCTGGGCTTCACTGAGGATCCTTCATACAGGGGGGAGTGGTTTGACTTTAATGAGCTTTAAATACCCTGGAGGAGGAGGTTGTATTATGTACTGTAAGTGTAATATAGCATCTCATCAATGGTTGAGTCTCTAACCTGACATCATCAAAATAAAATCTGATCATAATAAAAGTTGGAGCAGGTTTATGTGGGTACCAGATAAGTTGAAAGGTAAAAAAAGACCCAATACATTAAAAAATAAAACCATAATACATCAGCATTTTCACTGATTTTGTTGCAGTTGTAACATTACTTTCCAGTTTGCATCAAAAGTTTAAGCAGTTTTAGCTAAGCCCCACACATGACATTACATCAATGAGGGCATGGGGACAGAAATTTTATTCATCATGAATCGTGTTACGAAAGAGAAAAAAAATTGTAGTTTAGCTCTGCCATTTAACTTTTTCCCCTGAATTGACTGGTGGACTCAAAGGGGGGGGCAGAGGGCTAGTTGCACCCTCTCTTATGCCCCTGAAAAAACCTGATAATGTGCCCTCCAAGTACCTAAAATTTGAGAAAGTGCTCCCTTTAGTTCCCTCTAATTGGACAATATTTGGAAGACTGCCCAGTTAAGTGCTCTCTTAGAAGACAGTATTTAAAAAAGTGCCCTCCTTTTGGACAAAATTTGATCAAGTTTACTTTTTAGTGCCCTTTAAGCCAACCTGGGGTCCCAGACTCCCTTGAGGGGGGGCGTTTACTCAAACTACCCATATAAATGGTTCATATCAAGGTCTTTTGCTTATAACATTTGTGGTTTGGGCTATTGTCTTTGGCTTTAAAGGATGAAAACAATTAAATTTATGTGTATTTTTGACAGCAATATGTCCCTTTCTTTCTTGTAGGTCCTGGGGGGCCACTGCTCTTCTTAGATATGTGAAGGGGGATGCAAAGACAAACACTTCTTTAAGTAGACAAAATTTGACAAAGTGCCCTCTTAAGTTAAAAAAAAAAAAAAAAAGTCAAAATGTCCCCTTTAAGGCCGGCTCAGACTTTACGAGTTCAGCCAGATTTTGGCCCGACTGCAACGTTGCAGCTCATCATCAAACATTGGGCCCAATTATGAACCCTGGGAATGACAACTACTCTTACGTGTATGAATTTTTATTGAATTGTCTAGTTTGACACCTTGACCTGACATCAGCGATGTGAATCCTGGCACATATAAATAGGAGAGAATTCGCTCCATATTTTTCTCACCTTTAAAGAAGTTTTCAGCCCTGCCTCTCCCTAACACCATATGGGATGTTTCCAAGATGACTGTGAAATACATGCCATGCAGTGGATATATGAAACATCTATCTGGTGTGTCAGGTTACTCTTTAGTGCCCTGTAAGTGGACAAAATTCGAAAAATTTCCCTATAGACTGCCTTTTCCAAGGACTACATGTGATAAAGTGCCATTCAGGGTTTCCTTGAAGTGGGGAAATTGTGCTGGATGGCCCTCAAGGCTGCCCTCTCAATGGATTTACCTAAGGCACCTGTCCAACAGTGGAGAAAATGCAAGAAAGATTACGCTCTTACCTTACGCTCCTTATTACAAAGGTCATTTATACCTACAGCCTCCCTCCTCTATCATTGTGAAATAATTGGATAAGTAAATCCTTGCCTTTTTCACAGCGTTGTAGATGTCATAATATCACGAAACTTTATCCTAACCTGTTTTTCAAACTATTGGACTTAAAATGTCTTTTTTGGTGCACTTGTGCCCTTTTTGCCCAGGCCCTTCAAACATCCGGAGTCTGCTGGATTTACTCTGTGTCTTTAAATGTCACTGCAGCAACTGTTTCAACCCACATATACAGCAACCAATCAGAAGCCAACTTCCACCAAAGGCTGTCTGTGCAGACCTCTCTAGCACCAAAACACAGGACTTCCTCAGAATACGTTTTTTTTTCTCAAACTTGGAATAAAAATCCTAAATAACAATGGAGCTGAATGAGGAGCACCTGAAAGTGGCTGAGACTCAGCTGAAGAGATATTTACCTCGTTCACTGATGGTAAGAACAATACATTTATTATCAATATGACTGCACAGATTTCTTAAAAAAATAGAGTTAGATAACATTATGGGGATTTACTGCAATGTAGACATGCACATAAGAAAGCTTTTCTGTGAAACTGTCAAAATAGAAATAGAATAAATTGACAGGAAGCTTGAAAAGTGTAAGAACCCTGAACAAATTACAATACAAATACTGAGAAATGTTGGATTAAATATGTGAAATTCAAATATTCTCAGAACTGTTTTAATACACTAGCTGACATCATTAAAAATGGTCATTTCTTATTGATTTTTTTTTAAACGTCTAGGTTAAATAAGAGTCTGATTTGAGGGGTTATAGTAGTATTTGTTCACAAGAGCATTACAAAATTTCAATCTTCATGAGTCTATTTGTCTCAGTTCTTATCAAAAATGTCTTATTACACTTATTTTAAGCAAAATACACTTGGTAAGTCCAGATATGTCTTATTGAGAGATATGAGAGAGAAAAAGCATTGTCTGATTGCACATAATAAATATAGTGGATATCTGCCAGTGGGCCAAACAAATTTGTGCGCCTTGGTGATTTTTGTTTGTTTGTTTGTTTGTTTGTTTGTTTTTTATATCTTGAATTAAGATGTTAATGTGTACTTGCCAGGTAAATCTGGTGTGAACGGACATTTTCTGAGTTGTAATAACACAAAATCACTTTTTATTTTGCAGAAAGGAACTTATTTTGATGCAGCAATTAGAAAAAGATTGAAAGTTAACAAACTACACTTCACCCACAGAGAAGAAAACATAATTTCTACATTTATGAAAGTGTGTTGGAACAGTCCTAACACAGTGAGCTATTCTCTCCTTGAAAGAGTAACTTAAATTCACTGATTCCTGTCTTATCAAACTATTTTTTTTAATTGAAGTCAAACTTTTTGATTGATTTTCTAGGTTTATGGTCTCCTGATGCTCAGAAACAGAGTCCCATCAGATCCTATGGCGTTTTTTGTGGATGAATGGCCCAACTTTAATGTCTTTATCTGCAGACCACAATGTGTGCAGGTAACTTATTAACTCATTAGTGTCATGTTTCTGGGACTTTATGGTTTCCTTTATAACTCAACTAAGAGTAAATCCATCGAGGTTTATTGACTCTCTCAAAGCAGATGGATTGACCTGATTGCATGTCTGTCTCTTCCATCCATCTTGTAAAACTGCAGTGTAAAACGCTTGTCCCTGGTCAGAGAATGAGCGGGTCGGTCTTTGTCATTTAAGGATAATGAGCTGGTAGCTAAAGGCATGGTTCAGTTGTACTGCAAGTCTATAAACAAAGGTGGCTGGTGAAGAGATTAGCATTAACCCCTTAAAGCCTGTTGTATCATACTTGATACATACCTTTATGATACCTCTATCTCATCAATAAGATCAATAAATTACTAAAAAAAAAATCTGAATACTATCTGATAAATGATAAAAATGCCCTCAAGTGGATTATCAGTTACCAAAAACACCTAATGTATCAACTGAGATACAAAAAAATATATGTTAAATTTTATGGAAATTTGGATTTTTTTGGGGGGATTTCAGTAGAAAGTGAAATAAACATTTCAGTTCCAAAAAAACAAAAAGAATTTTCTGGCTATAATTTGTGTGTTCAGGCTTTACAGGGTTAAGGATGCACAATTATTATCAGTACCAAGAAATTTTTGGCTGATTCTACGAATATTTTGTATATTTTTTTCCAATAATAAAATAGTAACAAATAAAAGCAACAGATAATAAAGGCAGTTGTTTATTTCCTATACATTCTGAAATAGCAGGTGGTGTGATGGTAGGCTGTTTGATCCACCTTTAAGCACTGATAACAAGATTAGAAAGTCTTTATTTTCTTTTAGCTGCTAATTTATTTGAGACAGAAGTCTCAAACAAGCTACACACATAAATACACAAATACATGTGTTATTCATTGCTCCCATGGATTATATCATAATAGGCAGTGAGTAGCAATACGAAATTCCAGCTGTCCAAAATATTGGATGTGTGTCAAGGCTGCAGTGTCTACAGCTGATGAAATTCTGAGATTCTGCCCTCCTGGCAAAGTAAATCTCCATACTGATGGTCGAAGTCTAAACTCTGCATACAGAGACAGCAGAGCAGCTGCAAAAAATGTATAATGGACTAAATATGGTGTCACCGCTGAGGGTGTTTATTGGTGTTTCAGAGCAGGATAACACTACTGTGTCTGTAAAGCATGCTCCGCAAAGATTCAGAGGGGGGTAAAAAGTCCTCGAGCTTTAACACAACAGATCTTATAAGTCAAATAGTCCTAGGCATCCATACTTGGGTCGCTAGCACTTGCACCAAGCCAAAGGCTAATGCCAGCAGAGTGCTGATTCTAATCCTAACAGCAGAAAGTTTTCCAGAGAAAGTGTAAAGGCAAGACAAAATCAGTCTGAAAGCCTGTGATTCCAGAATTAACATTCAGTGTCCCGTCTCTCTTTCAGAGAGTCGATCTCTTCAAAGACATTCTGGTTTTTGCAAATGATGAAAATATTCTTGAAGAAACCCTGAAGAAGTCCTCTGTCATTGACTGGAGCAGGTACCTTTGCTTTGGTAAAAGCATTTAGCTCTTTTACTCTTTGTACTGTGCTCATTTTCTGAAACTCTCCTCTTTACTCACTGCATTCATTTTACTAAATAACATACTATAAATTAAGTCATCATGGCTTCTTTGCAGGGATTTTTGCACCACATAAAGCTGATAGAGATTTGCCTACTGTGAAAATCGGGGCTAATAACAATACTGATGTTTAGAAGAACATTTAAGTTCACACCCATGTTTTTCATGGCTTCTTTTGGTGTAAGACTCCTAAAATATAGATATTCTCTCTGAACAGAGATTCTACATCAGGTCACAGCTTAAGCCAGACTGAAAAAACTTCCCTTCTGAATCTTCAGTAAGGTGTGCATGATGCATTAAATTGTGCATTAAATTTCTAACACACAACAGATAAAAATATGCCACTCATTTCTGTTTATGCCACATTTTCGGCCAACAGGGCTGATGTCGCTTAAGAATATTTCCTGCATCAGCCACCAATGGGACGTAACAATGGAAAAAATCCAATATTGAACATCCCTTGTAGTGTTCCTATTGTTGTACTCAAGACCACACGATCCAAGACCAAGACTTGCCCAAGACCAGAGTGCACTGAGACTTTTGGGGGTCAAGACCGAGACAAGCCAAGACCATAAAAATCGACTTTAAAAAACACAACAAGGTTGAACAGTAAAGGAGCATTCTCCCTTGAATTTTAGTTTTCTTTTTTAATAATTACGACAGATAAAAACAAGGTGTCTGCAGCTCTTTCAAAGCACAACATGCAAAACCTAACTTCTAGTAAAAAAATAAATCCTTGTATGTATTTAAAAGCCACTGACAAGTCCAGAATTATTTTAAATATCTGAAAATGAGATGCTTATCTAGATTTGTCGGGTGAATGAGGCCTAAAGTAAATGTTCAGAGGTACTGACTAGAAATAAGATGGACTGGTATCCAAATTTTTGCAGGTGTAGCTATTTGTTGTTTTAGCAAGTGCTTCTCCATACCAGATTAGTGCTGGTCTCGACCATTCTTGATGAAAAATCCTGAGTCCGGCCAGTCCGAGACCAAGACAAGACTGAGTTAAAATGCCCTCGAGTCCGAGACAAGACCAAGACATTTAAAGTGGTCTTGAGACCGGTCTCATGACCAAGACCATTCTTGAGTACCACAACACTAAGTGTTCCCTTACTGAAATATTACAAACAGATCTATCTCTCTCTTTGAGGCAGATTTTGGCCATACATTTAAAGTGAGAGCTTGTGTTTTTTTGAAGTTTCGCCAAAGTTACAGTAATATAAATCATTAGGAAAAACAGAGGTTGTATCATTTTCAAACACATGAAATCACAACAGGGAATTAATCCAAAATTTTTACAGAAAAAAAAAACATTTTGCTACTGCTGTCACGGTTCAGATATTTTCCAGTTTATTGAGTCCAAAGTCCTCCTACTGTTATGGAATGTAATTCAGTGATCAGACTTAGATCTGGTGCCATCTCATGTCATATTTCTACATGACAAACGGTCAAAGAGTGCAAACAAGGCAGAACTCCAAAAATTATATCCAAGATTATATGATAGATTCTTTTTCTCTGAATGGAAAGAAACAGAAATCAACTTGTTGATTTCCATGTATAAAACAATAAATATGTTCATGTTTTTGTTCAAGGATTCAGTTGTCAATACACAGAAACATTCAAAGCAGTGGCGTCAGAGAAAGGCGTGCCTGGACGCCAGGTGGCAGTGTGTCACATGATGATTCTGGATGATGTTTCCACCCTTCCTGATGTAGACAGGTACAGTTTACTTTGTTATTTAAGAGTGAATTATTTTATGACTGGACTCAGACAGGAGAATTTTCATCTAGTCTCTGTGAAGTCCCTCCATCTCTGTAGCTACCTCCTGTGGTGTTTCAGCAGTGGACCAACTGTTTTCAACCAGAAAAGGCTTTAGTTTTCAAGACAGCCCCACTCAAACCAAGAACAAACATAGCTCTTCATAATTTCAAAATGTGTAGTTTATGACAGGGGTTCCCAAAATTTTCAGCCCATGACCCCCAAAATAATGGTGTCGGAGATCAGGGACCCCCACCTTCCCGTGAGGGGGGATAAAGTACATGATGCTGCACAAAGCATCATATACAAAACTTGCATTTAAGGTAGTTTTTATAACTTTTACTTACATTTCAGCAAAATTATCACTTGATAATTACATTTTTATTTCAGATTGAACTCCTTTTAGCAATAATTTTTACAATAATATGCAAAATTCATGATTTCAAATCATATTACATATCTCTTTGTTTTTGGAAAGCATCCTATGAACCCCCTCAACTCTCTCACGACTCCCCTGGGGGTCCTGACTGCCACTAAACCACCATTGTTTTATGAAATGGATGTTTTTGATCTTACCAACAACAGAAAATAATGAAAGTTAAGGCTTCTCTCTCATCTCTAAAAAGGACAGCCACTATTTTATCACGTGTCTTTGGAAATCAAGATCAGATGTCATCAAATTTGGCCTGCATGTTCACTGGCAGTTTTTTCTTATGATCTGAATTAAACAACTTTATTTGACTTAAAATTCAAAGGTTTGTGACCAGACCAATGAGACTCAATAGCAGTGTAGTTTGTTATTAATATTGTTTATGCATTAGAAAAATGCAAAACCAGGCCCTTAATATGAGCAGGATCCTTGGACGTACTTAGGTCTAAAGGTCCGGTCTTGAACCAGGCGTGTTTAAAGAACAGGGATCAGTGAATCCATGACATACTTTGATATCAGGGGCCCCTAAATCCACACTATTTCCTCACAGTTGTCTTAAATTAACTAGTATTTTTAAACTCCTGTAGTCTGAGACCAGCCTTGGTAAAACTTTCTGATCCAAAAAGGTCAATTATGTTCCTCTTCAGCTCCAGGATCACTCTCAGCTCTCTGGATGAATCACACATCAGCTTGGTGAATCAAACATGGACGCTTGGAAAAAGCGATGAGTCTCTCCATATGATTCGCAGCATGGTCACAAACTTCCCCTCCTGCTGCGTCCTGGATGCTGAAGGAAAGCCTGTGGCCTGGATCTTGGTTTATAGTATCTGTGCGATGGGAATGTTGCACACGCTGCCGGAGCACAGAGAGAAAGGTTACGCCAAAGTCCTGATCTGCAGCATGGCCAAGAGACTCCACGCTGAGGGATACCCAGTCTACTGCCTCATCGATGAGGACAACACGCTCTCCTACAAGATCTTTAAAAACCTGGGCTTCACTGAGGATCCTTCATTCAGGGGGGAGTGGTTTGAGTTCAATGAGCTTTAAATACCTGGAAGAAGGAGGGTGATAAAGAATTGTGATTTACATGAGCATCTAAAAAATGAGAGTGTCATGAGAATGGCCTTTCCGATTTTCTGAGTCTTTTGAATTTAATATGAACTGTAGATGGTGAATTCTCTGATTCCTTTTGATTTTATTTTTTAATTTTATTGAAGAATGATGTCCATAAACTGTTGAATTATTTATAGTCTTTCACTAATTGGAGAACCTGATTGTGAACTCCTGAGCCTCTCAGGATGTTCCTTTCAATCACCACCATCATCATCAGGTGTTTCTGAGCACTGAAAAACTCGTCGAGTCTGTTCTTACCTCTATCCTAACTTTTTTAGAATGCACCTGTGCATATACAGTCAGTCATGTGCAGAAGTGTTAGGCATCTAGGGCACTAAGGTCTTGCTGCATGGCCTGGCATGCCACACCTCAGGGATGGAGAGAGAAGGAGGGCAGACAGAGTCAGGCTTGACACAAGTCGACATACACGTGTTGCTCGGCAGCTGAGCTCATCTCTTTTGTCTAGGCCTTTCACCCTGGTAATACGCCCAGAGACAGATCAATGGTTTTCCAACGCTGGGACATCCATAGCACAACCAGGTGCTTGTGGCAACTCTACTTCCTACCTGGACAGTAACCTAGGCTGTGCTTACTTGCCACTCTGCGCAGTAATATGCAAGGACATGCAGAGCACGACCTGGGTTGTATCTGTCCTCTTTCCCGCCCAATAGTGGTGCTTACTCTCCATATCAACACCTTTCTTCAGCCCCGATTTTGGCCCAAGCATCCCTACAAGTTCTGCACAGTAGAGTTCATATAAAACAACAGTAAATGTACCAGTTTGAGCATTAAATATTTGTGCTGTAATCAATTACATATAGGTTGAAAAAGCTGTGCACATCACCATCCTGATTTTATTCACATTTTGCGCAATGTCCTAACTTTTTTGGAATCACAGTTTGCACTAAAAATACACGAATCATAGTGTTTTTTCATCATATCTCCTTTCTTCTATCATTCTTTTATCACACTGCTAATGTCACTGTGTTTATGCGAGTTATATGATGTTTAAATAAAGTTATGAGAAAAAAAAAAAAAAAAAATCAGGAACTCTGGAGACGCCACCTTACCAAACTTCATACTCCACTTAAAGCTGTTCAAACTAGGAAAAATTTTACGTGAACCAACAATGGAGCTGAATGAGGAGCAGGTGAAAGAGGCTGAGACTCACCTAAAGAGATATTTACCTCGATCACTTCCGGTGTGTACCAACATGTTTACTTTAAAATAAAACTTACACTATGATCAGTCGGCTACATGTCTAAAGTATCAGTGCTTAAGCATGACTTTCATTGTAGCATATTGATAACACATATGAACCAGAATCGGTAATTATTACTGTTTAAGAGACACAATTGTTATGTAGAAAAACGATTAACATTAGTATCGATAGAATATGAATCTAAAGGCAGGTGTTACGGTTTAACGAGTTACCGTGTAGACTGGTGACTTCGCTCAGAATGCGTCAGCTAAAGATGTAACGATATGGAAGTTTCGCATCAAGAGTATCGTGATAAAAACAGTCGTGGTCTTCAGTATTACTATGGTGTTGTTACTGCCACATGCAAAATGCATTACATAATTATGATGTGTCAGCAATTTACCAAGTTTTATTGTAGAAAACTACAAAACTATGCCAAAAAAGTTGATTTTTAAACTAATTTAAACTCAGGAAGCATGCAGTTTTCACAGCTGCATATTGTAAAGCAGGGGTCATCAAGTACCTTTGCACAAGGGCCAGATTTAGTCGCGGCAGAAACTCTGGGGGCCAGACTTTCAAATACACAAAAATTAAATAAATATTTTGGTCTGGTTAACATATTATTGCAGTAGTACTTGTATTTTTTTTCAATTTACATACGAGATCTATCCCTATTATCCATCATGCTGCAGGCCTGACAACAGAGTTGGCTTGGCCCCTGAAAATCCCAGTGAATGGGCCCTCCACAATTGTGATTTAACACGAGTATTAACTAATTTTAACCCCTTTATGCCTCATTAACCCAATTTTATCTACTTTAACCCCTTTAAAACACTTTTTCTGCATGTTTTATCTCCTTTGTGCCACTCTTATCCATTTTTGCCACTTTTCTTCAATTTTGCCTCTTTTTAACCTCTTTTCATTATATTTTTTTCCAACAACAGTTGCAACTTTTAACCAATTTTTGCCACTTTTCACCCATTTTTGCCACTCTTTAACCCCATTTTGCAAATTTACTGCCATTTATTTACCTTGTGTGCCACTCTTGAACACCTGACCACTAATTTGCTAGGCTATTTATGTTTTATTTTTGCCACTCTTAACCCATTTTTGATACTTTTTGCTTCCGTAACCCAATTTTTGCCATTCTTTAACACCTTTAAACCACTTTTCCCACATTATCCTCTTTGTGCCACTGTTTTGTCCATTTTTGCAATTTTTATTCAATTTTTGCCTTTTTTTTAACCCATTTTAATTACTTTTTCAAAGTATTTTTGTCATTTGCACCCAATTTGTGATACTTTTTGCCCCCTTTTCCCTCTTGAACCAAATTTTGCCACATAACCTCTTTTCACCACTTTATCTGGTTATTTTTGCAGCACTTCTGCCAACCTTAACCCCTTTTTTTAAATATCTGCTAATTATGACAGTAAATTTCAGATCAAATGTTAAGTCATTCTCAAACTATTTCAGTATTCATTGTTTGTGAGATGGATTTAACAGTTGCAGACATTTAAAGACCCTGTAAAGTGAAATCCTTAGTTTTTGTCTTAACACTCTAGAAATGTTGAAATATGGTTGCTGTAAACATGTGAAAACTCTGAGATCTACATGAGACTGAATTCTGGATTTAGGCCATTTCATCTCTTTCCTGGCTTGGTTTCATGTGGGCGGGGCCAATATGTGGACTCACGATGTCATGAGCCCACAGTAGAGAATGACCCCGCCCCTCTAACACTATAACATTGTGGAAGGAAGCAGTCACCTGGAGCAGGGACTTCTGGTTCATTTTGTGCAAAGGAATTCAGTCTTGTTCTCTTGTACCATTCTATAATGTTCATGTTTCATTGCATAGTTATAGTTCTGCATGTTTTGTTTATTTGTTCATGTTTTTAGGGGAAAATATTTTTCCAAGTATGTCACCATGAGTGAGGGGGTTAATGCTGCAGAATACCCATTTCCTTAGTGGATGTGGTTTCAGCTCATTCAACAGACATGCCCACACCATCCTGGAGCAGATAAACTTGGAGATGCTTTATGTGACTGAAATTTGACCTGGGGGTTCATAACACAGTGATCTATCATACGAAAAACCTAAATACAGATTTATTTTTACTCTAGGAGGTCTTTAAAGCCAAAGGATACTCTTAAAACCACAACATCTTCTTTTCCTCCTTTTCTGAATTTAATGATCTTTCAGGGGCCAGACAGGAAGCTTTGGGGGGCCTGATATGGCCCCCAGGCCGCTAGTTGATGATCAGTGTTGTAAAGGCTTTGGCATTGGTTATTTAGAATTTTTTTGGATGGGATGAAAATGTCCTCAAATGCTTGAATGTCCAAAAAATCTATACTCTTTGTTGACCTTTCAAGGTTTACGGTCTTTTGATGCTCAGAAACAGAATCCCATCAGATCCTCTGACTGTTTTTGTGGACAGATGGCCTGACTTTAACACCATTATCTGCAGACCACAATGTGGAGAGGTAAGTATTTATGTTTTTATTTTACATGTGTGTTTATTTAATAAATTCCTGCACATAAGGTAGTTTTTGCATCCTATTTGTCCTTTTTACAGAAAGGCAGTTTCTTCAAAGACATCCTTATTTTTGCAAACGATGAAACTATTCTAGAAGAAACCATTAAGAAGTCGTCTGTTATTGACTGGACCAGGCAACTCAGTCTTGGTAATGGCAGATACCACTTTTATTCTTTCTATCTTAAAGAGCTATATTTCTCAAATGTGTGCAGATATTAGTGCCTCTTGTTCTTTTGTATTTAAAAATCATTTCTGCATCACTCAATAAGACTGGACTCAGCAAGGAGTTATCAAAATCAGACACTATGAACTGGAAGTATTATCTTTACCACTGCCTTAAAAAGTTTGATATTCTGCAATTAAATGTGGTTAAAGTCCTTCTATGGTTATGGAATATCATTCAGTGATTACATATTCTTAAACTATAAAGTGTCACTGAGTAAGATGAGATGATATCCTAACAATATGGGAAAGATAAAGAATCAGCCTGTATGACCAGAAAAATGAAGAAATACAAAAAACAATGTTTATTTGACAGTTGTGAAATGATTTAACATGAAATTTAAACTGCGCAAATGGTGTTTAAATTAGATAAATAATCATCTCCATGGTTCTTTCTAGAAATGGATCGTCGTCACTTGGAGATGTTAGAAGCTGTGGCAGCAGAGAAAAATGTCCCCGGCCATCACCATGCTGTGTGTCACATGATGTTTCTGGAGGACGTTTCCAGCCTTCCTGACATAGACAGGTAGAGACGGTTATTTAAAAAACAAACCTTTGAGCCAAAGCAGCCACTCACACTAACATGAAAAACATGGAGTTGTTAATGGAATTTAGTTTTTGGTGTTGCTAGAGTATTCTAATGCATTTCTTTTCTCTGTATATAACAATAACATAATTAGTTACTTAGGGTTTGAAAAAAAAGAGAACACAAGAGAAGACAGGAAAATAGAGAAGTCCTTCAATCTTTCCTCCATACTCCATAGAAACAAGAAAAGACCAGGGTTTACCTTAATCCTAAATTACACAGCTCACTTCTCTTCTGTTGTCTTAGAACGATCTTGGTTAGCTGTCCTCTAAAAGTGATCTTTTTTCGTCTTCAGCTCGGGGATCTCTCTCAGCTCTTTAAACAAATCGCACGTCAGCTTGGTGAATCAAACCTGGAAGTTTGGACGGTGTGATGAGGCTCTCAGGATGGTCCATGACGTGGTCACAAACTTCCCCTCCTGCTGCATCCTGGATTCTGAAGGAAAGCCCGTGGCCTGGATCCTGGTTTATGGTAGCTGTGCGATGGGAATGTTGTACACGCTGCCGGAGCACAGAGGGAAAGGTTATGGAAAAATTCTGATCTGCAGTATGGCTAAGAGACTCCACGCTGAGGGATACCCGGTCTACTGCTTCATAGAGGAGGAGAACAGGGTCTCCTACAGACTCTTTAAAAACCTGGGCTTCACTGAGGATCCTTCATACAGGGTTGCATGGTTTAGGGTCAATTAAATTTCCTTAAAGTTTTTAGTATTTGTGAGTTTTTTGGACTTAATCAATGTTAGAAGTGTTGGGACGTGATGTAGGTTTTTGTTCAGGATTTTAAAAAACACATGGTGCATGACTTTACTCAAAATGAGATGATAAATGTAAAAAAATTGCATTTAATGTATAAAAGGCAGAACATTATCTTGCATTACAGTAACAGATCAATACAAATATGGGCGATTTTATTTCCTGCACTTGAAAAGAAAAAAAAAAAAATAATGTAAGGTAACTGTTTAAAAACAAAATGTCTCAAATATAAAAGAGTAAGACATATGTATGAAACTAAATATCAACATTGTAAAACAGTAAGTCATAATTATGAAAAAAATCAAAATAATGAGATGAGAAGTGAAATTCTGACATAAAAAACTTGATCAGCATCCACACAGCATCAGGCTCTCTGTTGCTTACAGGAAGCTTTTGGCATTACACAGGATGCTCTATATCCTGACAGAAACAAACTTGTGTTTTCAAACTCAAAGAAAAGCCACTGAACTGGCCTACCATTACTGCAATTCTGGGTGATGTGATTGAGTTTGTGTCTATCTCTGCCTAAAGTCTGTCTTGAGATGGGTCAAAAGTTTTGGATGTGCTGCTCCTGCAGGGTTTTTTGTATTTGGGAGTTGGTCTCTTTAAAATGTTTTAAAAGTAGATTGAAGGCACTAGAGGAATACGCTTTAGGTTGTGGATGTTTTAACTGATGACTTTCTGATCTGTGACTCAGGATTGGTTGATCTGTGTTTGAAGTGTTTTTATGTTTAATGTTTCAGGTCTGCCACTCTGTAAATGGCTGCAGCCTGTCTTGGCCAGGATACTCTTGTAGATGAGATTCTTAATCTCAAGGAGTTTTTCCTGGTTAAATAAATTTAGTTAAAGTATATACATTTAAATTAATAAACAAAGGAAATTTAAATTTTGAGAAAAAAGGTTAAGATTATAGGATAAAAATTAATAGATATGAGATAAAAAGTCACAGCAGTGATATAAAAATCTAGAATGAGATAGTAAATAATAATGGGAAGGTATTATTTAGATTTATCTAAAAATGATTACTCTCTCATAAATTTTACTTTTTCTCATAATTATGACTTTTTGTATCAAAATTAAAACATTTTATCTTATAACTGTTTTTTTTCCAGAGATGTACAACTTTTTATATCATAAATGTCTTTTTTCATCTCATAATTCCAACTTTTTATCTCATAGTTGTGGCATTTTGTTTCAAGTTTTCAAAAATGTATATCATGTTTATGACTTTATAATATAACATCTTGTCTCAAAATTAATTTTTTATCTCATGGTTGACTTTTTATGTTAAAATTCAAACTTTTTAAAATCATATTTACAGCTTTACTCTCATACTTATTAATTTTTCCCTCATATTTGCGACTTTTTGTCTCATATTTATGACCCTTTATCTCAAGTTTTCATTTTTAATCTCATAATAATGACTTTTTTTCTCTCATAAGTGCACTTTTTATCTCAAGTATACAACTTTAATCCCATAATTATGACTTTTTCCTCATACTTTTGACTTAACATCTTATAATTATGATTTTTTCATCTCATATATGACTTTCTGTCTCAAAATTTCAGCTTCTATCTTATTATTTTGCTTTTTTATCTCATCATTTTCTCAGAATTATGACTTACTTTATTCCATAATCATGACTTTCAGTTTCACATTTTTCCTTTCCACCTCTTCACTCCAGTTATTTTTTTAATCTCATAATAATCATCTCTTCAGTTTAACCATTGTTAATTTTGATAGCTGTTTTTAATTTTAGTCTTAGTCTTTCGATGACATGTCTTTTCGTTATATTTATGTCATTTCTACCCTTTTAAGTTTTAGTCAACGAAAACTCAAAAACATTTGAGTCTAGTTTTGGTTCATAATAAGTCCTCACATTTCAGTCTTTACTTTTAGTCCAAGCATTTTTTTTCTTGCCTAAATCTGGTACCAAATCATGGTAGTGTGTTCTCTGCACCCTGCCAAACCTGGGGTCCCTGCTTTCTACAGCTGAGAGGTATAACAGATACAGCTGTATTGTTTTTGACAGATTTACACACAGTGGAGAAATATCATGGATTTTGAATGTCTGACGAAAACTACATTACATTTTAGCCTAGTTTTAGTCATCTTGACGAAAACTAAACTTAGTTTTTGTCAGTCACAGATCTATTTTTGTTAGTCTTAGTCTAGTTTTTGTCATGGACAAAAAGCCTGTGACAACAGTCATAGTCATAGTTTTATTTGACAAAAGTAACACTGGGTTTGAACCCTTATCAAAAGTCCTTAATGCCAACAACCCCTGCCCCAGACGTTTGGTGCTTAAGACAAAAGCGTCTGCTAAGTGGTGTCGTAACTTACACAGTGTATATATTCCATTATGTTTTTCTTTAAACCACTAGAGGTCGCTATCTGCTAGGGCTTTTCTTTTTCAACATCCGTTTTAATTTTGTTTAGTATGCAAAAAGTCACAAAATTGATCAGTTTTACTGAATGTTGTAGAAGTTTAAGGGAAAGGGATATCTCACACTTTTGTAGCAGGAATCAAAATAGAAGAATCATAATTATTAGTGCTGCACAATTTAGTGATAATGTGCAATTGCATTTACACTGGACAATTTAACAATCTAGGATTGTGATGAAATAACACAAATGGTATCATGAGGTCATTTGCTTGGTTATCAAGGAAATGCTGAGAATAATGATAATTTTAAGTGTGTAATTCTCAACTCAAAACACCTGAATATTTAGTAGATATAAAACAGAAAACATTGAGTTTTTACTGTACTGCTTTAAAATAACTCGGTATATAAAATTATTAAAATAATTGCAGCTTTTATGGGATATGTAAATGCACAGCCTGACATCATGATTGCAATGGCAATTAGACTAATCATGCATGGAGCTATTATTGTTTCAAAACTATTTGCAAATGCATGCACAAATGTGCAAATGTGTGTTCAAATGTGCAAATGTGTGTTCAAATGTGCAAATGTGTGTTCAGATGTGCAAATGTGTGTTCAAATGTGCAAATGTGTGTTCAGATGTGCAAATGTGTGTTCAAATGTACAAATGTGTGTTCAGATGTGCAAATGTGTGTTCAGGTATGCAAATGTGTGTTCAGATGTGCAAATGTGTTCACTGCAAACTTTTTTCCCCTTCTTTCTGCTAATGACTCTTCTGTACAGCTCAGAAATTTAATCAGTCAAGCCAGGAAATATTTATGACTTGATAATTTGCTTCAATGAGTGATCAAAAAGTGCCGACCTAACGAAATATTAATTTCAGTCTGTCAGACATCTTTAAAATAGAAAGACACCCAGCAGCTCTGTGAGTAAAAGAATCACAACATAAAACGTCATCAGTTGCTAAATTTCTGCTGTAGGTGACCGGAGAAAACACTAAAATTAGAGACCTTGTGTCACCTGGCTCTGTCTAATGTGCTGATCTTTCACCTGGAGCACAAACACTGCCAGCGTGATGTCTCTTTGTCCTCAGTGACAGCCAGTTGAGAGGCAGACTTCAGTTGTAACTGAAGCAATAATAAGAGTGTTTTTTTTTTTCAACCAAAATAAACTCTACAGTTACCAATTAGTCTACACATTTGCAAGTTTTATGCACACATTTGTGGACCTTTGTACAAATTTGCTAATCTTTGCAAGCATTTGCAGATTGGTGCACCGTTTGCAATTCTGTGCATACATTTGCATCTATCTATGCATTTGAAGATTTGTGCATGGATCTTTGCATGCATTTGCAAATAGTTTTGCAACAACAATAGCTCCATATGTTTTTATTGTGGTTAAATTTGTGTCATAATCCTCAGTCTACCCAGAGTTCCTTTTTTTTTCACAATGCAATGCAAGCACATCTCCATGCCAATAAAGCTCATTGCATTAAATTAAATTGAGTAGATAGCCATAGACGGGGTTGTCTGTGCCATATTTAGTTACCTGAAGTGGAGGTTTAATTTCTTTTTGGGCGTGTTTACGAGCACACATGCACGGTATACCTCAACAGTTGTCTGTCAGGCTTTCTGCAAGACTTTCCGGATAACCTTCCCATCTGTAAGTGGAGAAAACATCCTTTGAACTGAGAATGGAGCTGAAAAAGGAGCAGCTGAAAGAGGCTGAGACTCACCTGAACAGATTTCTACCTTGTTCACTACCGGTGTGTACCAACAACTCTAACATAGCTTACATTACTTGCTACTTTAATTTGTGTTTGGCTACAGATGCATGGAATTTGATAACACTTGTCATTTAGAGTCATAATCAGGATTTCTGTCATACAAGTTTAATGATAAGATGATTTTGTGTGAGTGCAAAACAATGAGCGGATTTTTTTATATTAAAGTAAGAGAGCAAGTAAAGGGAAGTAGACTTTATGTCATAGGTTTTTATAAGCTTAAGGTGCAGATATTGTAAAGTTAAATATAATGAAAACATGATTGCTATTTTTTCTTTAACATATATACAGTCTATAATGATCACACCATTCTTTGGATAAAGGTGTATTTTTTTATGTTGAAGGTTTATAGTTCTTTGATGCTCAACAACAGTGTCCTGTCAGACAGTCTGACAGCTGTAGTGGACAAATGGCCTGACTTCAACGTCCTTATCTGCAAACCAAAATGTAAAGAGGTATGTATATGAAAAATATGTATTAGGGCTGTCAAACTATTCCATTCTTTAATCACGAATAATCTGAGTATTTCTGTGTAAATCAAGATTAACTGCATCCTTTTTTGTGTCAGTTTGGATTTTCTACTGACTCAAACTAAGGGCAGCTGACTTCCTTTTTGGATACAGACACGCTTTTATAGGTAGATTGAAGATTAGAACATGAGCTTAACCAGGGAAAAAGTAACTTATGGATTGGAAGGAAAAAGGGGAGATTAGTAAGGATAATGTTTAATAACAGAAGGTTCAGATGCTTTTTGACTCATCTACTGAGCTATCCGTGAGATTTTTATTATGAAACAAGAATGTGGCAATTTGAATAAAGGTAAATCTTTGTCTTGGAGTTGTGCCAATTATCTCTGATGGCAAACACCTGTAAAAAGTAGTCAGGTGTTAGCACAGAAATGTGGGCACTGCCTGTCCTTGAACAGAGTAGATGTGGGTCATACATTTTCAGTACATAAGGCTAAAACAGTTTATAGGGAAAATAACTTATTTTCCCATGAAAGTTGAAACTCTTGTGACATTAAACATTTAAAACATTTTAACTTTGGAAGATAGTGTGGAATACTTGCCTTGTAAATGATAGAATAAATAGTTTAAAACATGTACAATATTTGTTACTGGTAACAGTTCCTTGGTAGTAGTGAGATTGCCAGTTGCTTAACTGACTGAGCAAACCGGGAGCAAAGCTGCCCAAAAGGCGGTTTAAAGGGGACATATTGTACCCTTTTAAGACAAGTTTATATTGTTCTCAGGGGTCCCCAAAACATGCCTGTGAAGTTTGTTGCTGAGAAAACACTCCAGTATTGGATTTTTGCATGTCAAAAAAGCCCTCTGTTTCAGTTCTGCTCTGAACGAGCCGTTTCTGTGTCTGTGGCTTTAAATGTTTAACTGTTAATGAGCTGTCTGACTCCGCCTCTGACCATTCCCCTCTCAGGAAATGGATGTGGCACTCCTGATGTTTCAGTGTTACAGAAACTTTTATTCAAAGTTAAGGACCTGACGGGGATTTGAACCATCAATTTCCCTGATCAAAGTCAGCAGGTGAACCCACTGAGCTATCCAGCATCTCAGCTGTCAGTGAAGAGGAAGATTAGGAGAGGAAGGCAGAACTTTCTTCTAAGCGTGGAGGGCCAACCAACCTGGGGCCGGGGCTAACTTCCAACATGACATCATGAAGGAAAATCCTGAGAATGGCTTGTTTCAGCACACATTTTCTGAATGGTGGGGGTATGCTAAAAATGTTGTTTCGCATGTCAGTATCATGAATCACATCCTCAGATTTCAGCACTTTTAGTTTTTGAGATATCACATCTTATAATTCCCCCCCATAGTGATCCCGTTATAAGTTTTAACATTTCAAAAATCATATAAAAATACTGGTATATGCTAGCATCACCAACAGTTATAGTGCACTTTTCCACTGTGTGGGGACCCATTGTCAAAGTTTCAAGGATAACATGAGTGTTACAGCTGCTGTCGCCAGCTCTCACACTAATGAGGCATTAACAGCAGCAGTACTGATTTCCATCACTGTGGCTGCAGGGAGACGCTAATGTGGCCCAACCAATCTGCTTTGCAAGAGACAATGAAACATGTACTAATGCACTAATTGTGGATCTTAGTAAATCATGAATAACGTGATTAGTCTTGACCTAGCCCTAATATGTAAACACAACTCTTTGTGCAAGTGTTTTGTTTTTAATTGCATGTGCAATATGCATTTCTTTTGCAGAAGGGAGATCTCGTCAAAGGAATTCTTATTTATGCAAACGATGAAACTGCCCTTAAAGAAACTATAAGGAAGAATTCTGCTCTTGACTGGAGCAGATATTTCTGTCTTGGTAACGGCAAGTTGTACTTATTTTCTTTGAATTTTTAAAATGTCATAAAATAACAAGAACCTCAGGTCAGAAAAAAAAATCCTCCACCTGTCTTTAAGGTTCATTTTTTGCCAGTTACCATCTCTACCAGACCACAAAAGTTTAAAAGTCTAAAGATAAATACTGTAGTGTTACTATGAATACTTTAATTGAAAGCCCATTCTTGTCTAAACAAAACAGAAAGAAGGAGACTGAGTAGTGGTTAGCTTTAATTTTGTTCCCATTACACATACATTTGTAGAGAATTAAAACATGAATTTAAAAAGTTCAATATTTCAATATCTTTGTTAACACATCATTAATATCATTATTCTTTCTAAGGATTCAATCATCACTTCACAGAGGCAGTCAAAGCAGTGGCATCAGAGAAAGGTGTCCCCTACTGCCAGGTGGCGTTGTGCAACATGATGACACTGAAGGATATTTCTGACCTTCCTGAAATAAACAGGTAGAGTTTATTCATGCCGTGCAAACTTGACCTAAAGCTGGTGACACACTGGATGATTTTAAGACGAACTATGGCTGCAAGCAGCCCCGGAGAGCCCTCGCACCCTGGCGCATGTCGGGGTGTGTCGCAACTGCTTGAGTGTGGGAGTAACTGACTGTAAGCAGAGCACAGAAAGCATGCCGATTCTCTTCGGACTATTATTTATCATGTAAAGTAAGAAAAAAACAAGACATTATTTGTTAGAGATACTTCTGCTTTATTGCAGTAGGTGGCGCTTTAGCAAAAAACATGTAGTAGACATTTAATTACACATTTAAATATGTAGGGGCAGACCCTAATCATGTCAGATTTCATGCAACTCAGAAGTTTCATATAAGAGACTTCCTGTGAAACAGCAAGATAACAAATTGCTCACCTATGAAGAAATGTTCCAATTGTGTCACTTCCTGTTGCCAGTAGGAGTGCTACATCAAGACAAGAAATTAACCTTTGAAAATGTAGAGAGGCAAACCTTGAAATTTGAGGACAATCAGATGTTTGGTATGAGAGCTGCACATACTTCCTGTCAAATTGGCGACGTTTTGAAATGCTATGGGTCTTCAGCTGAAGTTCAGCTCATGGCTGCACTGTGTTTACGATACTAAGCTGTCTGCAGTCCTCCAAGTTTCAGCCTTATTATATCCTATATCAACAATTAAACCAAAATCTTTCTAAAGCATCATTTTCCTGCATAGTTTTTGGTAGTTTTAAACTTTACTTAAGACACGTTTTGCATGACGTTCCCAGTCTTGATCGCAAGAATATTTGCTGCATGAATAAGCCTTGTGCTACCAACCACAGGTAAATGCCTCATGCCTAATGCTAACTTAACTGCTCACACTACTACGTCAAAAATTATATCATGAATGTAGCTTAAACAAGCATGTTATGGACGTTTTTGTCTACTTCTCTGTCTGTGGTTTGCAACCAGGCAGTCTCACACTCACACCTACGGCCCATTTAGAGTTACCAATTAACCAAACAAGCATGTCTTTGGTGGTGGGAGAAAGCCGGCAAGAACCCACGCACGCATGGGGAGAACATACAAACTCCACACAGAAAGGCCCTGACTGGGAAGCGAAACAGGAACCTCGCTGTGAGGCAATAGCACCAACCCCTGCACCACTGTGCAGCCATGGCGAATGTCAATTAATCAAAAATCGTTGCTGTCCCATGTAATTAAAATGAATAAAGATCTGAAAATCACCCAGTGTACAGCCAGCTTCAATAAGACCATTTCCTGCTTTCTTAAGTCATCCACTTCTTTCTTCTTCAGCTCAGGGATCCCTCTCAGCTCTCTGAATGAGTCACATGTCAGCTTGGTGAATCAGATGTGGAAGTTTGGTAAAAGTGAAAACTCTCTTGGTATGATTCGTGGCATGGTCACAAACTTCCCTTCCTGCTGTGTTCTTGATGCTGAAGGAAAGCCTGTTTCCTGGGTACTGATGTACGAGACTTGCGCAATGGGCATATTGTACACGCTGCCGGAGCACAGAAGGAAAGGTTACGCCAAGGTCCTGATCTATAGCATGGCCAAGAGACTCCACACTGAGGGATACCCGGTCTACTGCTCCATAGAGGAGGACAACATGCCCTCCCATGGGCTCTTTAAATCCCTGGGCTTCACTGAGGAGCCCTCATACAAGGGGATGTGGTTTGCATTCAATGAACTTTAAATGCCATTTTGATTAACTGTTCAGTCTGTTTCACAGCCTGGGAGCCTGATGTAGTTTCACTTTTAAACTGGGATTTCACTCTCATGCCTCTGCTGATCAATCTTCTAATCTCTTCTCTGGTAAAGTGCTGGATGCATCACTCAACCTATAATGAAAGAAATAAACAATATGCATATTTATTTTAATTATGTAGAAAACAAAAGTATGTTAAACTGTCTGGATCCTCTGTTCCCTGACTGCTCTGGTCAGATTTATCGCCATCACATTAATCTTCAACTTAAAGTTCTTCTTACAAATCATGATCTTTGCTGTTCAACTGGTTTCACTACTCTACAGAGGCAAACGTGACTGGCATGGCCATGTAAATCAAGAGTATCACTAATTAATTAAAGGTGTTTAAATTACCTTGAAGGAAAATCCAATTTTATTCTGATTGTGTTACCTTTGTTCTGTAAACTTTTCAAGACGAAGCAGCCAGGCTCTCCAGTTTTCTAACATCAGCTCTGAGTTCAGCTTATGGGCGTGGCCAGGTGACCCGTCTTTGTAGGCGATGACGATGAGTCCATTTTCAACCTTCAATGAGAAAAACCAAGGACTTAATATCATTTTTAAAAGTAGGTTATTTCTAATTTGAATAAGTCTTTCAGAGCGACAGTGAAACAACCTGGATAGGGATTTTTAACATGGTAGGCCACGTGACCAAAATAAGGATTCTTTTCAATGTGTTATCTGGGATTAACAATCAGTTTCAGGCATTCAGATATCAAGTGATCTCGTTTAATTACACTATACAATTTCAGAAAATTGGTCATTTCTGTGTCTTTGAAAACTTGAGGAAATATTTGAGATACTGTATGACCATAATTAAGAAATGTATAAAATAGTAATGGTACATTTTTAAATGAATATAGCTACTTTGGTGCAATAATTCTACATATTGCATCATTGAGGAGCAGTTGTGGACTTATTTTACAACACTGTAGCTGCAGGGAGACGCTGCAGTGGGTAACCTACAGTGTGCAAAAAAGGACCATAAAGCATGCAAATTAATGAGATTTAAAAAATTTAAAGCACTAATTATGGTTCTTAGCTGCATCACGGTTAATGCATTAATGTTGCTAACTCTAAGTTTATCCATATTTATTGTTGTTTCATGGACATCAAAAAGGCAAATTACTGAGCTGAGAGAAAGAACCCAGATCTCCAAGAAGAGCTGAAATTCCCATCACCCTGAACAAGGCTGGAAAGAAATGCTTTCGTTTACAGGGGGAAAACTGCTGATCACATTAGCTGATCAGAAAAACCAAAGCACTTAAGATTACACTACACAGTAGCTGTCCACATGATTTTCAGTCTCATTACTGTGGCATCTGTGTCATCACACCTGCTTTATTTTTTCCATTACTTACCTGAAGACTAGATGGTTTACTGTACTTGCTTTCAGACTGTTTTATCAACAAGTAATGTTTGTTCTACAGGAAAACCCCAAATATAAACAAAAGAAAGTAATATGGGTGCTATGAACGGACTTAAAAACCACCATGTGATTCATTTCATGAGATGACCTGGTATTTGTAGTTACTATCACTGTTCAGCGCTCCTGTGTAGGCTGCCACTTGGATAGGGTTGTCATATGTGTTGCTCAGGAATGGTTTGGGCTTCTCTGACGTCTTCCAGTCGATTACACAAAGTACACCCCTGCAGATTAAAAAAAAAAAAGTCAATTCAGAGAAAAGTCACGTCTGGTTTGAAAATTAAGGAAGGTCTTTGTCTAACAATCAGGATATTTACCTGTAGCGAGCAACACAATCTGCAACTCCGAGGTAGTTCAGCGTGTCATGTTTCACAGTGCTCTCGATGGCTCTCACGGAACTGACGTCTTCCAGTATGTGAGAGATGCTCTCTATGTATCCCTGCACCTCAGGTGGATATTCCTGCATTTTTGAAGAATCTCTGTTGCTCCATGATTCTCCAGATGTCAGAATGTCCTCCAACGCTGAATGGAAATGCTTCCCTTGTTGGAATAATTCTGAGTAACAACAACAACACTGTCATTTTTCTTTTAATTTGACATGCCTTCAAAAATGCGACACAACATAGTATGAATATCATGAATTTATATAAGAATTTACTACACAGATCTTTGTTAATTATCAAGTTAATTTACAAATGCAAAGAATACAGTAGGTCTTTGTGTTTTGGGGCACGGCAATGAATATTTAGGAAAACAGGAAGCCAGAAAACAACAGTGCTACTACTGTCAGGAAAAGGAGAAGTGGGTAGAACTGAAATTTTGGAATTTCCCCTTGCAGGACTAATAAAGGAAAATCTTAACTGGATGCTTTTATAAATGTTGCCAACATATTTTTGCCATTAAGAAAGCGCTCGCCCTCTTTTAGTAAAAATATATGCCAAATTCACAAAGCTTTGGTTTTAAAAAAATCAGAGTTAAGAAGGAAATTAAAATGTTAAAGAATGCATAATGTCCGATTTTTGCTGATGTCTGACATATACCGATATTTACTAATTAATTTTGGCCAATACCAATATCGATAGAGATGTCTGGTATTGGCTAAATATTGACATGATATTAAAATCAGCAGATTAAAATTTCTGGTGATATTTACCACCAATAAATAAATGGAAATAATCAGTCATGTGTACGTGGAGGCATGTGGTTCTAAAATAACTTATTTAAAGGACTGTTCAATGTTACTAGTAGAATTTAGCCTAAAATATTCATTATCATTATCAACAGATATAAAAATGTCTACTTGTATTTTAAAACCCATGCACTGACTGTAGATATCAGCATATATTGGCGGTAAATATTGGCCGTATTTGAAAATAATTTGGTTGTGTTTTAGGCTCGACAAACAGATCTACGTCAGCTGAAGTCTGTTTTTTTCACTCCCATTTCTTAAACTTTAAAGTGTGTTTTAAGAGCTCAAGCTTTAGGTCTTAACTGCATTTACATATCTGTATCAATATTAATATTAATATTGGCCAAAATGAATATGGAATTACTGGCATATCAGATATTGGCAAAAAGGGTTTCTATGACGTCTTTTTTGCTACGGTATCAAATATACCAACATAGTTTGATATGGTTGAAGTTTTAAAGGATACGAAAATACAGTGTAATGTGGAAAACATTGCTATAAGTTCATCACTCAGCTAACAAATATTAAGATATGATTTTGGCACATATACCAGCTCTAATTCAAAGCAGACATCATATTTTAAGAAACTTAAAGAGGAGCCGAACTGTAAAAAATATGTTAATAAAATAAATCAAATGTTTCATTGTTTAAAGTGCAATAAAGAGGCGAAGCCTGAGTAAGAATTAAAGACAAACCCCAAGGTTACAATAATCTGGGATTTAAATCATTTTAACGTTTTCTTTCCTTCTTTTCTTGCTTTGATTAGTGCTGCACAATTAAACTTCTCTGATTAAGCAAACTTGAGCCTTGTTTGCAGTTCGTTGATATCTTAAAAAATTATGAAAAATACAAAAGAACTCCAAAATTTGGGAAATTCCGATTAAACAACAACAATAACAAAGTTTTATTGCCGAACTTACTCAGGCTGTACTCCTTGAAGCCTTCCTCTCCCAGCTTCATGATCATCCTCCTCCTCCACCTATTCAGGTAGAAGAGCTGCTCCGGGGAGAGGGTCTGCTGAAGGATGCGGGTCACACTCGGTACCGAGGATTTGCCTCGGGTAAAAGCAATCCGGACTGGAGGTCCTGATTCTGGCTCTTCTGTCTCTGGGACATCCCTTCTGTTTAAGAAGGGATGTAGGACTTTTGGTCCCCTAACTTCAGGTGTTATGGATGGAGTCTGAGCTTTGACAACGGGTCCATACATGTGCTCGTCCTCCGCCTGGAGGCTCTCTGGGGTCTGGGAGCTCACCCTGGTCGACATGACGGCCTTTACCAGAGAAGAGTAGCGTTCACTGTCCACAGAGCTGTAAGGACTCCGTCTCTTTGAGGACCTCAAACTGGGGCACATTGATAAATAGTTCACATGGAGGGAGGGGTGGTGAGGCACACTGATGCCGAAAACGAACATTAAACGTCTGAAAGTGTACATTTTACCGACTTTTACACCACGAAATTAGAAGTAAACCACGTATTAACGTAATAGGTACTTGTTATAACATTACTTTCGACCACTGTAACGTAAATTTAAGTTTTAGGCGTCATATCGGTGAAGGTACTTGCCCTGTACTTGCCCCAGCATGTTCCAGAGAAACTCGGACAAAAAGACCGAAACAAACGACAGTCTCTGAACAACGCGCCCAGAAGGTTGCACACACTTCCGGGTGTCTTTTTTTTCGAACAAACTTTATTGAAATGTGTTACAAAAGCAAAAATGCCTCAGTACAAATGTAAATCTATATCTAAATTGAACTTGCTTGTTTCCATTCAAAGACTATTCTTAATTAATAACCATTTTAAAGTTATGTTAACCATTTATAACCATATTAACCATTTCTAATTTTCAGACAGGCTCTGCCACAGAGTTGGCTTAGCCTTTGAAAATCCCAGTGAATGGGCCCTTCCCACTTGTGATGTATTGATAATGTCAGTGCCTGTGTAACCCCTCAGTATTGTGTTCCAGCAGCATTGGTGCTGTGACTAGCAGTTACTTCATTTTGGAGCTGAAAAGAGTTCGAGGCTGTTATTTAGTTCTGATGTTAAAATCCTTTATTCGTGCTACTTTTTAACCTATTACTACTACAACTACTTTTTAGTTGCATTTTGCCCTAATTTGCTACTTTTTTGCCACTCTTAACAAACGCGCTGCCTTTGGCCCTTTATGCCATGTTTAACCAATTTTTGCCAATTTAAACCAACTGGCGCTGTTTGTGGCCCTCCTTTAAACCCCTATTTGCTGTTTTTTATACCCGTTTTGCCACTCTTAACCCATTTCTAACATTTTTGGTCTATAAGCTGTTTTTGACCCACTTGTTCTGCTTTTCATCCATTTCATCTCCCCCTTTTTCCACTTTTAACCGATTTTTGCTACTTCTAATTGACTTTAACTAGTGATGGGAATTACAGCTCCTTTGAGTGACCCTGGTTGTTTGGTTTCTTCTGCCCTGCTAAATTTGTCAGTGTCACAACATATGATTTATGTTTGTGCTTTTATTCTACTCCAATTATGCTTGATTTTTAATAGTAATGAAAGTATAATTATTTTTGGAATTATGCTTTCACTGCAAAAACACCTTGGTCAGATGAACTCTGCTCACTGGCTAGGCTGTATGACGCACCTGATTTAAAACACTAATGTTACACCATCAAGTATGAGTCCTTAATGTGTGGTGTACCTATGGTGGAGTAGTGTGGGGAAAAAATCATCTCTGCTAATCAATCACATAACACACAGACACAGACAAAATATATAAAAATGATAATAGCAATAATAACGATTGTATAAAACGAGATCTGGGTCTGATCATTTACGTTAAATGATCTTTTGTACCGGCTCGTTCATGAACCACCCATCACTACTTTTAATTATTTTTGCTGCTTTTTGCCCTTATTTGCCTTTTTTGCAACATTTAACCAACTTTCTGCCTGTAGCCTTTTAATGTAACGTCATTTTGCCACTTTTTAGCCACTATTGCTAATTTTTTTTTGTCCCCATTTTGGCACTTTTACTCAGTTTTTGCCACTTTTGATTATTCAATTATTCAGTTATTTTCCGTTTAAGTTATCTCAGTGTTTTCTTCCTTTTTCTGGCATCCTGATGCTGCGCAGCTCATGGCTTGGCTCTGAAGTCTGATATTACTTATATAAATGTTTATGTCAGTGTGCTTATCCACAATGTCAACATTATTAATAAAAAGGATCCCCTTTGTTGTTCTTTTTATATATTTCTACTAACTAATACTTCAAAACTCAAAGCTGTTTAAAATAGATGACACAAAACTATGTTGATTAAGTGAATAAAACGAGTAAAGGAAATTCACTTGAGTTGGAGATTCTGTGTTATGCTGATATAACATTAAAGACTACATTACCCATAATGCATATGCATCCTTCAACTTACTCCGTGTTGCTGTTTACCGCTTGTCAGTCCTTCTGTTTATCCCGCATTATGTTTACTTCCGTTTCTTTTATATATCGTCCCTATCTACTGTTATTTAGCTGTTATATTAATATTTACTTTTTACGTCGTTTGCCTGCTTCTTCTGTGAGCTGTTGACATGGATGTTTTATGATTGATAGGACTCAAAGCCAATCACTTCATTTGTGAATACGCTATTGGCCAATAGAAATTCAGTGGGGGCGGGACTTAATCTTTCATTATGGGGCAAAAAAACGTTTTGACAGCTCGGCAGACAGCTAGCCATCCAGCGGAGGGGGAGCTTCCTGTCTGTTAATAGTTTTTTATTTGGGCTGTTGGCCTAATTTTTCCTCGTAAGTCAATAACAGTTCAATCATGACATCCCCCATAGACGACAGCGATAAGGAAAAGGTGAGTTAAAGTCAGCACTGGTAGCGTTAAAGCACGTTAGCTAACATTAACGGTCGCTTATGGGCGAAGTTACTGCCGCTAACTTGTGTTGTTGTCTTTCTGTTAGCTTATTGCTAAGCGAGCTAATCGATAGTTTCGTCAATTACACTTAAATGAAAGGGGTTGAACAAAGAAACTGCTCATGGATGTAAGAGCTGTTTGCTTCTGAAGCCCAGTTTCCTGAACGTGTTAAAACATGCAGCTCAAATTGTTTACTGGACTGAAAATGGTAGTTTACGTTAAGGTTGTAACTGTAAAGTTGCACTGCTTTGTATTTCGGCAAAGGAATTCAATAGTATATAGAAAGTACTGTAGACAGATACGTGTTGATTATAAGTGGGGTAAATTAAGGTAAAACATCTTCAATGCTTGTAATTCCTGCCTGATGCAGAGGGAGGCAGACAGAGAAGAGTTCATACAAAACTACTGATCGAAACCATGTTCATCCAAACAGCTTTATTAAATCATAAATTATTTTCAGGCTTATATTCGGTATTGAAAAAGACACGCTTTCAAAGCAGATGAAGAAAACTAGAAAATCAAAAGAAAGCTTTTCTTTTTGTCAGTTTAAAATGATGCAAACATCCAGTTCAATTTCAAGAAGAAAAAAATTAGTGTTACTGGTTAATTAATAATTCTTTTAAGAGGAAGGGAAGCAAAAGGGATGCACAGAGGCACCAGTATAACATACATATCAGCCAAAAACGCTTTTTGACAAATATTTGGTAAAAACATACCTACATTGTCAAATATTGTAGGCAAAACGTACAGCTGCGCTGTCAGGTGTAGGTGGTTGCCAGGGTGCCACACTCTCAAGAGGGCCCACTGAGAGCCCTGAACATTTTAAATGAATCCTCATACCAAAAACAACTACCAGACTTTCTACTTACGACTCTGTTAACTGTTTCCCAGATATGCTCGGATTGTAAAGGTCTAAGCCTATGCCAATAATTTTTTCTCTCATCTTTGATCCTTTAAACAGGTAAATGTTTGACCAACAGGTTGCATCTTTTGCCAAATAATAAGCATCTTCTCTGAATCCGCCATTGGGCTCACTAATTGCAAGCATTACATTGATATGACACAACATATAAACATCTGCTACTGATATTGGTTCATGCCAGTACTTTAGGCCGATACAGTGAATACATCAGCCTTGAGCCGACAGGACAGCTGAAGAGAGACAGGAAATATTGAGAGAGTGGGGAGAGACGTGCACCAAACAGTGCCAGGATTGGGAATTGATCCAGCGACAAGTGCATTGAGGACTGCAGCCTTTGTATATGAGTGACTGCTCTGCCAATCGAGCTAAACCAGCAATATTTAACTTTTAAAGCTAGCGTCTGCCAATGTCAATATCATGTTGGTGGTATAATGCATAAGAAGTGTCCTTTAGAGGTATTCGTTTGCTGGGATTGGCATTGTGACGGCAACTATGTTTGTGTTCCTCAGCATCTGATGCCAAGCCCAGCAATGAAATTATTTTAAAGGACATTTTTGAGTGCAAACTCTTCTGTGTTTATCCCAGTCTCTTTTGGCTGTGTACCTTAAGCGGCAAAGTTGCTTGACTGTCCTTGTGTCTTTGTCTTTAAAAATAACATGCTTCCCTAAGGAGTTGTAGGCAGGACCAACAGACCTAGGTCATGGGTAGTCTTTATCTTTGTTCATCCTAAAACTGAAAAATGTCATTTAAGGACTGAAGGTTTAGGTCTGAACTACATTGATGTATCAGTATCTATGCTGGTTTCAGTATATATACTGATATCGATATAGGACATTGGTTTGTAATCTAATATATGATGTATTCCTAATCTGAATTAAATAAAATTGACTTAACCTATGATACAGTTTTGTTTTTAGTTTATGTGACCTCAAAATTACAACAGTTTTCAGAAAAATCCCTAATTTCTATAGTTGTAATGGGATGTGTTTTGCCTTGACATCTTGTACTAATGCATGTATCAACTGTTGCCTTTAACTAAATATTAGCAAGCATAGATTGTACCAGGAGTTAACATTGTGAGCATGTCCCTCTACTCTTCTTCCTGTCTGTGTTTGGATCCCTATTCTGTAAGCGTCCATTTCACACAGCATATAACAACAAACGTTTCTAAATCCACCAGATTGATAACAACAACAATACTGGACAGAAGTGTGTGCCTTAAAATGCATTCACCTGTAGTCTTTTTTCAAATATTCCTTTCTTTAGACTTATCTTGTGATTCCACATTTTTTATGTGACATTAATATCTTTGCAGACATTATATCATTAGCATAATAGGGAAGCTAGCATCATATTTGCATGTTTAACTTTATTTGGAAAGTAAACAAGAGTCCTCAAAAGCAACACCCCTGAACTATCACCAGTTAATCCAACACCAGTTAAACTGGCACACTGGGACTTTTGTGTAGGATGACAGTTAGCTGACACTAAGGGGCTCCTAAGTTTTGTATGCACTTCCTTCACGATCTTCTTCTCTGCTTCATGCTTACGCAGACATTTCTTAAAACGATCCCGTTTTTACAGAAAAACATTCAGAATAAAACAGAAATATGTCATTTTCTTCTCCATGTGGACAATGCCTAAGAGTAAACATTAGTTGGCCTAATTATTAATTGTGTAACGATACATATGATGATAGCATAGTGTAGTACAATGCAACATAACATGATTTAATTCACTGGCACAAAGAACCTGCATGTGTCAGTTTGATTGTTGAGTAGCAGAAAATCCCTCTTATAAGACTCTCCTTGACTCATCTTTTGTTATTGTTTTGACTGAGAGCCTCCTATCTGTGGACTTAACATACTGAGAGTTTGATGTGTCTGAATTGAGGATAAAACCTACCATTAGTGGCTCATTTATTTGTTTTAGATACTTTTTTGTTTTACTTGCTTTAATTTATGTCTTACTACAACACCACACCGCCTTGAAGCTTTTAACCCACAGAGTTTTGTCAATGAGAAGGCTCTTTTTTACACCACCTTTGAAATCCTCAGTAGCTGTCAGACACATCAGAGGGGCAAAGCTGCAGAAAAACTATTAAGTCTAACTTAAATAAAGTAAAGACCTTTTATTGTATGTTCCAGAGAAATTATGACAGGAGAGACCCTGTGAATATTTCTTTAATGCAGCTTTTAAATCAAATTTTATGTGACATGTTATGTTTGATGTGCATTTTTTCCCCCATTAGATGCGCTCTGTGTCTGTGGATCTAAACAACGATGCCTCTCTTCTCATCGACATTCCTGATGCACTCTGTGAAAGAGACAAGGTCAAGTTTACTGTCCACACCAAGGTAAAACAACACTATTACTTAATAACTATTATGATATTCAACTAGATCAGTGCAGTATTGTTGGAGTTTTTTTTTTTTGTTTTTTTTTGCAAATACCTTAACATGAAACCTCTTTTTAGACCACACTCAGCTCTTTCCAGAAGCCAGAGTTCTCTGTTCCCAGGCAGCATGAAGACTTCATCTGGCTACACGACACTCTGGTAGAGACAGAAGACTATGCAGGACTAATTGTAAGTTGGACTGTTGGATGGTATGACCTACATAATAAGGGTTAAAAATGTTACCCACATCCCTTAGTGCAAGGGTGGGCAATTAATTTTCCCGAGGAGCTGTATAAAAGACATAGACTATTGTGAGAGCCAGTCAAAAAGTCTGAACTCAGTTCTGCTTAATTAAAATTCTAACTATTTATTTAGAGCATTGAAATGTTCTTTTTTTAGGCATTATAAAACAGCCATTGTAGAAAGATTCTGACATAATAACACTATTCAATCAATATTCACAAAATCTTTTTTTAAGAAACACGCATATTTTCAGCATTTAAATGGCAACATTGAGTTAATTTAATACCAAAAGTAAGAGCCATAACCATTTTTGTAGCCTGTCTCATTTGCAGTTTTTCAGTTCTTTTCCGGTTTTGTCCTTGTTCACCATGAGAAATCTAGTCTGTGTTCGGCCTGAATAAGTGCATTGAAGTTGGGTTGAATGTCTGAGGGGAAATTGTGAAGGACACCTAATCATCAGTGAGAGATTACTATACCTGGATTTGTTGAACTTCATCACTGAGAATGTCTATTCACGTGTGTAGATCCTAAGAGAACAGACATATTCTGAGCATGCCTCCTCATGTGTTGAAAGCTCTCCTCGTTGACAGAAGAATAGAAATCTGGCAGTGATATCGACTTAAAGTGCTTTGACAATAGTGAATCAGACTGCAGGTCAAAAAGTTTGAGCTCGACATTAAATGTGCATTATCCACACTGCGAGTTAGGGGGGGAAGAAGTCTTCAAACCACCTTGAAAATGCACTGTACCCCTTACCTGTGGAGGTGATCAGCTGATTGTATGGCTTCTTTCATTGTTGTCAGGTGGGTGAGGATGTTGCACTTCATTTGGCTTGAAAAAAACTGCAACTTTCTCATGGAAGCCTTCAGCAGGCTATATATTTTATGTGCAAATAGGCCCCTGTCTTGGAGTTTGGTATTTAGTCAATTGATTAGTGCAGTCACATCCACACTAAAAGCTGCATCTGAGAGCTCTGGGATGTTCTTGCCTTTTTTCTCCCATAACACCCAGAACACTGCTTTCAGGTTCCACACCCCTTTTCAACACTTTGCCTGGGCTGAGCCATCTGATACTTGTGTGGTAGATTATGTCCCCATGTTCAGTCTCATGCTCATCTAAAAGTGCAAAACTGGCTGTGATTCACTGATGAAGTTCACTTTTTTAGTTACAACATCAATTACTTGGTCATTTTTGACACTGACTCACATAACACCACTTGGTGTATAATGCAATGCAAAAAAACCCATTTCTGTTACTTTATCTTGTATGTGCTTCAAAAGTTTGACATTTTTCCCTCTCAGATTTGCACAACCATCCATCGTTACACCTGCTAGTTTTTCCCATTTCAGTCCCAGCGTATCTAAACATTCATTTACCTCTATGAACAAATCACTTCTTGTTGTCATACCTTTCATAAACCGCATAGCAGCCGGTTCCTCTGTAATCTTGTTATCTCATGTACAAGGACATCACAGCTCTCGTCCTGGGCTAAGGACAAACAGCCAAACTTGTCCACCTTATTCTGCAGCTGAAGCTCCAAGTTGCCGGTGATGTCCTGGATCCATCTCGTTTTTATTTGACTCAAAAGGGGCATATTTTCAAATGCTTCCTTTTAATCAGGACATTATAGTGCTGCAGAGTCCACCAAACACCTAAATAAACTCCCTGTTGGAGAGTAGCTTTCAGTTCCTTGCGATTTTGTGTGATGTCATAAAGCTGGTCTTCACTGCTCTGTTTCTGGATGAGTGAAGCTTAGTAAAAGTCCCTGTCGCTTTTCCAGATTAGCTAGCAAAGCTTCGGATGTCCGTGCATGCACTGCATCTGTCAAGGCCTCGTGTTTTTTGGTGTGCTGTCTCTTAATGGCAGATCAATGTGTAATCCTTAAACACAGCCAGCAGTAGCATGTCTGTAGATCATGTATGTAATCTAAAAAAGGCAAAAACATAAGTGCCATAATTTTCTTTTAACTCGGCATGGGGAAGTTAGATTGGTTTCTGTATAAAAATCCAATGTTATGTCTTAATTTTGTAGTAAGTGATTCAGTGTGAAATCTTAATGTGAACTGTCAGATATTTGCACTGACTGACTTTTTCTTTATTTTGACCTCCCCGGGTTGTTAGATGTTAAATCCTGCCAGCAGGATCTGTGGATTTAGTAAAGAGCATGTATTTAGTTTATCTGGGTTTAAAATTGAATTCAGATCATAGAGTTTATTTTGCAGTTTGTGAAGTTCTTGATCTTGTAATCTGCATTCAGGAATGTGTCTGAAAAAGAGAGTTGTCCACTGTTATGTCCCTTTCTTAAATGCATCAGTTAATAGGCAATATCAGGTTTTAAATCTGAAGCTTCCTATGCATCTGCTTGCTGCTGTCCTGCACTCTTAGTGGGATTTTTGCAAATCTTGTCATCATCAGTAATAAGTCCTACATGACTGCTTGCTGTGATGATAGATGTAATGTAACATTTATCTAGTGTGTTTATAAAATGTATGGCAGATAAATATAACACTATAAACCAAGCAGCAACAGGATTGAGATTCAAGCCTGCGACCAGTGTGCAGAGGAATGTAGCATCTGTGTATGGACTGCCAGCCTGAAAACTGAATCTTTACATTTTAAAATGTTATATTTTTTACATCATCTTCTTCATGTATAGATTCCTCCAGCGCCTCCGAAGCCTGACTTTGAGAGCCCGAGGGAAAAAATGCACAAACTGGGTGAAGGTGAAGCCACAATGACAAAGGAGGAATACACTAAAATGAAGCAGGAGCTGGAGGCGTGAGTTCGTACTCATGAATGCTAAACAAATACCTTTTATGTTTTGTTTTGTTCTTTAACTTGTTGTATCTATAATCTGCATCATGTCTGGTCTTCTTTATTCCAGTGAATACCTGGCCGTGTTCAAGAAAACTGTCCAAGTGCACGAAATCTTCCTGCAGAGATTGTCCTCACACCCTGTTTTAAGCAAAGACAGAAACTTCCAGATTTTCTTAGAGTATGACCAGGATGTGAGTTCTTCATAATGCTGACTTCCTTTGCTGAGCAGTCAGTTGGAAAGAGAGGAAGTAGAGTTTACTGGAGCCTTGTGACACACGGCCTCCATCCTGCTGTGATCAGCAGTTTTTGCTTATCTGTGTTGTCTCTGTCAGTTAGCTGAGACTTTTACACTCTCTTTACTCAAACTACATCTTTTTGTGGAGAATGCTGTGAGAAAGTCAGAGAAAAACAATAAACTAGCATTAGCATTGGTATACTAATATTTGCACAACAGCCTGAAGAAATAAATCAAATTCCTCTCATGAATTTGATCCTTTCTAAATCTGCTTCACTTTCAGCTCAGCGTGAGGAGAAAGAATGCCAAGGAGATGTTTGGAGGATTCTTTAAAAACATGGTGAAGTCAGCTGACGAGGTCCTTATCTCAGGAATAAAGGTGGGGCTTCAAACAGCCAATGCGTGATAGTATTTACAGGTGCAATCTCAAAACCCCTTTCACTTAAACCTCTGTTTGTTTTGCAGGAGGTCGATGACTTTTTTGAGCAGGAGAAGACGTTCCTGCTGGACTACTACAGCAAGATTAAGGATTCCACCGCCAAAGCAGAGAAAATGACCCGTGCACACAAAAGTATGACATGGTTCTTTTATTTATCCTTCTTATATTGCAATTTGTGTTGTTGAAAACTAGGAGTAGTTGTTCTAGTGTTAATGCTTAATTCTGTCTGACTAAAAAGCACCCCTGCAATACAATACATATTAATCACAATGACAGATAAAAAAACCCCACAAACTTGCCCAGAAAGTACAGGCTAAAGCTGTTTTTACACTATAACTTCTCTTGTGTTCAAGCACTTCCTGTATCCTTTTTTTCTGATAAAAAAGTTCTATGTGTCCTATATAACAGTGAGACCAATGCACCAGTATAAAGTACATGCTGTCATGACCACAGCTGCAGCCGCCACCATCACACATTGCACTTAACATGACACGATTGAAAATTGCCCCCATTAATTGTGTATTGCGAGCGTCCATTGTGCAAAGCATACTGATATTAGGGACATAGAATTGTCACAAGAATCATAATAATGATTACTTTGATTGATAATGAGACCCAGAACACTCTGATCTTGCAACATCTGCGTTACATCTGTAGTTAGCAAGAACTCCACATGATGAAACAGGTAGTACTAAAATAGGTACACAGCTGCACAGAAACTGCAGATGATGGACTTAAGTTTAATCATCACACAGTAAGTCATTTTAAATCTATTTCCCTCTGAAAGACCTTCTAAAACAGCAACTTATATTCTGAATTTCATGATTCAAAGTGAGGGTCATCGGCGAAAATGACAGTTTTTTTTAAATGGCACCTGCTGTGTGTAGTGGGTCACCATCATTTAAAAGTTGTCAAACATTTTTAGTGAAAAGTTAGAAATCCTGGTTAAGATTTATTATTTTAATTATACCTACTGCACCTGTTAAAACAGATGAGGAAGTGTGAACCATTGGAAAAAGACACACAAGGGAGGATGTTAATGACAGTGAGCTTTACATCAAGGAGCTTATAGCACTTCATTGCATTTTCTCAAATGTGGACACCCCACCCTGGATGGTACTTATGACTTATTGTCCTCTGTAAATCAATCATGTATTGTTTATTTTAAGACAGCATAAAGACACTTTGCCCTATATCCACTTAGAAGGTACTGAGCCACATTATTTCCACATATAGGGCACTTTGTCAAGTTTTGTGTACTAAGAGAGCACAAAGCCAAATTTTGTCCTCATAGAGGGCTCTTAAGAGGGCACTTTGTCAAATTTCTGTCCACAAAGAGAGCACTTGGCCAACTTTTTTGAACACGGACACAAAGCCAATTTTGTCCACTTAGAAGAGTCTTTGAAGGACAACTGATCAAATTTTGTCCTCTTCCCAGGCACCAGAAGGCTATATGTCAAATATTTTCCACATAGAGTGGATGTGGATGCCAAAATGCCCACCAAATCAGGCAGTTTGGCAAATTTTGTCAAAGAGGGCACTTTATTATGTTTATTAACACATAGTGGCATTCAAGAGGGTACTTTTGCTGGTATTTTTCAAACATCAGGGCCCCCTGCCCTCTTTAAGTCCACCACAATGTTAAAATGTCATTTAGCAGACACTTTTATCCAATGCAACACACACACAAGACATTTCTCTAGTTAATAAGGCATCATTTTAATGTGTGCTGTGAATAAGAATGGAATATAAAGGAAAAGAAAATCAATGCATCAGACAAGGAGTGCAAGGTTTGAGTGCGTGATGTTTTCAGCTGATTATAGATCTGGTAAATGCATCCAAAATAACAGACTCAGTGTGCAAAGGCCTTTACTCAAAACACAGTAATATGATAGCATTTATAGATAAGTTTCAGTGCAGTCATATAAAAATCATGACAGTTGTGATGAAATGAAAAGTGTCCCTAAAACAGGAAAGTGCAGGATTAGTGTATTTATTCACTGCAATTTGATGTCAGCTTCACCTCTTATCAAGCTGTATCCTTTACCTTCTTTTAAACCGTGTCTAACGTTATCCTGCTGTCTTCCTCTTTTAATGTGGTGTTATCTTCAGGCCAGTTGACTTCCCTTTATGCTTTCCTCATTCATCTCTTAAACACCACTGTTAGGAGTGATGAGTAATAACATGACAAGTCAGGGAAATATGTGAAGAGAGCCAAATTTGATCAGTTTTTTGAATCACAATTTAATGGTTGTCTCACACAGTCTCAGACTTTATAATTTAAGACAACCAGAGCTTCAAACTTGCATTGTCAGCCATGCCAGTTTTGTGTTTGTTTATCAGCTTGTTTTAAACAACTCAAATGTTCTAAATGGTCCATATATTTTGGAATTTATGTCCTGGATTTGCTCTTTTTTTCTTACAGATATTGCTGATGATTACATTCATGTCTCTGCCACGCTGAACAGCCTCTCTGCAGATGATAGCACAGCAAACAAGAAGTGAGTATGATAAAAATCCAAAGATGCTCTATGTAGATAAATATTGACTCTTTATGAATACACACTAATGTTTCCTTTAGCCTTATCATGTGTTTACTAGAACAGATAGTGCTGTTATGGGTGTTTGGTTGTGATGATATTTGAGCTCTTTTGTATAGTTTCACATTTTTATCAAAGTCATAACTGCAGATGTGTCATGATTATGTCTTGACTTTTTCAGGCACTTGGAGAAGCTGTCTGACCTGTTTGAGAAGCTCAGGGTAAGACAGACTTTATCAACCTTGAGTAAATATTTGTCCTGTTTTATTCGTACCAGTACTTTGCGGTAACTATCTTGTCTTTAATCTGTTTCCCTTCAGAAAGTGGAAGGAAGAGTTGCATCTGACCAGGAGCTGAAACTCACAGAGCTGCTGAGATATTACATGAGAGACATCCAGGCCGCTAAAGTGAGACATGTTTATTGTTTTAACTTCTTAGAACATGCACACATTCACAACTGTCTGCAGTTTTTAATTAGCATTTTACACTGATTAAAAGCCATCAAAACCAGAAACAAAAATACTCACTAAAGAGTCAAATGATGGACTTTTTATCACTCACCAGTCATGAGATTGATCATGTAAGATTAAAAGGGGATGATATTTCTTTTGAAGGTGAGAAATGTCACCAGCAGTCATCATAAAGCAGTCTGGTGCTTAACTGGAAATTATCACAGAAGATGCCCCCAACATTTTGAATCATTTGTGCAACAGCTTGTGGAGAAACCAATCTCAGCAGATACGTAATTTGTTCAGATCATCCCCCATGGGTCAGGCCCTATGTAACTCCCTGATCAATAGAATATTTATCATCATGATATACAACAAATGTACTGCTGCTGAAACCCTGAGCAGAGTCTCAGTGAAAACATTACAGGAAGATTAATACTCTGTTTTTTTGCAAACAACCCAACATAAAACAGATTTTAACCATTGTTTGGTTAGTATAATAGGGTGCTAGATATTTTAAAATACTAAAACACCATTGCTGTAATACTTGAAGAGTTTTCTTTATTTTCTCCAGGACCTTCTGTACCGGCGAGCCCGGGCGCTAGCCGACTATGAAAACGCCAACAAAGCTTTGGATAAAGCTCGACTGAAGAGTAAGGACATCCCTCAGGCCGAGGAGCACCAGCAGCAGTGCCTGCAGAAATTTGACAAGCTCTCAGAGTCTGGGAAGAAAGGTTTGTTCATATGCGACAGATGCTGACTCTCCTTTACTTCTTTGTAAAAATAAATTTAATGACGTGTGCAAACATATGTATTAATTTCTAACCAGAACATTTTTTTCTTCATAGAACTGACCAGTTTCAAGGGCAGGCGTGTCGTGGCCTTCAGGAAGAACCTGATAGAGATGGCTGAGCTCGAGATAAAACACGCCAAGGTGAGCCGAACAGACTGCTGTGGGTGGGTGTGGAAGTTCATATATATGATAGCCCTCAGAGTTACACTTTTTAACAAGAATGCCCATTTTTTCTAAAATTACAAACACTCCTATGATTTCCTGCAAGGGCACTTTATGCCTGAAGTATTATGAAGAGGGTGCAGAATAATTGATTTGTTTATCTAAAAACATCTAAAGATAATAGAAATGATATAATGAAAATATACAAAAATATTAATCAAGCAAAGAAGTCAAGAAGAAAAGGAAAACCAAAACAACAACAACAACAGCACTGCATCCCTGGAGTTCTCTTCCTTGACAATTTCTGTTCAAAAATGATGTAGGAGGGAGTTTAGAAATGATCTTGTCCTACTCCTCTAATGACAACTAAACAGCTGAGGTATCTGCAAAAATAATCAACATTAGTGTTTTTGCCATTAAGAGAATATCAATCTACAATAATAGAAAGTTCTGAAAAATAGAATAAATATACATCAAAAAAGTTCTGATATTCTACAAAAAATACAATTACTGTGGCAAAATGTAGACCAAAAGCACTAAAACTGGCATGGAAACTAAAAAATAATGGGAAGGGTTTTTTTCTTCCACCTTATCTTAATTTTACTAAAACAAATCTGATTTTGCCCTTTCTAGAAATCATTAAAAAACTAGATTAAATGAGTTCAACACAATCTAACCCCATTCTAATCCCAGTTTATGGGTGAATTGTTTTGCCATAGTTTCTTTTACTCCAGCCCAGACACTTGTGGGAAATATTTTTAATTTCGGCACAAATGTCTGCTTGAACTCGCCGCTAAACTGGCAGCATTTTTGGTGGTCAAAGTTTAAACAAAATTCTACCAGTGCGTGAAAAGAAGTTGTGAACACTGGATTTGTCTTTATTTGAAACTGATCACGCCTTCTGCTCCTGCTCAGTGTGGTTAATCATTTACACTTCCTCACAGCGCTGTGAGTAAAATTACCAGGAAGTTCAAGGACACAAAATTATGTCAGTAAACTAAAATGTTATGTAACAAAGCCAGTAAAGACTTATTTTAAGTCTTTGTGTTTTTGTTACTTGCATACATGATACTGATATACTCATTATTATTATTATTTCTTTATTCACCCACACACTTTACACTTACTCTCAGAGTTGATGCAGGATATTGTGGAAGCCTACTGTTCACCTAAAGATGAAAACTTCTCTATCACATGCTGCTGTCTGTCTGAGTGCAGTAGGAAAGACGCGTTTCGGCCCCTTCAGTAAACAACAGCATCCATGATCATTGGGTCACGGACTGCATCAACAAAACAATCCAAGACAGTCGCTCAAAAATATCCACAAGAGATTATAATTAACCGTTTACAGCCTTTCTCTCTCCTTCACTCTCTATAAGTGACAGATGTCAGTCAGCACCATGGACAGCGCCACATTAACACACATGCCATTTTCAGAACAAACATTAGATAACTGTTATCATCATTAAATTCAATGATCTACTGAATAATAACAAAGACTTTACAGCATCAAAGTGGAGAATAACAATAAAACATATTTAAAAAAATATTTCTAAGCTATCAAATAAAAGTACCCCAAAATTTGTTAAAATATTCCCCAAATCTTTCTGCGAAACTTTATCGTAAAAAAGCAAAAAAAGGAGCACCCTCCCAACTCTAATCTGTAAGGTAGGTGCAGGACCAAAAAGGTAAACTCGAAACAGGAAGGTCAGCACTCAAGTGTCCTTTTGAAACATTTATTTAGGCTAACAGGCAACAACGGACGCGTTTCAAATCGTAGGTCGTCTTCATGGTTATGTGCAAACTTTATCATAAAGCCATAACGTTTCAATAAAAATGTACCCAAAAATTCCATGAAAATTCTCAAGCAAATTCCCCCCAAAAAGTCATATTAAATTCCCAATAATTTACAAAAACAGTCTCTGAAATTCCATGAAAATGGCAGAAAATCCCCCCAATCATCTGAAAAAATTCCTCAATATTTCCATGCAATTTTTAGAAATTCCAGATAACAGCCCCATAAATTCATTTCCCAAATTTCCATGAAAGTGCCTTAAAATCTTTTCCCCCAAACATTTACTCAAATTTCTTGAAAATGTAAAAAAATTCAAAAAAAATTTCCCCCAAAACTTCCAGTGAAACTCTTCAAAAGATGCAAATATATTCCCAAAATTTCCATGAAATGCCCAAACTAATTCCTTTAAATTAAAAAGAAAATTTTCTCCTAACTTTTCAAGCCAATTACTTACACCTCAACAGACATTCTGGACAAATATCTCAAAAATTCTAAAAGCAAAAATTCTAACTATGTTTTAAGAAAGCTAAAATGTAATGTCTTCATGTGCTCATGAAGGGACTTAGGAGGGTAAAAATACTTTAAGCATAATTTGATTATCAAAAGTAAAACTGAAGTATGAACACTTGAAGCACATTTATTGTGTCTGAATTTTGGATTGATGAAGGCTCTACATATGATGCATATGTTTGTAGTTTTGTTGACTTTCTTAAATACTTTAAATGAAGATAAATGGAGCGGGGTATAAAGTGGTTGGTGCAATAAAGAAAGCCTTCAGCCTACACCTTTTTTGCCCTATTTTGTCTTTTTTTATCTTTTGTTTTTATGCTAAAACCACATTTGCATACTGTGTATTTCTTGCAAATTGATCAGTGTAGTTGAGATTTGTGTATTTCAAAAATGACTAAACTAATTTCTGAAGCTGCAGAAGAATGAACTGTTTTCTCTTGTCTCCACAGAACAACGTGACTCTACTGCAGGGCTGCATCGATCAGCTGAAGAGCTACTGACGTGTTTCACAGTCCTCATGTCCCACCATCACCAAGTGACCAGTCATAGCAAACAGAAACCTGGCGTCCCCGGGCCCTGCACAGACATGAATCCAAGCCCCCTTTCTGCTCCCACCCACGGGTCTGATGCCACTTTAAAAACCTGCACAAGAAGAAGAAGAAGTGTCTTGTAAGCAGAATGTCTTCATGTTTACCGAGTCCCTGTCCTCTGGTCCATGGTCCGTCTTTTTCCATTATTTATGGAGGTCTGATTGTGATTGCCTTTAAAGAATAAGGCTGCCATCATTAATGACTTCCAGCATAAATAGCAGTTGTTTTTTTTCTATTTTTGACCTAATTTCTCATTTTTTTTGCATCATGCACAAAATACAAGTTTTGCCTTTTTTTGCCTCCATAAACTCAAAAGTTTCCAGTTCTGTTCACCTTTGAATACCTTTTCATAAACTTAAAGGAAGTCTTTTTGCATAGCTGTAACTAACTTTTATGAGTCATTTGCTTCGTCTATTGGGATTTTTTGTGGATCTGTTTACAGAGGCAAATCCAGTGCCTGTAAAAACATCCTCATGCTCTACATTCCCCGGCGCTGAAATTAAAGTACAACCAAACAAACCCTCAAGTAAAGAAAACTCATGAAAGATCTTATTCAAGTGTGTAAAAATAGCAGCACTTCACCTCAGGAATGGATAGCTGGATCCGTCTCCACATTCTTGTTTGTGAGGAAGTGGCCTCGGATGCCACAGTTATCAAAGATGCACATTAGTTTAGAGAGTAGGGATGAGTCATCAAAGATTTCAGTGAGGAAGAGTGAAATAAAAGGCTGTGATAGCATTTTCAAAGGGAATTCAGAGTTAGTTATTTTGGTTTGATTTGCACAAAACCCCTCGTTATATCCTCAGCACTTCTTTTTTAAGGTCCTCTGCAGCTTCTTCACCCTCACAAACTCTGCCTTCTCACCCTTTTCTTTGCCTTTATTTCATCCCTTTATTTTTGATGGGGTCTCAAATGTATCAGACATGATTTTCAAAAAAGTTTCTGTATTTTAAACAGTTATTAAAAAAAAAAAAGATGCACTTAGAAAAAATACTTTACAATCATGACCAGGCTCAGCAGTGTTGAAATGCATCATAGTTTTTTACAAATTGAATGTATTTCTAATGGATTCCAGCTCCTTTCATACAAATTATTAGCATTTTATAAATTTGTAATAATGGCATTGAATAAATCCTAATTTCCCAAATTTGATCCGTCTCAATTTTTTTGGTGTTAGCTTTCTTTTTTGTCTGCGACAGGATCTTGACCCTAGGGTTTTTTTCACTGCTTATACAAATCATCTATGAGTGAGAGTGGCCAATACGATTCATATTTTGTGTTTTGTTAAGGCAGCAGGTTTAGTGGTTGGTCAGTCTACTTAGCTTTGTAGTGTACTCCGCCCTCCTACAGGTGGCAGCATAACCTGATAAACGGAGCTCTGAAGTAATCCTTATTTGGTCAACAACGTGCATTTTCTAACCAAAAATTCTGGTGTATAAACACATTTTCAATACTTACTTTTCATTGATCGCATTGGCTGCAACCTATATACCAATGCAAACAATATACCAGCATAAAAAACAGTGACATGCGCCATCATGACCTCAAGTGTAGCCTTGAATATTGTCTGCTGTGTGCAACATGATGTGATTGAAAACTTGTCTCCATTTCTGCAAGCTGCCGCTTTGCAGCTCACAATGTGCTGTGAAAGACAGCAGTGCAGACCTGATCTGTGGGCACAGGCCCCAATTTTTACCACCATCAATTTTCACCTCATTAGATCATAATTCTTTATGTAAGGAAAACTGTTAGTTAAATAAAACTTGTGGAAAATACTCTGCAGGTCAAGACAACAAATGAGCCGCAGATGCTGGCAGTCTAACTTGACTGTTTTAACACTGGATGAATATTTAACCCACTAGAAAGTTTGGAGGATTTACAATGGATAAATTGAGTGGAGGAGGATGAATAGCCACCTGCAGCAGACAAGCTGACCACCCTGGGTCAAATGTGTGCATTTGATTTGATTTACAATGCTGATTTTGGTTCAGTCGGTTCTTATTGGATGGCAGTTCAATTACTCTATTTAATAATGCTACACTGCACATGCTTCTCTCAGCTGCACACACCAGTTTATTACCCACAGATTTTTTTTTTTGTGAAAATCTACCAGTAATGGTTGGTTACCATTGAGTTTGGACATCTTTCCCTGGAGCAGTTTGTCTGTAGCCCTTATAATAGAAATACACAGAATTTTAATTTTTGAAAAGAACAGTTCAAGTACTCTTGTCAAGAGTTCCTGCATTTAAAAGCCATAAAATGGATTTAGAATATTTTGACTGGATAGAAGTCTTACATTTCAGATCTCAAGAAATAACGTCAAGAAAAAAATGTAGGTATTCTGCATGTCCTCTTAGGACTTTAATAGTAATCAAAGCATGTGTTGTCTTTTCTGTTTGAGGTAGAGATCTGCTGCTGATTTTCAACTATTACGAGTTATAAGCGTGGCATAAGTTAACTCAATCTAAAGGCTATTTATTTCTGCATTCGTGCACCACTAAACATGAAAACACCACCATAGGAATAACAAAAAAATAGGCTGAGGTATAATTTGAAAATTCCTGAAACATTTATGTACTATTTTATATTTATAAGCTGTTTTTATTACTTGTTACTGTACTTTTTCCCTAGAAGAAATCCGCACAGATGATACTGTATTAAAGAAAAAGTGTTTGTCTATGTTTGGAGCTTAAAAGGTCTTAAACCTGATGTTAAAAGGTGTGCACTACTGTTGTCTGTTTATTTACCACTAGGTGGAGATATCCCTCCACACTAATAATAACTATTGATGAAGCTCTTTTTAAAAACATTACCTGAGCTTCGCCAGCAGACAAAAACCCAAAACTATGGACAGAAAAGTAAGATTCTTGAGTGAAAAAATGAATATTTTGAGGGCTTTTCAAATGAGAATGTAAAAACAGTATATCTAAGAAAAAACATTAAGTTATGAAGGAAAAATAAGTTAAAGCAAATATATAAGTATTTGGTTTATTTCAAAGCAGCTTTAGAGTAAAATAGATTAGAATAAAAAGTAATTTATTGTGTTCTTTTGCATGCAGATGCAGAAACGTATTTGCCTGTACTTATTTGTGCCATTATCAACAAGAGATAAAACATTTTTAAGGTGAACATTTCAATTATAAAGCACTTGATAAGGGACACAAGAAGTCGCAGCACCACATATAAAGAGGTGATAGTCCTCAAAGTAGAGACCCTGGGATCAAGACCAGCCTGTGGCTCTTTTCTCACTCCCTCCCAATTTACTACTCTGTCCATTATCCTATCATGTAAACGCTAAAAGCCTGAAAAAAAAAAAACATTTGGATTACAACATGAAAACAGCCAAACAGAATTAAATCAGGCAAAATATAGCCAAGTTTAAATGAGGCATCAGGTTCTAAAAGGAGATATTATAAGGGGTATCAGGTGATGATATTTGTAGGGATGCATGACATTACTGCCAGATTTTAACTTAAAAAAATTATCAGCAGATACGAATATTTCTTCCTAGATTAACAACCCATGAATTGACTGTAAATAAAGGCCTTTATTAGCTGTAAATATTGGCAACGTTTGAAAAACTTGGTGGGATTTAGGTAATGCCTACAAGGTGAGAAAAGTTAGTGTGCATTTTTAAAAGCTTTGCAGATGAGATTGTTCAAAATAGTACATCAAATAATAAAACATTAAATTATGATGGATAAACAATTTAAAGCAACGGTATAAGTATTGGATTTAAAGACTAAAAGCAGCTTTAGAGTTAACTAGATCAGAATGAATTTCTTTTATTGTTTACTTTTGCATGCATTTGCCTGTACTAACTTGTTCCATCCAAAACCAGAGATTTAAATGATGTCAATGTGGCACATTTAAATTGTTAGGCATGCTTAAATTTGGAGATGCTTCAATGGCTAGGCTGCAACCCACATGGAGAGACACAGGTGGCACAGGTTCAAAGCTGACCTGTCTCTCCTTTCTTGCATGCCATAAACCGCTCCATCCTGAGTTTGTACTCTGTCCACTTTACTGATCCATAAATGCTAAAAGGCAAAATAAATAGGCACTCAAATTACAGGATATACACAATAAAAACATGCAAAATAGAATTAAGTTAAGAAACATATTAAAAATGGTTTAAGGCGATAAAATTTGCAGGGATGCACAATATCAGCAGATATGAAAATTTCTGCTTTTATTTACAACTCCTGGACTGACTGTAAATATTGGCCATATGTTTGAATAATTTTGTGGTGTTTTAGGCAAGACCAACAAACCTCCATGAGCTAAATTCTCTTTTTGTTCATCCACATTTCCTAAACTTAAAGTGTGCTTTAAGGACTGAAGATGTAGCTCAGAATTATATTTATTCAGTTAGTATTGCTTGTGGTATCAGCAAAAATCCAGTGTTGTGCATCACTAATAAAGAGAGATCTGCAGCGTGAGGTAGGAGACAGAGTTATGGTGTTCTCACAGAATAAGATTTTTCTAAAGTGTGATTTGAGGAGTGACATTGGAGTGACACTGCCTACTCAACAAAGGGTTGTTGAGTAGGCAGAGTTTATCCCAAGGTTTTAGGACTCGAACAAAAAAAATCCTTATTTTTGTTTTTATTTGTGACATTGACTCAGACAGGAGCGTTTTAAATAAAGATCTGAGGCAGCACGCTGAGTCACATCCTCTGCTTCCTATTCCCGCTGTGTGTCCGTTTGTGGGCTCCTAAATTTAGACACAGCTGTATTCATGTTTGTGTTAAATCCATTGACTGCAGTGGACGCTGCGATGAGACTGCATTAGGCCAGCTTTGAGGAAATACCAGAGCGCTGGGAATCACCAAAATGCACTTTTCAAGCCCAGCTTTTATGAGCATCACTTAGCAACATGATCCAAATAGATAACAAGTCTCACTGATTTATTTCTGCAACTTCATTGATTTTATTTATGCAAAGACAGGTGGAAAGTGCAAACTACAAGCAGAGATATGGAGGTTATTTAGCCTTTTTCACGTTTGCACACTTGATGCAAGGCCACGTCACTGCTACAGCCTTCAGTCACATAAACATTAGTGAAAGGTCACAGTTGAGTGGGAATGAATGTCTAAGGACCATGTGCACAGGCAGAATATACAGTACCGTCCCATCCAGGATAGATGTGTCAATATTGACACCACCAATAGTGAAGGCACTTTGACTTAAAGGTTCAGTTATCTGATTGGATGAATGTGAAGGCTGCAGCCAATCAGAGGGTTACACATTATCAGAACAAACAGAAAAGTTTGTCTAGAAGGATCAGAGCAAACTGAATTTGTAGGCATGGCATTAAAGATAGAGTTACTACAATGGATCTAAAGTATCTTCAACATGCAGAGGATCTGCTTTGAATTTTAACTTTGCAATATTCTGACAAATCAAGATGGGATTTTTATGTAATAGAAAACACAAACACCCATGATTTTCAATCATTTGAACTTTATTTGGAAAGCAACTTTTAAACAAATGTAATAAGAGGTCAAAGTGCTTCAGAAGAGAGAGAAAATAATGACTAAAGGAAAAATGACTTAAAGACCCATGCACACCAATGTGATACAGAAATAAAAGGCAAGAAAATTAAATAATGCATAACTAAGGACATTAAACATTAAAATGTTAGAATAGAACAATGATGTGAAGCTTCCTAAAAATGCTAGAATGATTGGGATGGAGAATTCTAAAGTTTGAAGGGGGAAATACATGAGATTCAATCATTTAAAAAGAAAAATATGAAATGTTAGATTGCCTTGCAGTTAAAAAAACTTCACATGAAAGCAATCACACTGCTAAAGAAGAAAATATAAAATCTGAGCTACTATTTTTGACTTATTCTTGTTATTTATAGCAACATACCATACATAAATAACATAAATTCTACATGAGGAAGTCATAAGGTCCAGGGAAAAGTTCAAATTATTTCTACCTTTATAAATGCTTTTCTTTTTTCCACACTTGATTTTGATTAAAAAACAAAAACTCTAGGTAAAGAAACAGTGAGAATAAAAAGCAGGTAAGAGAACTAGTGTTAAGAGACTCTGTAAAAACCACAATCAGTCAAAGAAGGATGACAAAATAGGCATCTATTCCAGGTGTGTTCACTGTGTTGCAGTGTCAGACTCAGGATGTTTGAGGGCCAGGATTGAAATTTATCAAAACGGCACCTCCTCTATGTGTCGGGCAGCAGAGCACAAACGGTTGTTATACATTCAGAGTGAAATAGTTAGAAATCCTGCGTAAGATTAAACATTTTGGATTATGAGATAATAGTTCTGCCAGGGTCATCCAGCTGGGATCTGAGCAGTAGCTGAGTTCACTTGCCTCAAGTGAAGTTGGTTAAGTATTTCTGGGTTTTGTTCACAAGTGAGGGTAGAATGGGCCGTGAGTCTGACAGGTGGATTGGTGCAGCATCAGCAGAACTGCAGACATTGTAGCGTCCTATTGAAGACAAAGCTTTCAATGTACCTGTTGATCTATGTTCCAACCCTCACTTATGGTCATGAGCTCAGGGTAATGACTGAAAGAATGGGATCGCTGATGCAAGTGGTCAAAATGAGGGTGGCTGGGCTTGGACATCTAGATGGAGCTCAAAGTAGAGCAGCTGCTCCTTCAAGTCGAAAGGGGCTGGTTGAGGTGGTTCAGGCACCTGATTAGGACACCTCCCTGTGGAGGTCTTTGGGTGCGTCCAACTGAAAGGAGATCCTGAGGCTCACTTGAGGGATTGGATATCTTATTTGGCCTTAAAACTGGCCTTAGAGAGAGGAGTGCTTATTTTGCCCTGTGTTTGCAGATAAAGGTGGTCTTGATAGGGTCAACTGGGATGTCCGTCAAAATGAATAGTAGGACAAGATCAGAGAGCTGGTCTTCCCCTCATCTGTTCTTGAGCTTGGTCTTGGTGAGCTTCAGTTTGGAGACTGACCACTTGACTGAAGCAGCCCTCACTAGAAATGAGGCGTAAGCTGTATTTTGAGTTAACTTTGCAAAGCAGATGGATACACCCGCTTCCTTGTTTCTCACTGGCGAATCCATCTTGCAAATCTCCCATCTGAACCGTTTGGGCCCGGTTAGAAAGGGACAGGAGCTATGTCATGTGTTTTGTTGCTCTGATTGGCCCGTAGAGATGTGACAGACAGAACGTTTATCCAATCACACTCTTGAGTTTTTTTCAAAGCCTCTGCCTTTTCTCAAACGTTTCCTATTGAAGCTTTCCCAGATGGATGTGTGAAACACATCCATCTGGCATGTCAGGTTAATTTTGAGTAGCTTAGCCATGGAAAGGAGGGCGCTTTATCATGTTTGTCCATTGGAAGGGCAGGAAGGACACTTATCACGGTTTATGTACCATGGGGGCCTACTAAAGGCACTTTATGATTTTTTTTAAATCAAAATCAAACTTTACACAACTATATCTCTTGTTGTCAATAATGCATGGCTACCATTTTTTTGTAGCTACCACGCCACTTCTATACTACTCCCTAAAAATAACTGCCCAACTCAGACTTTTCCCCCACATGTCTGCAACCCACTGAAGAAAGTCTCTGTGATCCACATTTGGGTCCTGAAAACCAAGCCCCCTGCAGCCGTAGAGCCTCTACCCTGTAGATCTCAGGTAGCCTAAATTCTCTTATTAACTACCTAGATCACCTTTTAGAGCTCCTCTGTAGTTCCAGATGAATCTGTGTTTGCACTGTGACAGCCTGAGTGGGGCAGGTCACACTAACCTGGAAATAATTCAGCCTTTGGTTGCATCAGTTTATAGTGTGTTTCCGTGCTCCACAGGCTTTGCTGTCAGGTGCTATTTCTAATGCAGTGAGCTCTTCAGAGGACACGGTTTCTGTTTCAGGAGGCCGTCATGCTCGGTGCCTCCAGTCCTGCTTCAGAGAGTCTGTCTGTGTTTATCTCCACTTCTCAGTTCAGCAGTGAGGGGCTGTGGGACGTGAGCCAGGTGTTTCAGGGGCCCACTCAGTGTGATCAGGACATGTTTGTTCTTTACAGTTCACCTATCCATGACCTGGACTTAAAGGAACCCTGCAGAATAGCACGTTTAATTTTAGATTAACATAAATGTCTTTGGCAGCAAGAAACACATAAGCATGTGTAGCTCACTTTATCAGCTCTGCATCAGTAGTTGCAAAGTAATAAGGATGATCATGTTTTGTTAAAAGAAGACTAGGGGCATGACCTTATATACTTCAAAGTACCACCCCAATTCCAAAAAAGCTGGGGTGCTGTGTAAAATGTAAATAAAAACAGAATGTAATGATTTGCAAATCTCATAAATCCATATTTTATTCACAGTAGAACATAAACAACATATAAGATGTTGAAATTGAGACATTTAAACATTTGAGCTCATTTTGAATTTATTAGCTGCAACACATCTCAGAAAAGTAGGGACGGGGTAACAAAAGGCTGGAAAAGTAAGAGTACTAATAAAACAGCTTGAGGAGCATTATGCAACTAATCTTACTACTATATTGGAGCGCTGTCTGTCTGTCTGTATGTATGTCTGAACCGGAAACCCTCCCTGTTGCTCCAATTCTCATTCATGCCTCTCAGAGGACTTCTTAGGTATACTGGGTTGAAACTAGAAGCATGACATGAAAATGTGTAGATTTTAAATAAAACTCAAAAATTGCCGTTTTTACGCTGCACTTTGCTCATCCTCAGGTCGCCATCCACCGTTACGGCTGACGTACAGCCAGCGTACTGCGTCACTTACTCTTATTGCTGCAGCTCTCTTGCTGTGTCTCACGCCATCACACACCCCAACAAGGACAAGAATTACCTGCGTTTTACTACATCTCGATGGTGCTACATTAAGTTTTTTAGACTCTACTTCTCGTCACTACTGTTTCATTGCTTTTGTGCGTTTACAACATGCACAGAGCTTATTTGGAGCTCTGGAGGACAGGGTAACGCTTTTGGAAATGCGGCTCCACACCACTGAATCCAAACCTTTATTCTCTGCTCTAACTAGCCAGCCCCTTGTTAAGTTAATGGGCAACAGGTCAGTAACATAACTGGGTATAAAAGGAGCATTTTAGAGAGGCAGAGTCTCATTTTTGCATGCGTGGGTTCTATCTGGGTACTCTGGCTTCCTCCCACCACCACAGACATGCTTGTTAGGGTAACTGATCACTCTAAATTGGCCGTAGGTGTGAATGTGAGCGTGCCTGGCCATCTGTCTCTATATGTCAGGCCTATGTTGACTGGTGACCAGTCCTGGGTGTACCCTGCCTCTTGCCCAACGACAGCTGGGATAGGCTCCAGCCCCCTGCGACCTCCAATGGGATAAGCGGTGTAGATAATAAACGGATGGATGATATTAACAGGTAGGGTTTTTACCAGATTTTGCACAGATTTTCTCTCTAATTCAAGGATGAACCGATGAGATGCTGGTGGTCAAAGGTCAAGGGGCCTCATTTTCATCCCTTACTTGTGAATGCGATATCTTAAGAGCTTTATAGATATCTCTCTATAAATGTCCACCATGACATAAAAGACTACAGTATGGAGGTCAAAAACCAGCACAGCAGGTCTTCTCGACCCACCACTCTACTGTCACTGTCCTCATGGAGGCATATCCTGACCTACCAGATGATAGCTCTAGTTGTCATCGTGTTACTGTTTTAAGTCCATTCAGCACTATTTTTAAATAAATAGTAAAATGCTTTTTGGAGTATCTGCCTTTCAATGACAAATACCTGAGGCTGATTTTGCACTTTATAAAGCAGTTTGTGTTTATATCTGTTGTTTTAAAAATGGGTTAAATGTAAACGTGACTTGATATGACACAGCACAGGAACTGACATCTTCAATTAGGGCCTGAACACCAAGGGTGTCATTACAATACAATACAATACAATAACTTCATTTATCCCCGAAGGGAAATTCAATTGTCTGGAGTCTCTCTCATCTGTTTATGGTAGAATTATAAAGTCTAATTGCTGATGGTATGAAAGATTTTCTAAATCTTTCTGTCCTGCAGCAAAGAGATAGGAGCCATCCACCACTGTTGTTTCTTTGGTCATTGAGGGAGATATAAAGTGGATGATCCATGTTTCTCAGAATGGCCTCCACCTTCTTCATTGTGCGTCTCTCCACCTCATCCTCCAATGAGTTTAGCTTGATTATGACCATAGAGCCAGCCTTGCATCCTTGTGTTTTACACTGCCTCCCCAGCAGACTGCAGCATAAAACAGAACACTTGCCACCACGGACTGATTAAACATCTGCAGCATCTTACTGCAGATGTCTATTAATCGGAGTCTTCTCAGGCAAAAGAGGCGGCTCTGCCCCTTTTTGTAGATGAAGTCTACGTTTTTAGACCAGTTCAAGTTATTATCCAGGTGTACACCTAAATATTTATACAATGTCACCACCTCGATGTCCACACCACAAGTTCACTGGCTGAAGAGGGGGTTTGGATCTGCAGAAATCTATGATCATTTCCTTTGTCTTTGAGGTGTTGAGTGGGAGGCAGTTTTTGTGACTCCAGTCACTGAAGGTACTTATCAGATCCCTGTATTCGGCTTCTTTTCCATTTCTGATACATGTCACAATAGCAGTGTCATCAGAGTATTTCTGGATGTGGCAGGACTCAGTGCTGTATTTGAAGTCTGATGTATACAGTGTGAACAGGAATGGAGCCAGGACTGTTCCTTGTGGAGCCCCTGTACTGCTCATTAATGGCCCAAAAACTCAATTCCCCAGCCTGACAAACTGTGGCCTTCCTGTCAGGTAATCTATGATCCAAGAAACACAGGAAGGATCCACTCTCATCTCCGTGAGCTTGTCTTTGAGTATGGTGGGTTGGATGGAGTTGAATGCGTTTGAAAAAATCAAAGAACATGATTCTCACATAAATGCCAGGTTCGTCCAGATGAGACAGGACACAGTGAAGCATGAAGAGGATGGCATCAACCACTCCAATGTGTTCTTTGTATGCAAACTGCAGGGAATCGAGTTTGTCTTTGACCTCAAGCCTCAGTAGGCGTAGAATCAACCACTCCAGAGTTTTCATGATGTGTGAGGTAAGGGCAATAGGTCTGTAGTCATTTAGTTCAGCCGGACATTTTATTTTTGGTACCTTTTATTTTTGGTACCAAGAGAGCCTTGAGAGAGCCTGTGAGAGCCCTATTAAAACTGAAAAGGTTCTTCATTCTTTTTTTTTTAAATTACACCCCAGGCGTTTTGGGCTCCTTAACATGCTCAAAAACGAAAGAAAACTGGCACACATGTGGGGTCTGAAAAATGCGAGGTTAATATAGGTTTCACAGATGAAATAGCCCCAATAGCCCCACCTTTCGTGCTTCTACAAAACAGCCCCAACAGAGACTTTGACCTAGAGTTATGAAATTAGGTGTGCACATTCGGCTCAGGGAGCTCTACAAAAAAGTCTGCTGGAGCAAATCTCTACCTCCAACAGGAAGTTCTCAATTTTGAATAAATCGAGCAAATTGAGGTGTTTTTGTTCCAGGAGTCAAACTTGACTGTCCTAGTTCGATCTTGTCATTTATTTCTAGTATGCACACTAAAATTCCTGCAGTGTAAATGTATGTGTGAATGATTTAGGACTCCAACAAGAGTCATAAAGACGGTGATAAATTAATTATTAAAGTCCAATCACTGATAATGTCTCCAAAAGCAGTGAAAATGTGCAGAATCGTCTCCTTGTGGTACATTTAGAGCTCATAAATGATCTGAGCCTGCCTGAGGGGAGATGAGGATATTCATCAGTTAAGCAGAACACGTCTTTAAGATGAGCTGATTTGTTCTTTTACAGCTCTAAAGGCAAATTTTACTCAGTGAGTCATTGCCTCAGAAGTTTGTGATTAGGAGGTTTTTATAATAATAACACTGCAGACGCACAAAGAGGACATGAATAAGACTGAATTTAGGGCGGCTACTTTCTGTTTCACACTGATATAACCAAATCAGTGACAGACTGTGGAGTGAAAAAAGCTCTGTGAGAAAATTAGTGGAGTGTGGCATCTTAACAAAGACCTCAGCTTCACATTGGGGACTCTAACTATGAATACCAAGTCCAAAAAGTTGGGAAATTCTAATAAATGTGAATCAAAACAGAATATGTGGATTTGCATGATTTTTATAACCTACATTTGACAGAATACATCACAAAAAAGATATTTAGTGTTCAAACCAATACACTCCATTGTTTTTTGAAAGATGCACATTTTCTAGATTTGCTGCCTGTAACATGTACCAAAAAAGTTAGGACAAAGCATGTTTACTGCTGTTTTACATCAACTTTTCCTCCATCAACATGCTGTAAGAAACCAAGGCCAGAAAACATGAAATGTCCAAAGAGAAATTCGTTGTCATTCGTGCCTGATGTACATCTTAACTTGCTCAACATTGCTAGGCATCCATAATTGTATTTGCACCATACATTTTCCCATTTTGGTTGTAACATATTTTAATTCTAACCAAAATTTTAAAAAAGTTTGGGTGTTGTGTAAAATGTAAATATAAACAGAATGCAATCATTATTAATCTCATAAACTCATATTTCATTCCCAACAGAACAAAAGCAACATATCAGATGTTGAGTCATTTTGACATTTACTGAAAACTATTAGCTTATTTTGAATTTGATGTGTGCAACACATCTCAAAAGAGTAGGGATGAAGCTACAAAAGGCTGGAAAAGTAAGTGATACCAATGAAAAACAGCTGGATGAGCATTTTTCAACTAATCAGGTTAATTGGCAACAGGTCAGTAACATGACTTGGTATAAAAGGAGCTTTTTTGAGATGCAGAGTCTTTCAGAAGTAAACATGGGCAGAGGTTCACCAATCTGCAAATAAAAAAGCATCTAACAGTTGGTGGACCATTTCAGAAAAATGTTCCCCAACGTTGCATGTCCCACCAAAGTTTGCACTATCCTGAACATGATACAGCTCTTTGTACACTAGGTATTTGGGATCCAACTGGACTTCAGGGGCAGTCAAGTGGATTGTAGAGGTGGGTCAGCTGAGAAGATACCTGGAGAAATGGGGCATGGGCCTGGCAGGGCTAAGGTAAATGTGGCAAAGTGCCAAACCGATGCATACTCCCATATCTGACCTGATCTGATGCCAGCTGTAGCCAGTTTTTAATTTCTTTTTATTTTGGTGTTTTGGGGTTGACTGGCTTTACATAGGACTATTTGAGCCATTCTCTCAGAAGTAAAGACGGGCAGAGGTTTATCAATCTGCAAAAACCTGTGTCTAAAGGTCGTGGAACAGTTTCCGAAAAATATTGCTCAGTGTGAAACTGAGGAGACTTTGAGTATCCCACCATCTACAGCCCATAATATCATCAAAAGATTCAGAGAATCTGGAGAAACCTCTATAAGCAAGTGATGAGGCTGAAGGTCAATATTTGATGCTTGTGAATTTCGGGCCCTCGGGTGACAGTGTATTAAAAACAGGCATGATTCTGTACTAGAAATCACTGCATGGGCTCGGAAACACTTTCAGAAATCACTGTCAGTCAACACAGTTGGCCGTGCCGTCCACAAAAACAAGTAAAAGCTGTATCATGCAAAGACGAAGCCACAGGCCAGAATTGCTGCTTTCTTCTGCAGGTCAAAGCTCTTTCACAATGGACCTAGGCAAAATGGAAAGTTGTTCTGTGGCCAGATGAATCAAAATTTAAATTCTTTCAGAAGCAAACTAAAGTGGAACTGTCTAGCTTGTTATCAGCACACAGCTCAAAAGAATCTCTGATGGTATGGGCAGCTTACATATCTAGAAAGGAACTATCAGTACTGAGAGGTTTTAGAGCAACATATGCTCCCATCTAGACGTCTCTCTCAGAGAAGACCTTTCATATTTCAGCAAGACTACACTAAACCACATCTATCACAACAGCATGGCTTCACAGTAGGAGACTCAGTCCAGGCCTTTCACCTACAGACAACATTTGGAGCATCATAGAAAGAAAAATCCAGCAAAGAAGACCCGGGACTGTTGAGCGGCTAGAATCCTAAATCAGACAAGAATGGGACAACATTCCTCTCCCAAAACTCCAGCAGCTGGTCTCCTCACTTCCCAGGGGTTTACAGACTGTTGTTAAAAGAAGAGGGGATGCCATATAGTGGTAAACATGGCCCTGTCCTTACTTTTTTGAGATGTGTTGCTGCGAAATCCAACATGAGCAAATATTTTTCATGAAATTGTAAAAATGTCTGTTTCAACGTCTTATATATTGTTTATGTTCTATCATGAATAAAATATGGGTTTATGAGATTTACAAAATCATTACATTCTGTTACACAGCCCAGCTTTTTTGGAATTAGTGTTGTGCATCATTTGTTTTATTTCACTGAAAAGTGAGAAGGTTCACATTGTAAGTCCTGTCTTTAGGTCTTTGGGTGTTGTCACAGACAAGTAAAATCTGTGACTAAACCTGAGCAACAAGCATGTCCACTTAAACCGTTTCATTCATCAGTTGGAGGAGAGCTTTTCTGAAGGATTCCTGTAAGACATTTAAAAGGTGAATTACCTGAGGTGTGTGCAGAGAAATGCGCTATAAATAGAGCATATTTTATAAGCTGTAGTCCAACACTTACTCCTACACACAATGACAAAACACCTTCGTATTGTGAGGCTTATATAATCCACACACAACATAATTACCATCTCACTCAGCAAGTTTGTTGTTGGGCGTTCAAATAAAAGGTGTGGTAAACAAACTCACAAAGAAGACTGAGAACATGAACGTCACTGCTCATACAAAGTGACCTGCAGCTCCTAGGTGGCTTTTTGTATAATTTAGGCTTGGCTAATGGTAATTATTTCTTAGAAGCCTCCAGCCTTGCTTGAGTGGATAACTTTTGGTTATGAAATTATCCTGATGCAAAAATAAGAGCAAGCTACTTGGAAACAGTTTGAATAAGAGTCCTGCTGTCGATAAATCACTTTGGTAGAAGACCAAAGTCTGTTGTTTGTTACAAGGGTAACAAGGCTAAATTAAGAAGACATTCAGTAGAAAACTAGAACTTCCTCCTGGCTGTTAGGTATACGTTTACCCGACAGTGAATGTACAGTGGTGGGTCAAGAAGAAGAAAGGTTACCATGTTTTTTTTTTTTTTTTTTTTTTGGTTGTGTGATTGATAAGAATCTTATTACTTTAAAATTGTATGTGTATGAATATGGGCCCCAGGGATCTTGACCTTTGACCCCAAGAATCTAATCAGTCGAGTCAAAGTGAACATTTGGTAGATAATACTCCAAATTGTTTTGAGATATTTTGTTCACTGGAAAGGAGCGATCATGTGGTTTATGCTATGATGTATCTGACATCAGTTTGAAAATTTTCATTGTGAACAAACCACTTTGGAACAGGGGCATAGCTAGGGGTTTTGGGCCCCCAGAAAGAATATTACACAGGGCCCCCCTTAACCAGTTAGCCAAACATCAAATTTTGCGTCATTTTTAAAAATATCTTTGCATTTTAATGTATTTTTGAACAGTAATTTCCCAATTTATGAGTAATATTTGCACTAAATTTACTTGCATTATTTAGCAGCTCTGGAATACACCATCTGGGCATCTTTAAGGGAGGAGCAGGGGCCCACCAGTATTGTATTTTACTTTATTTGATGCAAATTTCAGTCTGTTGAGTGACTCATTTAATCACATTTGATTCAACAAGGACACTTTTTACTAAAAAATAAATAAAAAACACTTTTTTCATTGCAGGTTTTTCAAGGGGCCCTCCCTACTGTGGGCTTGGGTAATCAGTAACCTTTCCCCCTGTGCTATGCCCATGCCTTGGACTATAAACACTCTGATTCAATGAGCTGTTCCACTGGAGAGACAGTATTTACTGTGTGTTTTTACATACACTGAAAGATCATATATGCATCCTGAGGAAGTACATGCAGGGTAAGATTTTGTCTAATTCCTGGTCAGTAACATGGAAATAAAGAAAAATTGAACATCTGCTTCACCTGCAAACTGGTGTCCCTTTGTTATTCTTTCTACTTCACTTGTTGGTTTTATTGAGGCAAAAAGATGTGTGCATCAGTTGGAGTCTACTGGGGAAATTTTCCATGGAGACAATAAAATCTATGGTATGGTATTAATGCGTATGGGATGGGATGGAATGGCATTATATGGATCGCTTCACATTGCATCGCATTCCACCACATTGTATTCCATCCTATCGCATCACAGCATGTCGTATCATACTGCATCATGACATACCGTACCTTATCACATGGTAATGTATTGATGCAATATTCACATATATTGGTAGTGGGGGGGGTTCTCTTTTCTTATATAGTTACTAAATATATTATATATTAGTAGGGGGGCTCCATAGAAAAAAAAGGAAGCACTGCTAGCACATGCATTAGCACATAGTGTATTTCATCTGTTTCCCAGTGATAAAGAGTCATTTATGCTTTTTTGCCTCATAATATTGATTAGATTTCTATTGCTTTCTTTATATATTAAGAAATTAACCTATCACAGAAAAAGCAGTGTTTTTGTCTCAATAATAATGAAATACACATGTTGATATTCAAGAAAACAATACAATAAATAATATCAAAGTATGCTTATGCAATGCTTCCATTTATACTGTATTTATAAAGATTACTATAATACTTTGAATAAAAGCTTTGATATATTGTAAAATACTAAACATTTAAAGAAAATATTAAAAGTTGTTGGTCAGGGGCCTTAAATGTATCCATCCATTTTTTCCAAAGTATTTTAATAAGATCTTGAGAATAGTATTCATTAAGACAGGGCAGCCAACCTTGTTATAAGTGGTCATCTCAAAATAGGAACGGAAATTTACCATTATGTGGAAATTGAAGTAAAACAAATGTCTGCTATGGGCCCCCTAAATTTATAAATAACTCTACAATAATTTTGTTTGTCAGTAATTGAATTGAATAAACTGAAAACTTTAACTCAGAAATTTAGACTTACTGTGCATCTGCATTACCCCCCTAAGGTTTGGGTCATTTGCAACATAGGCCTCAGAGATTCAAATAAATATTTTCAGTAGAATTTCATATAACATCACATCTAAACTGTGTGGGGAAAAAAAACAGATAGGTTTAAGTTTAACACACTTAAATTTGGTCGGTAATGTCCCGAAATTGTCTCTAAATAGATGAAAGAAACGCACTTTCCTACGAGCTGCTTTACAGAAGACTCCATTTCCCAGCATGCTCACTTCCGGGTCGAGCACGATCCAGCCAATGGGAGGCCGCCTGGATTTATGGTAGCTATCTGGGGCACGGGGCCAGCACGTCTAGCCAGCTCGAAGTGCCACGACTTCACAGCAGACTACGGATTCTCCAGCGGAGTGAGGAGGGGGATAGGACTGGAAAAAAGCTAGTTAGCTGAAAAGCTGGGCAAATAGTTAAATTTTTACAAAGTCACTTCGTCTTTCAGTCTTAACGTTTCCCCCTCTCTTCATTCCCGTTAACGCAAGCACACGTAGCTCCATCACAGCCGAGGTAAGAATGGGAATATTTGTTTTATTCATTGAGCCAGCGTAAGCTAGCATGGGAAGCTATCATCTGCTAACTCCTGGGCTAACTACTCTTATAGAAAGACTGATTAAAGTTATGTAAAATTATCTTAGGCTGTTCCCCTCTGGAGCTCTTTCTTGTATGGTTTTAGTGCGTCTTTTACAGCGCCGTTTTGTTACGTAAAGCGACACTTTGAACCACAATGTGCAGGACGATAACCAAGTTCATTGATTCAAAGTGTTAGCTAAAATGCTAGCTTGAAGAGGATAATTAAAGGGCAGTTTATCAACTAAATCGAAGTGAAATAACACCATATCTTTTCTTTATATGCATTTATAACGGTAACGATAAACGTTGTTCTTAACGTCTCATGGGTCTTTAAAATATTCGTTATAATTTAATTTTCCTCTTAGTTTTTATATTAAATAAAGTTAGATGCAAGTTAATTGTAAGCCAAAGGTGAGCTATTTTGTACAACTATTGCACTATGTCTGAAGATTATGGCTCCTTAAATGTTATAAATATATCTGCATTAAGATATTTACCCCAATAGCTTTGTAAGATGCATTGTTTTTAATCTTTTTCTTTAAATAGATGCACCTATTTATAATTTCAATTGCCTACAAGGTTTTTAAAACCGTTGCATTCAGAATTTTTTATTCTGTGTGCCTTCAAACTATACAAGCCCAGTTATTATAGTCAGAAATAGTGTAGAAAAGCACTCTTACATAAAAAATAAAATAAAATCTTGAGTGATATTTTTAATAAAAAGCTTCCTTGAAGAGAAAAGGAGTTAAACATTGTAGATTCTGTAAAGTCTGCAGCAGTCTTTCACAATAAAAAAAAAAACAAAAAAAAACAAGAATTTACCCGATATGGGGTGCCTTGGACTTTCATTTTTGTTGCTGTAGTGTGCAAACATGCATCAGCATCCTAAGATTTTACTAGTATCTTACAAAAGTTGAAATCCTGTATTGTGAAAACACTTTTGCAAACACTAAAAGGTAAATATTTAAGATTTACTGATATATAGCCTGCAATAGTAATGTCTTTGCATGTGTCTTGTCTTCCTGTCTCTTTATAGATCAAAGGCTTCACTTAATCCTAATTTTTACTGGTCATTATCTTCAGAAATTATCTGTGAGAGTTTCTGAAGATTGAATTTAAGAGAATGGGGAATTACATGCCAAAAAGGAGCCACAGGCCAAACTTGAGCCTAGGCTGCATGCAAAGAGGACAACAGTCTCCATGTATGGGGGCACAGACAAAACCACCAGGCTGTCAGCGTCCCTAGATTGTATTTTTGATCATTATTTAATAGAGAAACTGTACATTTAACTCATGCACAACACTGTGCAGAAGACAAGAAAGCATTGGAAACGAGTTATTCAAAAACAAATAAATTGAATGAAATAAGTTATAAAACCAAATTAGTGCTCTTAAATACTACTAAGTTTATTCAGCTGATATCCCCAGTTGATTAACATTGAATATTTACTGTCATAAGAATTAAAAAATGCATTAAACTAAACTTTTATCATCTTATTCTAAGAGTAAATACATTGGCGTGTGACATCAGAGATAAGGAAGTTGTTCAAACTTTTCTCTTTAGCATCCAGTAAAGAGGCCTTGCCATGAAAAAGGACTCTGGACTTGCTTTTGATTATTCTAAGGTTGCTCAGCAGTTTTTCTTTACTATGCCACAATGTGGGTTTCTTTAAAAGCTCTAAATCTGCCTTAACTCTTTAAGCAAAAAAACCCCCCAGCCCAAATCTTTGTAAAAACTGATGGCACTGCAAGATCAAACCACAAGTTGGGTTTTAGTGTCCTGGGTGAGGGATTTTACTCATCCAACTTTTCCCCTGCGGGCTGAACCTTCTGGTTTGTGATAGGCGCTTTTAAGAGCCTTGAAAGGATGCCTTTTCATACAGTGCAGGAAATTAACACTTCACTTGATCCAACAGGGAAAAGTTTGGTAGTTACTGTAAACTCTGTGTAGTTTAGCAGCCTTTAACCCCTTGAGCTTCCTCTGCTTGCTTTTCACTTCATGCTTCAAAGCCACATTAAATTATATTACATTCAAATATGTTCTCTAATAGAGCTAGTAATTATTTATTTAATTTCTTCTGCAAAAACTCTCCATGAACAAAATAAATGAGGATTTTTTTTCTAGTAAAACTTGTTAACTGTGCTTCTAGGTGTACTTTCTGTAATGTATGTTTTAAGGGAGGGAAATTCTCACCCTGGTGTTGCGGTGTAATTCAATGTTTACCTTGCCTCAGTGTGAAAGTCCTTCACTTTACATTCAAGCAGTCAGCATGCCAAGCAGTGAAGCTGTACAGACACGTGTTTTATCCTAAGTGGTGGGTGACATGGCAAGTGGGCTTTAAACAGCTGATATATGTCAACTAGTTTGCAGATAAGATTTTCCCCTCTGAGTCATGAAACATTGGGATGAAACAGAGACACCTTGAGGCTGTTAAAGGCAAAGAGTTGGGCTCCTCTCCATACCGCTTCAGGCACAGTAACTGATCTTTTAAAAGAGCTGCTTTTAGAACATTTTTACATCATTTCCACCGATGAAGTCTGCATCATCTTACTCCAGAGCAATCCCACGGTTTGACTGGTTTTCTTTGAGATGAAGAAAAGTCATTCGTTCATTTAAAAGGCTGACAACATCTTCAGTATTTTGATTATTTTAATATGATGCTTCAGCATTGAAAAAGCATCCAATATAGAGTATCATATGACTGGATTCTGAATACTGATGCATTAATGTGTTCATTACTTAAATGTTGCATGGTAAAAGCAGAGCTCCTATATATTTAATTCAAACTACTGACTGACTGCGGTGAGTTACCCAGTCACTACTTCCTGGATGCCCAGGAGCCAGTGGCTACAGGGGCTGCCTAACTATGACTGTAAGAAAAGTCTTTAAAGGTCACATATTCTACCCCTTTAAGAGAAGTTTATATCGGTCTCAGAGGTCCCAAAAATCATTCCTGTGAAGTTTGTTGCTGAAAAAACACACCATTATTGGATTTTTGCATGTCTAAAAACCTCTCTGTTTCAGCCCTGCTCAGAATGAGCTGTTTCTGTGTCTGTGGCTTTAAACCTTACTGAGCCGTCTGACTCTGCCCCTCTCAGGAAATAGATGTGGCTCTCCTGATCAGGGCCAACCAAACCTGGGGGCGGGGCTAACTCCCCACATGTCATCATGAGGGGAAAATCTGAGAATGCCTTGTTTCAGCACACAGTTTCTGAAAGGTGGAGAAAAAGAGGGGGAGAGGGAATGGATTTTTCTGATTCTTGGGGGGATTGTGGACAGGCCAAGGGCACATATTTTTGTTATAAAATCTGAAAAAGTGTATTTTGCATAATATGTGACCTTTAAACTAGGGCTAGGAAATTAGCCGAACATTAGATTAAATTGCAATATGGCCTGCTGCAATTTTCAAATTGCAAAAGTTGCAATATTTCTTTACCCTGAAATTAGAGTCAGGATACCAGTTTAAAACATTTGCAGCAGAGATGTCATGCATGACATATCAGGCAATCATTCAAGAACCATTTTTTAATAGGCTACAAAAAATCCTAATTAATTCATTTTTGTACATTTTTCTGATTAAATATGATGACATAAAAAATTATCATTCTCTTCAAAACAATAATTCCTATCCAATTTGTAATTCAAGTAAAAAATAATCACAGTGATATATTTTTAAAAAATTGTTCAGCCATATTTTATCTAATATTGTGTTGTTTATAATAGAGAATGTTTTATTGCTTGTGTTGTAAAATACATGAGATGAGGAAATATCGCATATCAAATCGCAATTGCAATATTGGGGAAAAAATCGCAATTCGATTATTTTTCCACATTGTTCAGCCCTACTTAAACCACTGGTGCCGTGCGGCACCTCTAATTCAGAAACTGTAAAGCTAGATTAAACTACATTGAACGCCAGTCAGTAAGATTAAATAATTGGCTTAATATAAAATATTGTTCCACTGGCCAGGCTGTCCATCAGTCAGTTGACCCCTAGTCTGAATCACTGTGACCAATTCTTTTTTGCAACTTTGACAATGTGCAGGCCTTTGATTGCAATTTTTTTTTATTGGGCGTCAAGGACACTATTTTTGTTACCATATGTCACTTTTTTCTTGTTCAGTATTAAAAATAAAATTCTTCTCTCATGACTTTCGATGAATACTGAAATCAGGTGCCAACGTGGTAATGACTCCAAACACATCAACAACAAAATTAAATCACAGATATAAATACGTGAAGAAGTTACACTTGTTTCCTTAAATGTTCTGTTGGCATCTTTTAAGAAATTTCTACCAATCATTTACGTTTCAGAGACTGCTTGTATTCACCAACTGAGTTTTAATGCTGTCATTCAGGCACTGTTTAGGCAAGACACTCTTTTAAAAAGTTTAGCAGCTGGTTTGAAAAAAAAAAAATCAAAAGCTTGGAAAAAAACCAAACCATACCCAGCAGTTATTGTGACAACTTGTGCTGGGGTGCATTTAGAGTTTTAACTGGAAATGAACTTTTCTGACCTTCTGAACTCCTCTGACTGTTGGAGATTGCAATGTTGAATCAGTTAATTCATGGACAAAGAAGATGTCAGGCCTTATGATAAAAATGTTTACAGTAAAACCCACTGTAATATGCGTAATAACTAAGAGATAATCTATTTGAAATGCAATTGGAAATTAGAATTTTTTTGTTTTATTTTAGGGGAATTTTTGTTAAAAGAAAATTTCTCACACACTTGGGTTGTTTTATTCTGTCACTTTTGATGTACATGTTAACAATGTTGAGATTTCTGCTAATAAATGTGTGGGTTTGACTTAGAACTGCTCCTTTTTGTTGTTTCTTTACAGGTGAAAATAATAAGGTATATATCATGTATTGCCATTTGACTTAGAATGTGATATGATTTGTGGTCTACAGCCTTAATGACGACTCTTGTTCATTGTGTGGTATGTCTGCCTTTCTTATTTTAGGTCAGCTGAAACTCAAAAATGGATATCTACGACCCCCAGACTCTTGGGATAGTGGTGTTTGGTGGATTCATGGTGATCTCTGCTCTTGGCATTGCTCTCGTCTCCACCTTCTCCATGAAGGAGACGTCGTATGAGGAGGCTCTGGCTAAACAACGAAGGGAGCTGGGTAAGATGCAGTCAGCTCGCTCTGACAAAAAGAAGAAGGACAAAGTATCTGAGAAGAAGAGCCGCGGGAAGAAGAAGGAAGAAAAGCCAAACGGAAAGATCCCAGAGCCTGAAAAGGCTCCAGAAGAGGCTGAAGTCGAAGCTGTTGTTGAATCTGTTGCTGCACCAGTTGCAGCTTCTGCTCCTGAACCTGAACCTGTCCCCGTTCCTGCTGTTGAGGTGAAACCAGCAGCAGCCCCAGCACCAGTTGAAACCCAGGTAAAGGCTGCAGCTGAACCAAGCCCTGCTCTCGCTGATCCCTCACCTGCACCCTCCCCAAAAGAGAAAAAGAAGAAGAAGGTGGCCAAGGTGGAGCCAGCCTCCAGCCAGCCAGCTCCTGCCCCAGCACCAGTCAAGCCCTCCGCAGCTCCTGCAGCAACCCAGGCTCCTGTGTCTGCCAAAGCATCCGCCCCATCCTCTGCTTCTGCCCCAGCCAAGAATGCCCCTGCTGCAGCGAAGCCTGCTCCTGCCCCTGCATCAGCAAAATCTGCCCCTGCCCCAGCCAAGTCTGCCCCTGCACCAGCCAAGTCCGCTGCTGCCCCAGCCAAGTCTACTCCAGCTCCATCCAAGACCGCCCCGGTGCTGGAGGCCGTCACTAAAGAAGTCCCGGTGCTGGCAGTGCCTCCGGTGGGATCTCAGCCGGCTCCTGCTGCTGGAGTGAAAACACAAGAGTCGAAGAAGAAGGGGTCCAAGAAGAAGGCTGAGCCTGGTGAGCAAATATGTTTCATAGACACATTCTGGACATATTCTGTGACTGCGCTTTTTTTTTTAACATGGCATCTCTTATTATTTCTGGTTTTAAAGTGTTCTTTAAAAATGACACTGTTACTAAAACCTACCGAGAGTGCAAGCTTAAGAGGATATTACTACATGTAGCTTATCAGTCTTGAGCACACAGTTTTAATTCAAGTTAAAAATTCAGTTATTCTGACTATTCTGTGACTTCATTTAAGTCTGATGTATAGTTTGAACTTTGATCTCTGCAAACTAAACTTAACCAGCATATCATCCTCTGCATATCGTGGACCAAAGTCTGTATTTTATCAGTGCTTTTTTTGTACTAAAGTCACCATTGTTGATAGCTGGCTCCTTTAAGGAGGAACAAGCTGTACACGCAGGAAAAATATTAGACAAGTCAAGGCAATGTTATTTATATGGATTATACTGTGTAAAAAAAGCTGCCTAGAATTTAAAACAGAGTAAAAGTGAGCCCTGTGTTGACAGTCAGAAAGGTTTTGTAGATGATTCTGCAGAAGGATCATTTCCAAACATAACATATTGATAAAAACTTCCATAAAAGGGGCTGTTCTCATAGGTTGCTTAAGGCTGTAAAATATATAGAGTTTTCAAGATAAATTAGTCTAAATTAACATATTTTTAAACAAGATAGAGTAAGGCAGGGCTTTTCAATTACAAATTCAACTGGGCCAAATTTTAAAATGAAGAAATGAAGCTGGGCCAGACATGTTCGGCGCCCAGTAAGCAGGTGGTAATGTCAAATTTCGAACCAATACACATCAATTTGATGAAAAATATGCCATTTTTATTCATAGTGTCCCCTTTAATTTGGCAACATAACAAAATCACATCAAAAGTGCATAAAAACACAACAACAGAGCTGTATTTGAACTTAACTTAAGGTAGTAGAAATGTTTTATTCACTTGAATAAAAAATAAAATAAATAGAATTTTAAAAATTAATTTCTGTAAATAATAGTTTAGGTCATAGTGCACAAAAAACAAAATTTGCACTGTTGTAGTTGGGGGAATTTATGAAAAATTGCAGGTTGCCCTCTGCGCTGGGCCACTTGGGGGTTGGTTCTGGTACGCATGTGGCCCCCGCACCGCTTATTGAATAGGCCTGGAGTAAGTCATTATCCTTTATTTTGATATGTTAATGTTGATTAGTAAAAAAAAAAAAAAAAAAAAAAAAAGGGGGAGAAAGTGTAGATATCAGGCATAACCCTCAGTTAAAAGATGGTTTTCAGGATGAAGAACAGCAACCAGTAATATACTTACTGACCACAAGATAATGTTTTTGAAAAAAAAGTTTGTATTAGGCTATACATAAAAATTAAATTAATTGAAGTAGGGGTGGGTGATGCAGAAAAAGAAGTTTTCTTTATGGCTGTATCACAGTCTTGATTTTATCACGACTTACTTTTGATTTGATTCAAGGGAAAAAAAATAGCTTATTTTTGTCATACAATTATAAAGATGCAAAAAGATTATATTTGAATAAGTCAAGTCTACTTATTTTTCTCTTTTTCTTCTGCAACGACCTGATGGTCAGTACATGAAATATCTACATGTGTCGTTTATTGTTTTCACCATCAGGTGAGGGGAGTCTGGAGGTTTTCTCCTGAATGTTTTAAGTTCTAAACATGTCTTTCCCAAATTCTGATTTATTTCATGAAGCCAATTTGTGCTTGTTCCACCACTTTAGAATTGTGATTTGTCTGTCCTTTTAATCTATTTAAGTTTTCATTAGGCACATTTTAACAAAGCTGTACTTATTTTAAAACATGTTGACTATAAGCGGCATTACTACAACAGCTTTATACAGTTAGGTTCCAGTTCACAAATACATTTATATGACTGCTTTGTTTATAGACTAGGGAAAATGACAAAATAAGCAAATTAAAGCACAACCTAGAATGAGATTAATTTCTATGACATGCAGTCCTGCAGTGCATAAGTTACCTTATTTATTTATTTATTTTAAGATTTAGTTTTTGGCATTTCATGCCTTTATTACATAGAGGAGGACAGTGGATAGAGTCTGAAACAGGGGAGAGACATGCGGTAAAGATTCGACTAACGATTCGACTAAGTTTGGCCACAGCTTGCTCCCGTAGTCCTCCAGCATGGATGTTTACGTGCCTGGGGTGAAGAGGTGAGAGGGTCAGACACAGCCAGCAGTGATGAGTGAGGAGATGGACACAGGTCTGCTTAATGGTAATTTTCTTTTAAAAAAGCTAGCGAATGTTAGTTAAGATAAAACCAAAATTGTTGGTACATGCTGCAGTGATGAACTGTCTTTACACTGAAGCACAACGAGTCTTAGGTTCCACCTTCAGACAAAGCACATCTTTGCTAATGTTAGCAAAGACGCTAACAACACGGGATCACACGGGATATGTTATGATGTGTTCAAATGTCACATAAAAACAGGAAAATGTAGCTTTTGATGAGAAACTTCAATAAATACAGTGTGAATATGTGTTTATATTTAAGGGATATACAATAGATGTGACAGACTGAATCATAGCTTTTTAACTCAAGCACTACTCAGCTAAGACCACTTGTAGTTTAAATATTTGACCTTATTTTGTCTTTGCACCAAACTATAGAAAGTACTGATAGCGGTATCGATAAGGACTTAGATCAGCGCTTTCGGTGTGCTGTACATAGAATTAAAAGAATAAAAGTAAAACAGTTGACATTAACAACCTCTAAAAATCTAAAAACATAAAAATAAACAAACTATTTTTAAAAATGCTGTAATTAATCGTGATTAATCACAGTGCGGTGATGTGTTTAACTTGATTATTTTTTTTAATCGAGTAACAGCACTAATTTTTAGACAACGCTTGCAAGAGACTTATATGTCACTTTCTTTCTGTCTTTCTCATGTTTCCACTCTCTCCTCAGCTTTTCCAAAGAACTTAAAGCCAAAAAAGTCAACAATAGTGTAAAAAATGCAAAAAAGCCCTAGACTGAAGACATGATAAGCAAATAAACAACATGTTTTATTTGAAATTAACTGTTTAGAGTGCTTGTGCCTTTGCAGCCACCCTTACTTTGACATCTCCATTTGTGCACATCTCTTGGACCCTGTTGGTGCTATTTCCCTAGTCTTTGTCTGTGTAGCATGGTTGTTTATAAAGTAAATTCCTCTCTGACATCAGTTATGCCTTCTCAAAAGAAACTGTAAATATGTTGCAATTATGATTTGATTTTAAAGTATTATAAGTAATAGTAACAGTGTGTTGTAGCATCGCAGAAAATTAAGGCAGGTTTGCAGAGTTTGGTTTCTACGAAGGATTAGCCAGTTATCCCAAGCATGCAATACTCTGCAAGCACTTTGTCCTTGTTGAGGAGGTGTGGAAATATGTAAAGTATCTTGGACTTGAACAGAATTCAAGTGGAACAAAGTACCAATACAGCACTGCAACATCTCCCTTATTAATGTGAAACAAGAATTGAATTGCTGGTGCCAAAATTCAACCCTTACATTTTTAAAATGCAGCATTCATAACAGATTTTCCTGCCAGTTTTACTCACCAAGGCACATTTTAATGACTCCTCCTCAGTTCACATTACCCTCTTTCATGCATTTAGAGCATGAAAGAGGGTAACGTGAACTGAGATTAACTGGCCAAAACAGAAGTTGACTGTAGGACAAAAGGAGATGTCAGAAATTTTTTGACAGAGCTGAAAAGAAGTGAAACATGATATATTGCAATAAAAGACAGTACTAATCCTACTGTAAGTGAAACAGCATTACATGATTGTCTTTGAATGCTGTATATCTGCTATTGCAGGTCTCAGAACCATGGATTTCGGCCTTATCAGGGGCCACATTTCACAACTTTTGATTCTTTTGCTTAGGCAATAATGGTGCTTAGGCTTCAGTGTTTTTGCTGACAGTCTTGAGCAGTACAAGCCTGTCAGTGTCGATGAACTTCTCACTGTGTATCCGTTGAAAATAGTGCCATTTGCAGTTGTAGGTAACGTCTGGCACTCAGCTGTGGAGGGCACAGAGCACGCCAGCTTGTCCAAACACCACTGCCCTGTTTTGTTAGCTGACAAAGGCGCTCAGTGCCCTGACAATGAGCAGGGAGGAGGGGGGATGTAAGCTTCTCCTTTGCCTGAGGCTTGTCTCTGCCTGGTGCCACAGCGCCCCGTCATTTTACCACATGAAGCTTGCCAGGGCCCAGGAGCAAGAGGACAAGATGCAACCTTGTCCTTTTCCCGAGTCTGTGTGGGAATTTAGACCCAACAGTGACGCCATAATGACCTTTTAAACCCCTGTTTTATTCAAACATGACATATGCAGTAATTTATCTGGTGTATTTTGTGCCTGTCTCTATTTAGCAGCAGCAGCAGACTCTGCAGATGCCCCCCTCTACCTGCCCTACAAGGCTCTGGTGTCCACTGTCAGCAGCATGGTGTTCAGTGAGGGAGAGGCTCACAGGCTCATCGAGATCCTCTCTGAGAAAGTTGGGATCATCCAGGACACATGGCACACGGTATGAGAAGCTACAGACTGATATCACTAGTCAAAGGAGACAGAAGATTTATTTCTGCCATCTTCATATGTGTTTTCAGGCCACTCAGAAGGGAGACCCAGTGGCCATCCTGAAGAAGCAGTTGGAGGAGAGGGAGAAGCAGCTGGCAGCAGAGCAAGAGGACGCTTCTGCAGCAAAGAACCGCCTCAGAGAACTCACCAAGGTTAGCTAACAAGTATCTCTGAGGTCCAGTAAGCATCAAATTGCACCTTTTCCTACCTCAACACAGCTGGTATTGCCCTAGTAAACCTAGTAGACTGCATTTACACCACAGGTACCAGCTTCATTTAATCCCTAGGCACAGTTAGAAAAGAAATAATCCACGTGCATTGAAAATGTACAGAGCTACTATTCTGAGAGAGCTAAGCCTTTCATCTGCCTATATGCTTGTATACTGTAACAAAGACAGCTTTAAAATAATACAAATTCTTATTATTATAATAAACGTTTATTTATAAAGCACTTTTCAAAACAGCATTACAAAATGCTCTCCAGAGCATAAACATGCACAACAGATCAAATTATAACCGGCAAATTCCATGGGAACAGTTTTGTTTATGCACCATCTTAGCACATAAAACCTGATTAGATTCAAAGTGTAATAAAAGCTGATAGTTTAAAAACATATTATATTCAACCCCTACATAAAGTCAGAAAAAAGCCATCTAGTACGTTTTTAAAAGTGACTTAAAGGAAAGCACAGAGTCAGCTGACCTGATTTCCTCAGGTAGGTTGTTCCAGAGCTTTGGTGCCTGAAAATGCTCTGTTCTCCTCAGTTTTCAGCTGAGTTTCTGGTGCAAATAAAAGACCTTTTGCCCGAGGATTTCAGTGTGCGTGCAGGGGAATAGGGAGTCAAAAGGTTGCTGTTATAACTGGGATAGAGACCATTGAGTGCTTTAAAAGTGATCAATAAAATTTTAGAATCAATCTAAACCCTTTAAATGCCTATTGTATCATACTTGATACACACTTTTATGAGACCTCTATCTAATCAACATGGTCCATGAATTACTTAAAAACATTTTAAATACAATCTGATAAATGATAAAAATGCCCTCCAGTGGATTATCAGTTGCCAATATGCCTATTGTATCATATTTGATACAAAGAAATATATATGCTAAATTTTATGGGAATTTTTCTTTTTTGGATTTCGGTATAAGGTTAAATAAACATGTCACTTTCAAAAAATGAGAATTTTCTGGCCATTATTTGAGTTATCAGGCATCAAAAGGTTAAAATCTTAAATACTCTAACTGAGCTTTAACTGTTGGAGAACACAGCTTTGCATGTAAATGTAGGTTGACGATTAGGTGCTTTTTTTGACCGGTCCCCAGGAACTAGATTTCTGTTGAGGAGCTTTATGCTTTTCAACCACAGGAACCAGCATCTAAATTAAGTTTTAGAGTTCTACAAGAGTTCCTGCTCAGAGGGTAGTACTCCATAAAGGCCCAGGAATGGTGGGGGCCTTTGCAATTTGCACAATTGTGAACATTTTTGTTTTGGTTTTGGTTGGTAACTAGCTCAGTGACACAGCTTTTAAATTACCACCCAGATCATTAGTTATCTAATAGTTGACATTTCTCTCCAGTTTTAGGGCTGAAGTGGAGGAGAGATAAAATGTCTTCAAGAACTTTAACCAAATCCACCATCCCTGTTTAGCTTTGGATAACCTAGGTGACTTACTACTAGGGCTCAAGATTATTGCATTTATCATTATTAATTTAAGTTCACAATTATGCACTAATGTCTTTAATCATGATAATAACATTATTTATTGTCCCTTTCAACGCACATAAGCCACTGCAGAGTCTCCCTGCAGCCACAGTGATGTAAAATAAGTCCACAAGTGCTCCTGAAATTCTCATTTCACTTTAAAATAGTTACCTTAAAATTACCCTCTTACCTTCCCCTTATTTCCTTTTTAATCAATAACAAGCTCCTTCTTTTCCTTTGGTTGAGATCAAGTAAAAAAAAAAAAAAAAATACACATCTGTTTCCAACAGGAATTCAGTAACCCTTAAGATGGTAGAAAAATCCAAAATGACACAAGAACAGTTTAAATGCAAACTAGTGGAATTTTAAAATTGGATAATATGGGTGCAATTAATTACAATTACCTCTGGAAATTCTGAGATTAATCAAGATTAAAGATGCATCATTATCTGTAATCTCTTGACGGCCCTACTTAAAACCATCTCTTAAGATCATTTTTAAGCTAGTTAGTTAATTGGTTAGTGTTGGTTTATTTTGAACATGCAAACTTGGATTAAAACAGAGAAGAAAAACAAAATCTGCAATCATTCATACATGAAAAATAAACAGAAGAAAAGCAAAAAAATCAAATTGTTTAGTTTTCATTTCAGATAAAGGAAGTGCGAACTTTTTTAATTCCACCTCTTCTCCATAACTTGGTGATGGCTAGTTATTAAGCTTCCTTGCCAGTAAAAAATGTATTCACGAATTTCTAGATTATAGTGACTGCCTGTTTCCCAGCCCAAAACTGTTCATTACAATGCATCCAAATATAAGTGTAAAAATCCCCCAAAATCAACAAAATAAAAATGTTTGTGCTAAAAATCTGAAAATAATTTAGTCTGTTAATTTTTGATTTTAGATACATCTTAAATCATAATTATTGAATGATCTGATATCACATAATCATTGATTTACTCCATCTTCCTGGAAACTGGCCGTGTAAGGATGCCTGACTTGCATTTTCTTCCTTGGACTTCAGACCCTGGAGAAAGACAGATGACTGCGGGCCACTGGAACCTTGTAGTTCCTTGAAGAAAAGTTACCAGGACTAAAAGTTCTGGGTACTCTTGATTGGAAAGACATCTATTGTCTTCTGTGTTCTCTCTAGTTTTAAGATCATTTGCTGACGTGTGAAAACGCCACACCTCTTTTACACCGGTTTGAGTAGGTTACACCCAAGCCACTTT